>NC_088649.1:7951984-8337626 GCF_964019385.1 Sycon ciliatum | reverse complement strand
AAAGTTGGAGGCTAGGTGGAGTTAGTTCTATCAGATGTTATCTTATCTCCTCGCCATCGACAACAAAGGAGCTCGACAAGTCAAATCAACAGCAAAAGGGGCTCTCAATTTAAGGTGCCCAGGGTGTGAATGGCTGTCTGTAGCTTTGAGCGATAAACATAGAATATCCAGTCTTGGCTTCATTGTTGTCGGCATGGCTGTTGTTGTTGTCGCCGCCTCCGTCGTCATTGTCTTCGTTGTTGTTTTAGTCCTTTTATTGACTTGAGCTAACGAAAAGGAATATTATGCTGTTGGTGTACCTCGCTCGTGTTAATTGCAGCGGTTTAACTTCCAATGGAAAACGTTTTGCGGTGAGATTCCAGACAGCGCACCCGGTGGTCTGAGCGCGGGGTCCTACATGCTGATCATGTAAGTTTTATATTGCCTTTTTTGAGATCGGAAGCTCATTAGTTCAGCTTCACAAAATACATAGAGGCCAACGGATCCAAAAATAAATATAAAATAAATGTTTAGAGAAAAAAGGGCGGATGGGTGGTGACCATAAAGAGAAAAGAAGAAAAACGTGTTGAACATGGATTAGGCGTTTGAAACCTGCTGAAGCCGGTTAACTCGTCGTGACGACACACCATGACGATGTGAATTCGGTGAATTGAATGTTTTTCCCTTGACCAATCTCTTGTGGGTCTGGTCTATTCCCTTTCAATCGTTGAAGGAGCTACATCTGCGGCTTGATAATAAATCCTGGGGGCATACCTACAGGTGTTCCAAAGCCACACTGAGTGACTCTCGTGAAAATTGAAAGATTGTATCAATGTTTACGACTGTGGCGCGGGAAATTAACACTGGTGGCGTGTGGGTAACTGCAAACAATATTTGGATTTACATTTCTGGATTAACTAAGACACGACCTAATTGCAGTTCCCAAATCAACTTGTTCTATAAACTACCTCCAGGGTTGTTGTGAGTGGTGATCTCTGCACCCTTTACACTCTGCCCAGCTTCAATGAACTTGTTGTCTCCATGTGGATTATCCAACTGCAGTACCACCCGTGACTAACGACCACCCCTTGGGGCCAGACAAAGCGGTCTTTAGTGGCAGGTGGTCCTTAGTTAAGAGGTTTGCACCACACAACCATACTGTATGAATGTGAGACGGTGCGTGCCTGGCAAAGTGGTCTGTGGTAGCAGGCTGGTCGCTAGTCACGGTGGTCTTTATTTACAGGTTTTACTGTAGTACCAGGCTGGTCGCTAGTCACGGTGGTCTTTAGTTACAGGTTTTACTGTAGTACCAGGCTGGTCGCTTGTCACGGTGGTCTTTAGTTACAGGTTTTACTGTCGTACCAGGCTGGTCGCTAGTCACGGTGGTCTTTAGTTACAGGTTTTACTGTAGTACCAGGCTGGTCGCTAGTCACGGTGGTCTTTAGTTACAGGTTTTACTGTAGTACCAGGCTGGTCGCTAGTCACGGTGGTCTTTAGTTACAGGTTTTACTGTAGTACCAGGCTGGTCGCTAGTCACTGTGGTCTTTAGTTACAGGTTTTACTGTAGTACCAGGCTGGTAGCTAGTCACGGTGGTCTTTAGTTACAGGTTTTGCTGTAGTACCAGGCTGGTCGCTAGTCACGGTGGTCTTTAGTTACAGGTTTTACTGTAGTACCAGGCTGGTCGCTAGTCACGGTGATCTTTAGATACAGGTTTTACTGTAGTACCAGGCTGGTCGCTAGTCACGGTGGTCTTTAGTTACAGGTTTTACTGTAGTACCAGGCTGGTCGCTAGTCACGGTGGTCTTTAGTTACAGGTTTTACTGTAGTACCAGGCTGGTCGCTAGTCACGGTGATCTTTAGTTACAGGTTTTACTGTAGTACCAGGCTGGTCGCTAGTCACGGTGGTCTTTAGTTACAGGTTTTACTGTAGTACCAGGCTGGTCGCTAGTCACGGTGGTCTTTAGTTACAGGTTTTACTGTAGTACCAGGCTGGTCGCTAGTCACTGTGGTCTTTAGTTACAGGTTTTACTGTAGTACCAGGCTGGTAGCTAGTCACGGTGGTCTTTAGTTACAGGTTTTGCTGTAGTACCAGGCTGGTCGCTAGTCACGGTGGTCTTTAGTTACAGGTTTTACTGTAGTACCAGGCTGGTCGCTAGTCACGGTGATCTTTAGATACAGGTTTTACTGTAGTACCAGGCTGGTCGCTAGTCACGGTGGTCTTTAGTTACAGGTTTTACTGTAGTACCAGGCTGGTCGCTAGTCACGGTGGTCTTTAGTTACAGGTTTTACTGTAGTACCAGGCTGGTCGCTAGTCACGGTGATCTTTAGTTACAGGTTTTACTGTAGTACCAGGCTGGTCGCTAGTCACGGTGGTCTTTAGTTACAGGTTTTACTGTAGTACCAGGCTGGTCGCTAGTCACGGTGGTCTTTAGTTACAGGTTTTACTGTAGTACCAGGCTGGTCGCTAGTCATGGTGGTCTTTAGTTACAGGTTTTACTGTAGTACCAGGCTGGTCGCTAGTCATGGTGGTCTTTAGTTACAGGTTTTACTCTACATGCAGGTGACGAAACCTACATGTAGGTGGGGTGCCCGTTTGGGATTAGGGGCCATGCCTGTGGGAGATGCTTGTGTGCTACAATCTGAATGAGACACGCAATGCTCCAGAAAACACTTTGATAAAAACTACGTGGATGCAACAATTTCAAGACAGCAATAAAAAGTAGTATAAATTCAGCCTCCATCACCACACGACAACGAAGCCAAAAGTTTGGAACCTTCATCAAGCTTGGAAAACTTTGTTGATGTGTGGTGATGGTGGCAGAATGTATCCCATTTCATGCTCCGTAAAACACTTTGAGTTTGTCTCTTGTCACTTTCTTTCTTTTCTTAGAGTCTTGCCAGCCGTTGCCCTGTATTTTGTAGTGGGTATTGTGGTGCAGAAATTTGTACTAAAGGGAGACAACATGCTGCCGAACTCTGGCTTATGGACATCACTACCGGGATTAGTCAAGGTAAGAGGCTCTCAGTGTGGCCGTGTATGTGTGTGTGCGATGCATGCGAGCGCTAGGCATTTCACAAATCGGCCCGATTCTTTCGCCTAATCGGCTTTTCGATCGGCTAAGAAAATGTCCAAATTCGGCCATATGATGAGCCCCAAAGTCAGAATTCGGCTCAAACCCGTACTTGAAATCATCTCTCGCAGTGTAGATGTACGTTTACACGCACGCTGTAGAGGCACTAGGAAATCCATTTTCGGCGAATTCAGCGCGAAATTGGTAAATTCGGTGCAATTATCGGCGATTTCTTGACAGCCATTGATTTCGGCGTCTTTTCCTGCGGGACGGTTTCGGAAATGCCTGAAGTCGCAGTCGCCTTGCGCAGAAAATGGCTACAGAAATTGTATTTGCATACTGTCGAGGCCCTGAAACATCGAATTTCGGCGAATTCATTGTGAAAATTGCGTATTCGGTGAAAAGATCGGTGATTTCATCAAAACGACTGTTTTCCGCGGCAAATTTTTCGGACGGCCGATTTGGAAAATGCCTAGCGAGCCCACGCTCGCGCGAGTGTGTGTGTGTGGGGGGGGGGGGGGGGGGTGCTTGTACGCGCGCGTATACGTGTGTGTATCGACTGCGGATGGGGCAGTGGTGAACACTGAACCAGCTGCCGGTAGTGCACTACTGAACTGTTTTGTGCTCAACACGGATATGATGAGTGTGGGTTCAAATCCACAAGTAGCCTGTCGGCGTCATGGTTACCGGCAGTATATTTATAGTACCATGAACCGTGTTTCTCTCTGCTGAGTTACAGCACATTACCAAATATCTGGATTTTAATAAAGGCGTTAAATTTTGCCGAAACGTACACCATTTGATGAAATGAGTTCCATGATTGCAGAGTGACTGGCTAAGAGTAGACCTGTTTCGCATCACTTTAAGTGTTGTGTGTTTTCTCTATGCTGTGCCCTCAGGACGGCTTTTTCCTTATTGTGCCCCGCTCTGGCGGAGCCAGCTTACCTGGCTATGACTCGATAGGCAAGTCCTAGAGTAGGCCCTATGCTGGTGCCTCGATATGGACATTTACAACATTTGTTTTGAAACATTTCAAATGTCATCATAGTTATTTAATGTGATGACATTATAATCACAATTATGGTTAGAAGTTTTATATGTCATGCCACCACATGGTATTATGACACAGTGTTTTTTTTAAATGATGCTGAGAGAATTCAGTTGTATGCGCTTCACGTCGGCACCCCTTCTTGCAAGCTTTCACCCCCTGATGTGTACCATACCCAGCATTGAGCGGCTGTCTTTGCATGTGCACACTCCTGCCGCTGTGGGTCACATTCACGTTATCCAATACGCCACTTCTCGCAATCTCTGGTCTGCTGTGCTGCATTGCATGGCTCAGGGAACCAAGTGCACTAAAGAAATCAATGTCATTCGAACCAGGACCAGCAGCAATCCCTTTGTGATAATAAGTTAGCCCCTGTGCCTCTTTCTTCTTGAAGGATGTAAATATATTTTACGGCAACACCAAATACATCGTTCTTGCTCACATGCCTGTTGTTCATTATTTCCAGCAAGCTGTGTCCGCTTCCAGGACAATTTTCTACGCTCATGCATTTTGATGTTTTCCGTCAATCCGTTTCGCTGTGGACTCTGCGCTTCCTTCCATGCCTATGGAGATTTAAGATTGAAAGTGAGGGGGGGGGGGGGGTAGGGGGGGGGGGGAGATGATTAATGTGAAGGCCGTATTTTGGCCGGGGGGGGGGGGGGGGAGATTCCTCGAAGTTGTGGTCGCTGTTGTGAGCGTGTCTTTATCAGTCAATCTAGATAGCAAACATGTACTTGAGTAGCTACTTTGTCAATTAAGGCGGACTAGTCGAAGGCCATTATTGTGAAGCCAGCTAGATGTACATGTACATGTACCTGGTTCAAGTCTGGCCTGGGGCCAGTTTTCCAGCTGTATTCATACTAGGGCTCAAACGGTCACGGTTTTACCCCTGACGGTTAACTGCTAAGCTAACGGTCGGTTAACCGGTTATAACCTATAAGCCACGGCAATCCTGCGGACTCTTTTTTAACCGTATATTTGACTATACTCATTCAAAAAATGTACCCTTGCAGTACAACGCACACTTGTATATTCTCTTGCATGCTCATTCATACATACTCTCACACGAAGAGACCAGATATGACCGAATTGACAGCCCAGAAATTGCGTACGTGTGCGACAGCCCGCGAAAGTGCACACTTTGCAACGACCTGATACTTGAAAAATTGACTGAAAAGTTACTGCGTAACCGTTATCTTTATCGGTTCACCGTTAATTCTTCGTAACCGGTCTGCAACCGGTTAATCGGACTAATCGTTTGAGCCCTAATTCATACACATGCAGAGCTAACTGCAAGCGGCAATCGAGAGTTCCCTTGGTTCGAACGGGGACGACAAATTAATGTACTTTGAAAAATTCTATTTAACGCAAAAGCTCTGTCTCAACCTTTATTGTGTACATCATTAATTTTTTTTACCAGATAACCACAAACCATCATGGTGCAAACACCGCCAAAAACGCACAGGGATGCACAAAGCGATGGCAGCCGAAGCAGTGGAGGCGGGGGAAGAGCAGCTAAACCGACTACGGGTCTCGGTTTCAGCACTGCTCATGCGCGCCATTGAAACTTGGCAGTGAAGCCAATGACTGTGACTCACACGCACAGCACAGATACTCACATACACTACAAGCTCCCACGCATGCATTGCAGCCGCAGAGCTCCAGCACTGCTGCATGTGTACAGGTGATGCGGAGACAATAGTTGTAATAGGATAAATATTTACGCAGGGAACATTGTAAGAATGAGCAGAAAAAGAAATCATAATTATGGTGAATCCATAATACAAATCTATTTTCATGAGAAACTCACCATACAAATCCATCTGAACACTAGAAACTAGGCGGGGAAACAAAATGTTTGGCATTTAAGTGGTCTTTTAAAAAACAAAAAACAAAAAAACACATCTACATGTACATCCAGAGGATAGTGCGAAGTGTAGCTAGCACAAAAGTGAGGTGGGAAAAAGTAAAAAGATAAAATAAAATGAAGAGATCCTGATGTGTGTGTGTGTGTGTGTGTGTGTGTGTGTGTGTGTGTGTGTAATGATGTGAAAAGCATGTCGTCCAGAATGCCTTTGCACCACTCCACCTGACGGTAACAATAGCCATACACCTGGCAGTAATGACAACACCCTAGGCAGTCATGACAACACCCTAGGCAGTCATGACAACACCCTAGGCAGTCATGACAACACCCTAGGCAGTCATGACAACACCCTAGGCAGTCATGACAACGCCCCGGAAGTCATGACAACGCCCTGGCAGCCATGACCACATCCTAGGCAGTCATGACAACACACGTGTGAGTATGAAGCCTGCAGCTAGAGTGTGGAACATTCTCAGCCTTATGGTGCCATGCTGCAGTAGCAAATTATCCGCAACCATCAGCAGGGAAGTTCCACAGAGCCGTTAGCCAGTCAGTCTGATCATGTCATCTCTCTAGCATCGGGTGGTACTTTCCCGTGTGTACTCCAAGACCGTGAGCTGAAACACATACTTTACTGCAGTGGCTACAAGTAACTGCTTCAGCCATTAGCTCCGGGTGGCTGCGTTTGTGGCGGTAGAAGCTACCAATTTCCTGAAAGACCTTTCCGCAATCATCAACTGGACACGCGATTGTGTCTGCTTTGGGATGTCTTGCAGCCTGGTGCGCAGCTCTCAACGCCCAGGACTTGAACACCTTCCCACATATAGGGCAGTTAAATCCACTGCTCAAGGTTGGCTGTGAGTTTTTACCGACCGGTGACTTGGTCAGGTGCACGCTCCTCACGTGAGCCGTCAAGGCGTATTGGCTCTGAAAAGTCTTCGTGCAAGTATTAGTTCGACACTTGAAAGCGTTGTGATGGATTGGACGTATTGAAGCCAAGTGTCTAGTAGTGGTACGATTTTTTTGTAGGGTCAGATTGTTCGGGCTGTTACCCGATTTCGGCCGGTTACCGTCGTCAGCACGGTGCAAGTTTGATGTAGCGGATGGCAACTTAGGAGTGGCGTGTGCTTCTTCACATGACTCAACATCTGAAATCGCCGCCAGTTCCATGGATCTGTCCTCGTCGTAACCTACTGCAGCGATCGCTGCTGCCTGCTCCTTATCCCGTAAAGTTCCTAGCAGAGATGTCAGAGCAACCTTCAGCGCCATAGGAGTATGTGGTGCTGTGGCATCAACTCTGCAGGATCGATAAGAAAATTTAATATCGTAGGGAGGATCTCCAGCGGCATGTTTTGGCTCTGGTGTTGTAAGAAACTCCATGTTCTCGTTATCGTCCTCTTCCATCTTTATACGCACCGCCGACGTTGTATTCATAATCCACGGTCGTTCTCAATGCCACTTCAGTTTGAAAAGGGAGAGGAAACGGAAGAGCTACTAGAAATAAGGAGAAAATTGCAAATCAGATACAATCGATCCAAAACATTTTACACAGAATTCTCTCGTCAGGCTACATGACATGTAGGCTTGTACTAAGTTGTAGTATAAACACGCAGCTAGCTACTGTACTACCAGTCACTGCTAGACTAGTCTTTGTAAGGTTGCGCTCACAGTCACACGGCGATAAAAAACATGCGAGAACGGTTGCACGGCGAGGCAGTAAAACTCACTGAAAGCAATCATGAATCGCGTTCACACGACACTATACAATGCCAATGGTACCGTTCACTAGTTACTTCGACCCTCGTGCTGTACAGGCTGTAGTCTTGTAGATCTACTGTTGGCGGTGTGTTTTCCAGACATGGTTACCATGGTTACTGTACATGTATAAGCATTTCGGTTTTTGACACAACGATCGAGTTGTGACGTAACCAGTCCTGGAGATGTCCTAGATAGGACATCACGGAACCCAGCATGCCCCAGCATACATACTATGCTGTTCCCATGGTAATCGTGACACGTGACTCAAAACTTTGTGTCGCGGCCGAGGAAGATGAACATGTCGCACTCAAAACAAGCGCAACGAAGGCCTTTCGTCTCAAAAGCAACAAGTAGTTGTCGTTCTCCTGGCGGCTTGCCTCAAGCGAGTCGAGATTCGTATCTTGCCTCTTGCCTTCACGAATTTTATTTTCCTCGTTGTGGAGTACGACGCCTGGACAAAGGAACTGGCAAGCGAATCGTTTTGGTCGCATTGAAAATTGCAA
Source organism: Sycon ciliatum (assembly GCF_964019385.1). NCBI lineage: Eukaryota > Metazoa > Porifera > Calcarea > Leucosolenida > Sycettidae > Sycon > Sycon ciliatum. Next base: position 8,329,399 of record NC_088649.1, on the reverse strand, counting down.
GTGCACAAGAGGATTGGCGAAGCAATTTGTGTTCGCACTTTCAGCAGAGCAGTAGCTGCTGCTGCGATAAAGTTTTTACTTTCGCCATTGGTTTCAGGCAGCAGAAGGATCTGGCTGAAAGCGATGGCGATACGTCCATGACCACCACGTCCTGGGTTGATATCCAAGAAAGACCGTCCAAGGTCCAGTTTTAGCCAAGAGCTGTCGTATCCAAGAAATCAAAAACGCCAACAGCAAGCTTTGGCCAAATAATATCTTCCAGGTAGTGATTTACGCGCCTAGCGCCTGCTGCCTCGTCTTCCTCCTCTGCATGGCCAGGTTTGGGGCGAAATGAACGCACGGGGCGTGAAGAAACATTCCAAAGGCAAAAGCAAAACATTCAAATAATTAGAACCAATCGTTTCCGAAGAAGCGCCGCGTGGCTACGAGAAACCCCACATGAAATCCCCAAACGAAAACGGCCATTCGGTCGGGTGTTCGATGGCGAATCGAATATACACTACCTCAATCCCCGCCGATGTCTGATATTCTCCGCCTATCCCTTCAAACTTGACCAATTCGGAAAGAAATCCATCGCCATTACGATCGTGCATCCTCCACATACATTCAGAAATGCTCACGCAGCACTTCTTTTCATCGCGTGTGCGCGACCGACGCTTCCATGACAACTCTGGGACAGGTAACCAATCAGACTCATTCAGAGTGCGATGTCCTAGATAGGACATCTCCCCGACTGGTAACCCTAGTCGGAATCTTACCGTTCCGTTCTCCCTCCAAACAGAGCTTTCTATCGTCAAAACGATACCACACCGACGGTATTTTGGGTGTTGGGCGATGACCGTTGCGTGAACGGTGAAATGCTAACCATGTCTATAATATAGACATGGTTAGCATTTTACCGCTCGCGCTATTTTCGATGGTCGGCCTGTACCGTGTTTGTGTGTGTTTAGACATGGCATTTTACCGTTAAGGCTAGATCCAACGGTACTCGTACCCAACACCCAAAAGCCGTCGTTTTGGTACCGTTTCGACGATAGAAAGCTCTGTTTAGCGGGAGAACGAAACGGTAAGACTCCAACTAGGGTTACCATGGTTACGTCCCAAGTCGATCGTTGCGTAAGGAGTCAGGACTCAGAAGCCGAACTGCTAACATAAGGGGGTTGGGGACAGTTAGGCCCAAAATTTTAATTTCAACATCAGCCCAATCTGACATCAGGTTTGAATAGGTACAGCCTTATATTTTCGCTTAGTAACATCAGTTTTTCAATTGCCTGAATAGGTCTTGCGGCTCTTGCCAAAACACACAATTTTCCTTGATAACACACAATATCGCAAAATCCGAAAATTGATGAGAAATCGTTCATAACACCAGATAGGACAGAAAATATGACATAAAATTACACAGACTGTTCGAGGTATAGGGCTTGAAAGTGATGACGTCAAAAACGGCCTGGGAGTAGTAAATTGACATCAGATTTCTATTTTGGATCCACTAAGGTGTGACTTTGCTATTGCCTAAGTATGTGGGTGCATAGCAACCCACTCATGTCGTATGCAGGTGTAACTTTTACTTCGCCACCAGTTGTCACCCCGCCCCCACTAGCCAAATCAGTCAGTTTCACTGGCAACATCACCTTGCTGTGAGTGAGACCGCTTGAAATGTGCTTGGATCCATACAAAAACTGGATCCAGGTGGATCCAGTTTTCGAATTTTTCAAATTGTTGCTATGCCATTGCTATGGAGTGACGTAGCACTTTCAAGCCCTATTGACTAAGATGATATCAACACCGAAAAATGTACACTTTGGTTGACGATGGGATCCAGGTCGTCATTTCCTGGAGAAGAACAAAAAGACGCAAAAATGAAACTTTGAAATACGTTCTATAAGTGGGTTGGAACAGGTTTACCGCGGCGAAAATAGGGGTCACCGTGAATATTCTGGAGAAAAATCCAAAAAACTGCCAAAATTTGCCTAAAATAATTGGTAAATTCACGTATCTATATTGCTTGTACTTCTCTGCTGCTGCTTTGGTCATAACTTATTGGATTTTTGGCTGTTAGGTGTTGCATAAACTCGCTAGAGCCCTCGGCGTTCAGAGCAATACAAGGATGGAATAGCTGAACTAGTGAATTTGCCGGAAAACCCTGGGTGCACGCATTATCGATAGGTACTTTTCTCCATGATTACTCTCCTGTTGGTACTTGGTTTTGATACATGAACATGTAGCTGTGATAGCGCTTAGCACGGCCCCATATCAAACTACAATGAAAGCTGACATGTTGGAACGAATCAGACAACATTGAGTCCTCTTGTTCTTCAACTATGCGAGCTAGAACGTGTCCCCACACTGGCAAAAATGATGGTATTTTATGGTGCGCACAAACAAGTGAAGCACTGTGCAACAGGGCGTTACTTACAGTTGGGTTGCTGCTGGTTCTTGGCTAGGTGTTCAGCCACCGCTAATATAATCTTCCTTGAGGCTGTCACCCGCTTCTTACCTCCGACTTGCTCCTTCATCAGTCTGGAAATGGCTGGCTCACCACTTCGTTTGTAGGACAAGACAAAGTGCTTCATCACCAACCCACTAGCAGCTGCCCGCACTGCAACTGATTAACTTAGAGAAGGACGTTGCTTGGACCAACGGTTCAAGGGTGGCCAGCCGCTTTTGCTGATGTTCTGCAAACTCCATCGCTGAACATGCTGATGCAAAAGTGACAGAGTGCTACAGGATACTGGCATCAGGGCGAGCTTCGACAATTTCAGCTAGGGCCCCAACATCCGCAACAGCATCATGAGCAGCGAACTCATTCCGAACGATGAACTATAACTTGTGAGGCTGTAGCTTGGGAGCTCCGGTATCGCGGTTTAGGGATCAGAGTGTTCACCCAGCACAAACATGCACACCATCGACACACACATGCGTGCACACATACACACACACACGCACACACACGCACACACACACACACACACACACACACACACACACACACACACACGCGCATGCTCTCACACGCAATAGAACACACGCGCGCGTACACACACATACATTCACGCACGTGTACGTACCCACCCACATGCATGTGCACACTCATGTGCATGAGTGGAGATGCCTGCATACACATGTCACACCAACATGCCCTGGGAGCGGTCATGCACGTGTGTATAGTATGTGTGCGAGGGCATGTGCACATGAGCACATATGCATGTGCATGTTCATACATGCATATGGTGCACACATGCACAAACATGCAGGTCTATGCAAACACACACACGCTCGTGCGCGCCGCGCATACAGTGTGCTCATACATTTCCATAGCCATAGGGTGGAAATGACTAGCAAATATCATGAATAAAATCTTATGAGATTGAAAAACACACTTACCCAAAGCAGGTTTGGTGTTGCTCTTAGAAGCACGGAGGCCAGGGTGTTGAGCATAAAATATAATTCTCCACCCCACACTGCTGACACGGAATGACAAGTACGCTGCCCAGGCCGTACCTCTTCTCTTCAACGCAATCAATCAGCGCCAGAGGTTTGCCACATCCAGGATTCTGGCACGCAGACAATCCCACAGCCAGATACCTGAGATGAACGATTCGTCGACCGTGAAGAGGGGCACTGAACGACCTCTTGGCGGGAGTCGAATCCAGGGGCGTTGGTGGTGGAGATCGCCCTTTCCGTTTTTCAGGAACTCGATCGATCGTTTGAGGTTGCGAAGCGTCCCCGGCCCTCCTCGGCTTCTTGAATCGTCCAGTACGCAGAATGCGAGGCCGCGTCGTGGGTGACTGACAGATTACTCTCCCGCGTCTTCATCTCCGCGACACGTCGGCAGGAGAACCAAGCTATCCAAAAACCGCCGATGTCAAAACAAATCCGCAAGTGGCTGAGCTTCTTCCTAAAATCTTCTCGACTCGAGCACGCGCTGCGAAGTCATGGTCAAACTGCTTACTCGATTGTGCATGATCGGGTCCCATTTTTCCACTCCGAAAGGCATTATTTTTCGTAAAAAAATCGGACCCTCTATACACGCCGACTGTCGAAAATAGCGTGAACGGTAAAAATTGATGCTAACTTTCAAAAGCTACCCATGCAACACTCAAGCTAATCTTGATTAGGGGTGCGTTTGGTTGGTACGATCTAGAACAGGATCGAACAGCTGGTGCACATGGAGCAGCCTCATGCCAACCAAACGGTACTCCAGAATTATTATTATTATGACTGTGCTTGTTCGCGTAGACATCAGCATGGCCTGCAGCTGCATTAATGGGCATGCAAATCATGCAAACCAGCCAAAAATGTTCGCATAAGCCACTTCGAATAGATACAAAAGACCATAACAGTTTCAGAAAAAGAAGAAATATGCGAAAAGAAGACAAAAACTAGGGTGCCGACACCACTCGGGCACAGATGCCCACCCAACCGCTTCGGTCAGCAGCAAGGGCACGGAACGCCTCCAGATCGACTTTGCTTGACAAGGAAAGTCCAATCCGCTTGGCATCATCTTGTAGTAGCGTTGGTAGTGTGTGTCTTGGTCGTCCCCTCCAGCCCGCTGGACGAGGCTCTGCGAAGTACGCTCCCATGGCCAGTGATGGTGGGGAGTCAGCCGGGAGCCGGAGGACGTGCCCAAAGAGCCTCCACCTAGCTCTCAAGATGATAATGCTGAGAGGAACCGCGCCGGTACGCTCATAGAGCCTCTCGTTCCTAATCCGATTCGGGAACACAATGCCGATTAGCGCCCGCAGCTGTTTTCGGTGGAAGGCCTCAATACGGTTCAGCTGCTGTTTCGTTGGTGCCCATGTTGCCCAATTGTAGCAGAGTACAGGGAGTACAAAGGCATTATAGAGTCGGATGCGGAGATCCTCCGAAACTAGCGACCTACGGATCCACAGCGTCCAGAGTTTACCAAAGGCAACAGTTGCCAGTTGCTGTCGCCGTAGCATATCCTCGGCATCACCTAATAGGGACCCGAGTTTCTTGGTGGTTCGCCACTCCTCCTCGATGCGATCAGTGTGCCGTTCGATGTGCGTGTGCTCTGTTTTGGTCTCATTCACTTTCAAATCCCATTCGAGGAGCTTGGATATGGTTGGAAGGAGGGTCCTCAGCCTCTCACCATCAGTAGTCACGAAATCCACATCGTCGGCGTAGGCAGTTTCAGTTGGTAACCCCAGGGAGATATCGGCAAGGGGACGTGGTAGAAGAAGAGGCCGAACATCACGCAGCGCACCCTCAAGGTACACAATGAAAGGAACAGGAGACAACGAGTCACCTTGGGGTGTGCCGCGGAGAGTGGGGAATGACGGGCCCTTAGCGGATGGGAGTACAACCCGCAGTACGGTGTCCTGGAGGAGGTAACTGATCATTCGGATTTCATCCGGCTGCAAGAACGATCCCAGCACCGAGATGAGCCGTGGCCTGCTTATACAGTCAAACGCTTTTGACATATCAATGCCTAGGATATCCAGCGCACAGCGATAGCGTTGGCATCGAGCCGCCAACCATCGGTATGACCACACAACATCTGTGGTGCTTCTGCTGGGGCGGAAACCACTCTGTGTGTGTGCAACGAAGTTGTTGACGTCCTTGTTGATCCTCCGCAGCACAATCAATGATAGAATCTTCCTGAGCGCTATGAGACTCCAGAAACAGAGCACATTTTTGGGGGAAAATGTGCCAAACTTGGTGCATTCTTCAAAATGTGTATGGGTCACCATGGTCACTTAGTACGGTACGACGAGTCCAACCCAAAAGCGTATGGACGTGATCATTTGGGAACAAAATCGATGTTCCCGCCAGGTTTCACTGTGAAAAAGTGAAACTTCTTGGTCTGCTCCGGCTGCGGCCTCGAGGCCGGAGCAAGCAGAACATGTTCTGGCCGACCCAGAACAGGTGCAGTCCCAACCAAACGCGCTGTTCTGGTGAATCCTGTTCTAGTTCGTACCAACCAAACGCACCCTCACTCTTGCGGAGTAGCCGTGTCTAGGGTCTCGGCCAAGATAAAAATCAGTTGCACGCGTGTGTCCAAGTTTATCGTATCCGAGTAAATATCCTAGGAAACGGTGCGATAAAAGTAAGTTTGCCCGTCGTGTGAATGGCCTTATAGGCCTTATAGGCCATTCACACGCGGCTAATGGGGTCTTTCATGGCACTTGTGCCAGTGGTTGTGAGACTTATCCCCTCACCCCCACCGTTAGGCGCTGCATCTGCCGCTAGGGTTTACCGGGTGTTAGCGGCCGTCGTGAGTTCCCTTCGGGAACGGACACGATAATTTACTTTTACTTTACACGACGTGTAAACATTTGCACGCGTCTGACCAAGATAACACTGGCAAACCGTGATCCAGTTCACACGGTGTTGGGCAAACTTTGCAACCGTCAATGTATCCATTGTGACCTGAAAATGCCGGGAAATGTTCAATTTTGAATTTTCCCTTGTTGAAGCACTGCATTTGCAGTACGCACTTTCAACAACCGACACTTTTCCTGGCGTGCAAAGATAATCGCGAGCAAAAGGGCCTCGGCCAAGATAAAAAATCAGTTGCACGCGTGTGTCCAAGTATATCGTATCCGAGTAAATATCCTAGGAAACGGTACGATAAAAGTAAGTTTGCCCGTCGTGTGAATGGCCTATTACATTTTGTAGTGTGTACAGGCCAGCAGATCATGCAGAAATAGGGTGGGCGTTTGCAGGGGACTCTACGGTATACATGTACTCGCGGTGAAGTTTTTTTAGGTTTTTGCCAACTTTTTGGGGATAGGCTCTCCGCCTTGTCCGTGAAATGAAAAAAAAGGTTCTGCGTTCCGGCTCACCGCCTTCTCCGCGAACATTAGAAAATGAGTATGCTAGTCGACCTCAACAGGGGATAGCACTGTGCTGGCGATGAAGTACGGCATCCGTGGAGCAAACAAGGGATTTGCTGTCGATCGGTGGGGGAGCAGAGTGCGCCTCTGGCAGTAGCTGAAGGCCACCCTCCTGTCTAAACTAATACTAGTACCGTAAAGTACCGCCAGAGCGCCCCGTCTCGCGAGAGCGCCCCACCTTGATTTTACAGCCAAGGGAAGAAAATGGTATGGCAGAATGCTACTAAGTTTGTACGATGTGAGAACCTTCGTGTACTGTAAATATACAAATTTTCGGCAGCTATTTAATTTCGGCTATATTCGGCACCGACCCAAAACGCCTAACTTAAAACGCCGATGAAATTTTTCACAGCATCTGTCGCAATACCATGTCCTCTACCCCACGCCGAAAATAAATCGCCGCCGAAATGTCAAAAATCGTGAAGTGCCGAAATTTTGCAGCGCCGAAATTTTGTGTATTTACAGTACTAAGGTCACACTTGGTATGCTTTTATGTGGAGCTCGAAGGTAAACTGGGCACGGATTGACTGCAAAATGTGCAATGTTTGTACAAGGTCCGTGTCGTATGACCTACAGACAGAAATCCACCTCCACAAGGCGGCCACGAAAGGACGAGATGGTGGGGCGCTCTGGCGGTACTTTACGGTACTACAGTTTTGCTTATGGTTTCCAACACGTTAGAATTGTTGTTGATTTTTATTTTGCTTCGCAAGGCCAAACGGGCAATGGTGCCCAATTCTATGGAAGCGAATTTCAAAAGGGAGAGAGCTACGGGGAGAGATCGAGAGAGAGAGAGAGAGAGAGAGAGAGAGAGAGGGGGGGGAGGGAGGGAGGGAGATGATAAGCAATTTTGTAGCGTCAACAGAGCGATTTTGCAGTGTCAATAGAGCGATTTTGAAGCGTCAACAGAGGGAACACAAAGAGTTCATAAGCGCACAAGCACGCAGAGCAATTTTGTAGCGTCAACAGAGCGATTTTGCAGTGTCAATAGAGCGATTTTGAAGCGTCAACAGAGGGAACACAAAGAGTTCATAAGCGCACAAGCACGCAGAGAAGAGTAAATGACGTGGTGTGTGGACGGGAAAAGTCAGACAGAGCATTCATTGCAAGGTGTAGGGGATGGAGGCAAGCTTAAATTGCTGGGCAGCCTTGATCTCCCTTACACTCCTTGGGAGAGCGTTCCAGGCCAAGGCTGCCTGAAAGGCCAGGCGAGATCTGCCGGCTTCTGACTGTGCCGAGGGGACAGTGAGGCCCCTGGAAACCTGGTGCCGGGTGGTGCTGCCAGCTGATGGTGAGAATAGGTCCTGGAGGACACTGCTGGCTTTCCCATTGACACAGCGCCACACCAGGACGAGCCGCTTCTGGGCGTAGCACTCCCGAACTCTGTACAGGGACATCCGTTCGAGCAGAGGCTGAGCCGAGGTGTGAGGCGGCAAACCGTATACCGCTCTCGCCGCTCGGTTCTGCAGGACCTGAAGGCGATCAAGCTGCGAAACCTTGAGGGAGGAAGAGAAGGCGTTAGACCCATATAGGAGGTCAGGCATGATGACTGACCTCACATACTGGATGCGACTACTGAGGCTCAGACATCTGCGGGACCGCCACAATGCTCCAATCTTCTGCACAACTTTCTTCGCCATCGCGTCAACATGGGGGTCCCACTTCACAGCGGCGTCAAGTGTCACGCCGAGGTACCTTGCTGTTGGGCTCAGGGGAAGCTCTGTCTGGTTGCAGCGGACAGCGACATGCTGACCCGCATTGCGTTGTGGTACAATTGACAGGACCTGGCTCTTCTTGTCATTTAGTAGCAGATGTCGATGCTTGAGCCAGTCAGCGACGTTGGTGACGGCCCCTGACAGGCAGGCTGATGTGGCTAGCACTGATTTTCTGTGGCAGTGCACTGCAATGTCATCGGCAAATTGCAGAGATGGAGCAGGATGGGCTATGGCAGGGACATCACGGGTGTACATGCTAAACAGGATCGGACCTAGGACCGAGCCCTGAGGTACACCAGATGAGCACTTAGCAGCAACACTGTAGGTGGGGCCAATGCGCACTTGCTGGGTTCGATCGCTTAAGTAGCTGCAGAACCGGCGAAGGGAGGCATTGTCCAGGCCAAGATTGAATAGGTCCCGGACCAGTTGGCTGTGATTGACCTTGTCAAAGGCTTTTGACATGTCGATTAGGCAGACGCCTGTGGTCAACTTGTCGTCCCGGGCCTTTAAGATGGCATCTGTTGCTACAACTAGGGCGTCCTCTGTGGAGTGCTCACGGCGGAAGGCAAACTGAGTCGGTGGTATGGCACATGATCGCTCCAGATGTGCAACAAGTTGCTTCTGGACTATCTTTTCGAGTAGTTTGGATACGATCGGCAGGAGCGACACAGGACGATAATTTGCAGCTACCGATGGATCGCCAGCTTTGAAGAGAGGGCTTATTACAGCATGTTTGAAAGCCAGAGGGACTTCACCATGCCTCAGCGATGAGCTGAAGAGCACTGAAAGCGATGGAGCCAACAGGTCAGCGCAAGCACGTAGCAGACACCCAGGAATCCCATCACTGCCTGTGGCTTTGCAGGGATGTATCCGTTCCAGGAGGTGCTTGACCTCATCTGGGGTAGTTGACTGGAAGGTCAGCATTGAGCCTTGCGGCTGTGGACCAATGGGAATCTGGAGCTGCGCCGGACGGGACGGATCATGTACAATGCTGTGGAAGGCATCCGAGACTTCTGTGATGTCGCACGTTGGCTGATGATGTTGACGAGAACGGCTAGTGACAGAGTTGATCACGGACCACATCTTCCGCAGGTTGGAGGAGTGATCACGACACTGCTGTTGGAAATGCTGATTGCGTTTTCGCCGGTAAGCATTTGAGGCTTCTGCACGGGCTCGCTTGTACTCCTCATGTAGATGCACGTTAGTCTTATCTCGTAGCCACTTTCGGTGAAGTCTATTCTTGCGCATGTTCAGTTGGAATAGATCACGGTCGGACCATGGCGGGGGAGTCCTCCTGGTGGAGATTCTGACTTCACGCAGGGGAGCGTGACTTTCGAGAACCGACATAAACTTGGCATGCCAGCCATTCCACATCTCGTCTACAGTTGCAGCAGGGGGAAAGGAGTGGAGGCTGCACGAGGCAATATCTTCACGAAATGTTGCAAGGTTAATGGCACGGATCTTGCGGGTGAGGCGCACTGATTTCCGCTGCAGTGGGTGTTGCGAGGAGGGTAGAGACAGACTTGCATGCACAAGGAAGTGATCGCTGATCGTGCAGGGTACAACTTCACAATGACTTATAGTACCCACGGTGGAGAGCACTAGATCAAGCAGCGTTCCATCGGGACATCGGGGTGTGACTCGTGTGGCAGACTGAACATAGTTGCGGAGCCCATACGATCCGATAAGGTCCCAGAAGCGCTGGTGAGGACGACTGGTCATGCATTGAGCCAGATTGATATTAAAGTCACCCACCAGTGTCATTGATGGCGTGATCGTGGCAGCATTGTGGAGGACTGTGTCCAGGTGGCCCCAGAAATCAGCAGTTGCATTTGGTGGGCGATAGAGGCAGCCAACGAGGTGCTGGTGTTGCCCTCCGCCAATAGCTATCCAGGTAGCCTCCAGGTGGCTATTGTGCAGATCAGAACGATAGGTAACTGGGAGTGATGTCTTGTAATAGAGGCATGTGCCCCCACTCTGGCGATCGGGCCGGTCACAGCGAACAACACTGTAGCCGGGAATACAAATTTCGCCATCCGAGATTGTACTATCCAGCCAGGTCTCGGCAACGCCAACGACGTCCCAGTTGTGCTGGTGGGCAAGGCTGTCCAGTGCATGCAGCTTGTAGCGCAGGCTGCAGATATTCAAAAACCCGATGTTGAGGCTCGTGACGAACAGTTTGAGGTTGTTGCAGTTGGTTGTTCTTTGGGAGCCCCGGGACCTTCGAGGCTGGAAGGGAGTAGCATTGGGGTTTAGCAGGGGTATATGGCTGGCAGCAGACATCACTGTTTGCTGACTGGAGCCACGCGCTTTGCAGCTTGGTCTTCAGCGGGAGAACCACGCTGGTGGGGTCGTGACTTCTGCCCAGGGGTCCGAGTTAACTCAGCGCCGGGTTTGGGAGAACTGTCGCTGCTGCTATTGCGGCGGCTGCTGCTGCCGCTCCTGCCACAGTCGTTTCCGCTGCTGTCGTCGCCACTGCCATCGTCCCTGCTGCTGTGGGCATTGTCGTTGCCGTCGCCAGAATTGTAGGCTTTTCATTTACACTGTTTCCATTTTCATTCTATTCTCTATCTAAATATCTCTCTTTTCTTCATGCCATTCCAGGCGTGAGCCATCCCCTGGATTAACAAAACGGGTGCTATTTGAAACAAAAACACCGAAGGATGTACCCAGAGTGCTGACAGCGCTCAACACCACAAAGGCAGAGCGTAATACACAACAGAACAACAAGGACAATCAAGGCTTGTTTGCTGCTACTTTAAGTTTCATGCTCACGCAATCATCAGGCAACATCCTTTCTTTTTTTTTCGTTTATCCTTTTTGCCTGATGATTGCGTGAGCATGAAACTTAAAGTAGCAGCAAACAAGCCTTGATTGTCCTTGTTGTTCTGTTGTGTAAAACAAAAACAAACAAAAATCAAAAACAAGGGATGCACGCAACTCTGGACGCGTCTGCAGCACATTACGTGTCTCGTACGGCCGTACACACCTCACATGTTCATACCATGACACAATACAAGGGTAGAATCAATAGGGAGGTTCCGGAGTACGATTTTTCGTGCCAAAATCCGTGGAGGCTCTACAGATTTTTTATACGTCGTTTTCGAGCAGTGAAAAGTTCCGGGGTACGGAACTTATGTGTTTGCCGTCATTGCCTAGGTTACGATCGCAAACACGTCACATTCCCGCGCTATGCCTTTTTATTTTGAAAATTTGTACCGAAATCAAAACTTCCCGCGAAAAATCGATGTTTCTCGTACCAAATTTGTACGCGAAAAATCTTTCTGCACCCGATGACGCAAAATCTTCATACGAAGCATGGTTCGTATGAAAGCCAGTCCACACGGATTCTCGTGCCGAAAAATCGTATGGAGCACGCCTGGAAAAAATCCGTAGCGCCCATACGGATTTTGGAACGGAAAATCGTACTCCGGAACCTCTAGGCTGTGTTTACATGAAGCGTTTCAACCCGGGTTGAGTTCGACCCGGGTCAGATTTCAACCCGTCATGTGCACAAAATGAATGGCGCGTTTACATGACGCATTGCGCTTGACCCGGGTTGAAATTTCGCCGGGTCAACCCGGGTCAAGAAAATCGTACAAACGTACTTCTGTGCGTATCTCGCGCCAGGTTTGAACAGCACTGCACATACAAATTTCGCGCGGAAGGATTCACGTGACTATACGGAACTGTAGAAGTGGACTTTTGGCGGCATATCAGTATTTGACCCGGGTCAACTGTCTTCATGTAAACGCTCACCTCTTTTGTCTATCGTACAGACTTTCAACCCGGGCTGAACCCGACTCGGGTTGAAATTTCTCATGTAAACACAGCCTAAGGCTGCAACCACACTAGGTACAAAATCACGTACAAACGGCATTACAGTAGAAATCGTCATGCCGACGCGTGCGAAATGCAAAATGCGCTTTGTAGGTTTTCAGCAACTGGCGCACCCCTGTAGAAAGCCACGTTTGTCGTTTTCGTCGTTTTCGCGGTCCATCTCCTGTGTACAACTTTGTTTTTGTACCTGGTTGTCGTACATAGCATCAGCATCAGCATTGTTTTTGAATTTCCCGGTCTTTTCCAGCGCATGGCACACGCTTTGGTACGACAACGTCACGTGCTGGTTGCGTGAAAACGTCATCTATGCAGACCAAAAAGTGTAGTGTGGTTGCGTACCGACTTGCACTGAGATATGCATGAAAATTTGTACTGTGATTTTTACTTAGTGTGGTTGCGGCCTAAGGGCGCGTTCAGACTGGCGTAAAAAACAAGCGGAATGTGAAAGTTGACATGCTTGGTGTCGAGGGCGAGGGCTATGGCTACTACCTGAATGCTGCCAAATCAGTACTGTTGGTCAAACCACAACACGAGGAGTTGGCAAGAGAGATCTTCAGCGGCACAGACATTGTCATCAGAACGGATGGTCAACGCCATCTTGGGGCGGCTCTTGGAACAGAGGCATTCTGCAACGAGTATGTGCAGCTCAAGGTCGATGGGTGGTGCACAGAAGTCTGCAATCTTGCTGCTATTGCCATGACACAACCGCAAGCAGCCTATGTGATCTTCACCAATGTCCTGCGCCATAGATGGTCCTTCTTAGCAAGGACAATGCCGGGTGTGCATGAGTATTTTCACCCACTGGAGCGGACTATTGCAACGAAGCTCATCCCGGCTCTGACTGGTCGATCACCACTTGGAGCAGAGGAGCGGTCAATTCTCGCAATGCCCTGCCGCCACGGAGGTCTAGGGATAGTCTCCCCTCCCTTGCTGACCGCCCAGTTTGGTGCTTCCGTGAAGATCACAGAGGCCCTGGTCATGAAGATCCGGAGACAAGACATGTCGCTAGAAGGTGTTTCTGAGCAAACTCGCATAGCCAAGTCTGCTGTCCGGGAGGCTCATAGACAACAAGAAGAGCAGCACCGAAAGGATGTCTTCAACAGCGTCTCTCCCGACCTGCAGCGGTGCATGGAGCTTGCGGCGGAGAAGGGCGCATCCAACTGGCTAACCTGCCGCCCTTTGGCACGGTTTGGCTTTGCGCTCTCCAAGGCCGAGTTCCGGGATGCCCTCTGTCTGCGCTATGGCTGGCAGCCCAACAATCTCCCCACCAAGTGTGTGTGCGGGCAGCAGTTCACAGTCACCCATGCTCTGTCTTGCCCCAATGGTGGCTTTCCCAGCATTCGGCACAACGAGATCAGGGATGTGTTTGCAGAGTGTTTGGTGAAAGTCGCTCATGCAGTGGAGATCGAGCCACATCTAGAGCCCCTTAGTGGAGAGCACCTTCAGCCCCGCACCGCGGTGAGAGGCGACCAAGCTCGATTGGATGTGGTGGCAAATGGCGTGTACGGCGGTCGTTTTGAGCGTTCATTTTTGGATGTAAGGGTTTTCAACCCCTATGCTCGCTCTAATTCATCGTCGTCCATTGCCTCTGTCTACCGCAAACACGAGCAGGAGAAGCGCCGCTTATACGAAGCACGTGTGCGAGAGGTGGAACATGCCTCCTTCATCCCTGTCGTCTACGCCACATCTGGTGGAGCAGGTCGAAGTGCTAATGCTTTGGTGAAGAGGATCGCAAGTCTCATGGCAGAGAAGAAGTTGCAGCCCTTCTCACAAGTGATGGCTTGGCTGAGGTCGAAGATCAGCATCTCTCTCGTCAGAGCCTCTATCCTGTGCCTGCGCGGTTCAAGACGTCCTAGGGCACGCATCCATCTCAACCCAGACAATATTGGTCTGGAGGTGGTTGAGGCTCGGCTTTCCTCATAGACGGACTCATCTTCTTCTTTAGTGATCAGTGTGCAATTGAACTGTCTTTTTTCTTTTCTCTGTTTATTCTTTTTACCAGGCGTGGGCCATCCCCTGGACTATAAAAATGGGTGCCTTATTATTTTTCTCCTTTTTCATCATGCATTCATCAAGAAGGATTATGTATGATTTCTGTTCATAAAAAAAAAAAAAAAAAAAAGTTGTCAAGGTGAATCGCTCACGTGACGTTCCCGCCAGCGTAAACACGGAAAAGGTTTCCCACCACTCTGCAGGCCAGTGGAATGCAGATTCCGGCGGCACGCGGAGCGCTTTTGATATCCTTGCAGCACATGTTCTGTCTTTTCGTTTTATTTCAGCCTCTACTCTTGCAGTCTGACTGCATGCTTTTGAGTTTTGAGTTTTGACTTCTAGACTGCCAACTTCTCCCATCATGCCGAAATCTTTGTTCGACTCAGCAATGGAGAGGGAGTTCATGGAGCTGTACGTGGTGATTTTTGCGGGCCGTTCTGCAGGCAAAACGTTACTGCGAACGAGAAGCATACTCTGATCGCGGAGCGGATGAATGCCACCCAAGCACCAAATACTCCGGACATAGTATTTTTTTCCGTCGACGAGCACAAGCAAAAGCACAATGATCCAGCATCTCAACAGACTGAATTAGTTTATTTTGATATCCAACTCAAACTGAGTCAACTCAAATTTTTCAAATCTCGAAGCTTCACATGACTGGCCGTTCCAGCGGGATACATGTGCAGTGTGATTGCGATTCCCGGGATTACGCTGCAGCTTTCCGGCGGCTATTCACGTCAGTCTGAACGCGCCCTAAGCAAACACAGCCTAAGGCTGTGTTTACATGAAGCGTTTCAACCCGGGTTGAGTTCGACCCGGGTCAGATTTCAACCCGCCATGTGCACAAAGTGAATGGCGCGTTTACATGACGCATTGCGCTTGACCCGGGTTGATTTCAACCCTCCCCCCAAGAAGAAAATCGTACAAACGTACTTCTGTGCGTATCTCGCGCCAGGTTTGAACAGCACTGCAGCAGTCCGTGCGCCAAGGGGTACTCAAGGGCTGATTTTATTTGCAACCGCGGGAAACGAAGTCACCAAGACGCCTTCATTTGAGGCTTTTGGAATTGGAGAATTTATTGAATTTAGGTATGGCTCTCGTCCCTTCTAGAGAACTAACCAAGACCCTGTGGGGGCAAAAGGAGACTTCTTTGGCTCCGTGAATACACTAGCTATGCGGTGGTCTACTTAGTTTGAATGTGTGGTTCGTATTCAAAGTGTTCCAAGCCGCAGTTCACTCGAAGGTCATCGTGGATACGTCTGCACTTGAAAATCAAGGCTGGAAAGGACTGCCTGGTGTGTCCGAACGGTATGTTTTGCACTGAAGGCATTTTTTGTATGAATTGTTGAAAGTGTCTACTTGTTCGAAATGCAAAAGACATGGTCGTAGATCCTTGGCCCACAACACCCCACTAAATAAACTATGACCTGTCGTGAAATTATGTGAAATTGATCAACACAATCATCCACAAATTATCCTATGCCAAAGTACTGCAAATGCAAATAATGGCATCCCTTTACCTAGGTCATGTTTGTAGGGCCTTATGCCACATCTTTGCATGATTTCCTCATGCAAATCGTGTGCCTAGCTTCGAAAACACATTGCGCTAAGTGCCGAATATATACCTGTGAATCAGAACAACAGCACTCACTATTGCTTTCATGAGTGGTAATGGTCAGCTGAAAGGAAACTGCTATCCATCAACTCATAAGTAAAGTAATGACTAATCTCCTTGCTGCGCATGTGGTTCCTTCGTATTTACATGTACCGTAAAGTACCGCCAGAGCGCCCCACCATCTCGTCCTTTCGGGGTCGTATTGTGGGGTGGTCTCCGGTCTGTAGGTTATACGACACGAACTTTGTACACATATCGCACGTTCTGCAGACAATCTGTGCCTTCGAGCGGACACGAGCTCCACACAAAAACCTGCTTAGTGTGACCTTAGTACACTAAGTTGCTCACACCGTACGAACTTCGTTGCACTCTGCCATACGATTTTCCTTTCCCTGGCTGTATTATATAAATCTGTCGCAGCAAAAATCAAGGTGGGGCGCTCTCGCGGTACTTTACGGTATGTGCGCCTCTCTGTGTTCGGTGAATGATTTTGAATATTTGCGCACGACTTCAGGATAGTGCACATTGTATGCATGTACCTGCATATGTAATCCTTTCATGATTTAAAAATTAGGAGCCGTGCTTCTCATCACCGTGGACAAGTAAATGTCGGCCAGTTACGTAGCGTTTGGAGATTTGCACAAGTACAGTTGCGTGTCGATTATGCGGCAACCGCGGAATAAAATGAATATTCTGGACGACTGAAGCTACAAAGCCATCTTGTGTTAACTTAACAGATCAAAAAGTCAGTACTTCGAAGTACCTGTATTTATCACTAGTATTACCCTGAGACAGTCGTGCTCATCTCTAGAGACTGGCTTGTATTTAACTCTACGTAATGGCAACTTTCATGATGCTGACTGTCTACATTTACTTGAAGTAGGACTATAAATACTAAATATAAGGTCTATAAGCTGTCAGTGCGGTGCTGTTGGATACCCGACATGCCATGTGACTGACCGCCAGATACTAGTAAACGACATGCGATTGTACCGGTCACAGTGTAGCTGGGTTTTCACGAAAATTTGAAACTTATACGATTGTGAGAAAAGTTCAGAAACCACACTTACACATACACACACACGCACGCACACACACACACACACACACACATGCGCGCACGCGCGCGTGTGCACACACACACACCTGTCCTGTTCTGTTGAGCCACTACCACAACTTAGCACAAGGATCGCACCGGCCCCAAAGGGGCAGTAGAGCGAAAGTGAGAGGTGTTGGCTTCGAGTTCACCTATCTCTACGGTGAACGCAACCTCGATCGAAAGTCATGCCAAACGGATGTATCTACCACGCGCGCGCGCGTGCGCGTATACAAAACGGAGGAAGGATTACTTACTCTCCCTGTATGATGTTTCTGTTGTATTCGTGAACAATGTCATTGATGTTTTTCCATGCATGTTTTTGAATATGCGAGCATAACTTCCAACATCAAGCACATTCTTGCTTCTCATCAGCATGTACAAGTTTATGTTCAGTTGGGCAGTTATGTAGTGTTTGTTTTACCGGCTGCGTTTGTTGGTGCTTGCAGGTCATTGGCATGCTGTCTGTTTCACAGAAGCTCGTGTAACAGGTTCACCGTACAGCTATGAATGCAATGTAGCGTGTCGAAGCCACTTCGGTATGACGTGATGCCTAATTTCCTGGTTGTACCAAAATTGCGAGTATGCAAGTGATCGTCAAGCCTGTCCCCTGTACAGTAGCCGTCTTGCCTTGTTACGCCTGGTTCTGACTCTGCGTTCTCATATACTCCATGCAATGTTACAAGGAATACTGCTCCCTTCTCAAGCAATTCATTGGCAACAAAACGCTCGGCTATGCCCTGTAACTTTGCTGTGTGGTTTGTGCTTTGTCAATGTTGTGTACCAGTTCATGATCTGTGCTTGCTGGTCTGTTTGTTTTCTCTCGCACAGTGTACAGTGTCGATCATCCTGCCCAGGCTCTGATTTCACGTACCACAGTACGGTTTCTCTTGTTGCTCACTGTAATGTGCATGATACAAGCTCCTTGGTACTCCATCATCACCTGGTGCTGTTGCTGCCATTGTTGGACCCTGCTGATATCCTTCTCGCAATGCCCGAACGTTTTTCCAACAAATGCACAACTCGCCTTAGTTGTCACATTCGGTTTGGTCTCGTTCCAGTCTTTCGAATTGAGTGAGTGCGTAAACTCGTATGAAGTGGTGAAGCAAAAGCCGTGCGCCGGCAAACATTCAATGTCCGGGTGTAATGACGCACCAAGGTCCCGGGACTTGCGTCCAATTCCGGAGTGATTTTTGTGTGCCTAGCCTCTAGGTATCATACCATATTTGTTTGGTTCAACCGTTTTGGATGCCCACTGCAATACCATTCACTGTATTATGTATGTTATCCAAGAAATCTCCCATATTTTTGGGTGGACAAACCTCGCCATAAGTCAGTAACCTGGCATTTTGCACTAACAGAACTCCTAGGATATCAGCGCCGTCTCAGTACCTGGGGACAGTTGTAAAGAAAAAGAAAAAATATCCTTGGCCCACAATGCCCCACTAAATAATCCGAAGGGTGTCGCGAAGACTACAATTTCCTTACCTTTCTTTCGTGGACGAAAAAAGACACTTCGCTTCGTCCGTTGCGCATGAAACGAAACATGAGGGTAGTGTTTATCAATTAGAATAGGTATCATGCACGAAGGAATGGCGAAAAGGTACTATGCTCGAGCGCTGGTCGTCGTCTTGTTTGTCAATTTTGAGTCCCATTGAGAATTTTCTTCTCCAGACCTCTCAAATTTCCCGCGGTTGCAAATAAAAGTGCAACTTCTAGACAACTTTTTTGAATTTGGCGCACGGACTGGCAGATGCAAATTTCGCGCGAACGGATTCACGTGACCATATATTAATATTATTTTTTCTTATTTTGTTACAACCATACAGGACTGTAGCCAATGGTGGGATAGCCTTGCCGAGAAAGGGCCCTCTTTTGGGTACTTCCCCAATCCAGCAAAGTCTATCCTTCTCGTCAAGGCAGAGTTCCTGGATGAGGCACGCCGAGTTTTCCAGTCGACTGGCGTTCAGATCCGATCTGATGGCGTCCGATATCTGGGGTCAGCCATTGGCTCCCCTGAATTCATCACCCAGTACATTGAGGAAGCGGCACGCTCCTGGTGCGATCAGCTCACGAAGCTATCCGAGATTGCTCTGACCCAGCCTCAAGCAGCTTATTCTGCCTTCGTCCACGGGTTCAAGAGCAAATGGGTTTTCCTCTGCCGCACGACACCTCAGCTGGCTGTGGCTCTGGAAGAATTGGATTCCTTAGTCACTAGTAAGTTCCTCCCGGCTCTGTTGAGTCGTCCAGTGAGTAACATGGAACGCACTCTGCTCGCTTTGCCCTGCCGTTTTGGTGGTCTGGGCCTCGTCGTCCCCAGCTCTATGGCTGTGCAGCATCAGTCGTCCCTTGCCATAACCGATTCTCTAGTGCAACGGATTCTCCGCCAGGACCCATCTCTGGGTGATGCACTGGTGTCCATCCGCACTCAGAAGCGTCTTGCCACCTCCCAATCTCGGGATGCACTGCGGGCTGAAGTCACGATGATTACTGCTACCCTTGATGCCGACCAGCAGCGTGTCATCCAACTTGCCTCTGAGAAGGGTGCTTCAAGTTGGCTGACCTGTAGGCCCCTTGCACTTCATGGCTTCTCGCTCAGTAAGGGTGAATTCCGCGACGGGGTGTACCTCCGGTACAATTGGTTGCCAGACCGTCTGCCGTCAGATTGCTCCTGTGGTGCCAGGTTCACTACCTGCCATGCACTTTCCTGTCCGACGGGTGGATTTCCATACATCCGTCACAACGAAGTGCGTGACATCACGGCAAGTCTGCTGAAGAAGGTTGCCCACAATGTCGCCGTGGAACCTCACCTCCAGCCTGTCACAGGAGAGCAGTTTCGCTATCGCTCAGCTATTGTGGAAGAGCAGGCTCGTCTGGATGTAGCTGCCAGTGGCCTTTGGGGTGGCCGGTTTGAGCGCACTTTCGTTGATGTCAGGGTGTTTAACCCGTATGCGTCCTCAAACCGGGCCACCCCACTGGCCTCAACCTACACTCGGCAGGAGAAGGAGAAACGCCGGGCGTACGAGCAGCGTAACCGCGACGTGGAACATGCTTCATTTGTGCCAGCTGTGTTTGCCACAACAGGTGGAATGAGTCGCCACTGTACAGCTTTGTATAAGCGTATTGCGTGCCTGCTAGCAGAGAAGTGCAAAGAGCCGTACAGTGTGGTGATGGCATGGGTCCGCTGCCGCCTAAGCTTTGCGCTCCTCCGGGCGAGCGTCATGTGTCTCCGTGGATCCCGCAGCCTCAAGGTCTCCGTCGACTCTACCACCCCTGCTTCTCTTGTTGCTGCGGAGGCAGTGATTCCAGGGCACTAGCTCTTGCAGTGTGACTTGGCATTCGTGTGGTCTAACAGCAATTTTCATTTACACTTTTGTTATTAGTTTGCTTCACACCTTTTATCAGTCATTACGTATGATTTATAATGCAGTGGCAGTACCAGGCGTGGGCCATCCCCTGGATTATCAAAAAAAAAAAAAAAGTGGACTTTTGGCGGCATATCAGTATTTGACCCGGGTCAACTGTCTTCATGTAAACGCTCACCTCTTTTGTTTGTCGTACAGACTTTCAACCCGGGCTGAACTCGACCCGGGTTGAAATTTCTCATGTAAACACAGCCTAATTTCCTGACAAGAAGTCAGGGAGGGGAACATTGGAGAGATAGGCGCATGCATGGGAGAGCTCTGGCGGGATTTTCCGGTACTAGTACGGTATAATACATAACGCGTACACATAATATGTTGGAACCCACTGCCATTACTCAGTTCCTGGACTTGTTCAATGTTGTGTGTGACAAGTAACTGGTGTAGAGTCTGTAGACAGGAAACCCTGCTTGTTTGTCCCTGGAATAATCACAAGAATGGCCTCGGAGGAATTTCCGAAGCAAACTCTAAAGCCGTTCATCACCGTCCTGCTGATCGCATCAGCCTGGGGATTAATAGTATACACTTTGCCAGCAACCAAACGTTCGCTGCATGCACCGAATGTGCTGCATGCACGGAAAGTGAGTAAAGGCTCACTCCAGGATAATGACTTGGGGAAGACAGCAATCGCTATGGAGACGACAGCTTCCGAACCCTATCGCAAGCAGCTCGTTCAGATTTCTAAAGTATGGGGGCAGTCTGGCTTAGACTATGCCTGGCCGCATACCGTCCACAATGGAATGCCAACATGCCAGCACCCAGGGATGGTCCATATTTGCCCGAATCCACGAACGAGACTAGTCATACTCTACTGGAGTGCCGTGTTTGGCGACAACAACTTCACGCTGTTCCCTCCCAGTGATGGCCTGTTACACTTTGGATGCTGTGACGGCATTGACATGATCTACACAATGGACCGCAAGATGCTTGCTGTGGCTGATATCGTAGAATTCGCAAGTCCACAGCTTCCTGATCCACTGCCCTCCAAGGGTCACAAGTACCAATTGTATATGGCGACAAGCACTGAAGCCCCATACGCTGCCGCTAGAATTCACAATGTCGCCCGGATGTCTGGAATAAACTTGCTTCGATCGTACGCTTGGATCAGTGATATTCGCCACTCATTCACTCAACCAGGAGAGTGCTATTGCAAACAGTACGTGAAGCCTCTGAAAAT
Organism: Sycon ciliatum; assembly: GCF_964019385.1. Lineage (NCBI taxonomy): Eukaryota > Metazoa > Porifera > Calcarea > Leucosolenida > Sycettidae > Sycon > Sycon ciliatum. Next base: position 8,307,679 of record NC_088649.1, on the reverse strand, counting down.
ACCGCACGGCCAGCGACATGTTGTCCCTGTGTCAGCTCTAGTTTCCAATTGCTGGACGTTCGGCGGCCGTCACGAGTTGTTGAAGTACATGATGCAGAAGATTGCAGTGCACAGCATGGGGGGCTGTCTCCACAATCATAAGCTTCCGGCTAATGCCCGCGCCTCCCTGGAAAACTATTTGTATAATTTTGCTGTTGAGAACGCCATATGTATGGACTACATTACGGAGAAGTTTCAGCGGGCCTTGTCACTAGGCACGGTGCCGATAGTGCTAACTCAGGATCAAATGCCGGGATACGAGCTTGTGGCTCCTACAAATTCTTCCTACGTCGATCTGTCTCGCTTTCGGACGCTGGATGATGCCATTGTGTTCATCAGAGACGCTGCAGCCTCAAAGGAGAAATACGCACAGCACCACAGTTACAGAGGTAAATCAATCACAAGTCCAGTCTTGTCAGCCAAGTTTAAACGCCACGTGTGCAAGCAGAGCGAAGACAATCTTGACCAATGGTGCCGACTTGCCAAAACCATGCAGACGAGGAGAGGAAGAGAACAGCTGCTCCAGAAAACGTATGACCAGTATAATTCTACTTCAGATCGGCAGTGTGCTGATAGAGGCTCAATGTTAAAACTCGTCCCCAGATGACTATCACGCGTATACTAGTACGAGGTGATGTGGCTTTCTTTTGCATGGTTGTAAAATGACATTTTTTCAGCCACTTCTAGGCAAGCTACGTCCAAAAGAATTGTTGCAAGTGGAAGTGCTATCCGTCATGCCCGTTTCGTCAAACAATGGGAGTGATCCCACTTCGGAAAGGGTCTTGAATAATGTCCTACTTTCATGGTATTCTCAGGATTCTAAGTCTTGGTCCGAGGAAGCTGAGACTAGGCCTGGGCGGATAATGCTAGCATTATAAGTAGCATTATAGTGTGCGATTTGCAACGAGCATTATGCTAGCATTATAACACTACCTTTCCACAAAAGTGGCATTTATACGGAAGTTTTGGCCACCACAAAAAAATGGACCGTTACATGCCTTGTACGTACATGTAGAACTGCACAACCTGCATATGATTGTCCAAGCTAAGCCATTTTCCATGCATACTATATGTATTGCGGTTTTGCTGGCACTGTGGAGCAATAGCAGCATAACATTAGCATTATGATCATGATTTTCTAGCATTTTCCATGCCGTCTACGTAGAACTACGAAACGTGCACAATACTGCCCAAACCAAGCCATTTTTCCATACTTACAACTGGTGAATTGCTGGCATTACAGAGGAACAGCAGCATTATAAGTAGCATTATGATACAGTTTTTCGGGCATTGCCATTAGCATTATCCCGCAAAACAACTAGCATTATCCGCCCAGGCCTAGCTGAGACGCTCCCTTCCGCCTTTATTCCCAATCGAACTCGCGCACTTCCACCGAAACTGGGTGACTGCGAGTAGAAGGTACGAGGGGGGTTCTAGCGCAAAGTTGACCCCGGAAGTGACCTTTCGAACGAATCGTACAGGATTTTACAGCTCACGATCACCCCAGCCCTCCGGCCTCTGAACTTGAATTTCCATGGTGATGCAGTCGTGTTTCAAAATTGTATGCACAATCCCTGATCAAATCTATCTGAGTCGTAGAAACGTGGTCACATTTGGCCGTAGTCTGAATCGCCTTTATTTAGACGATGTCTACAGTGCTGTGAACCTGTCTAAGACGACCGCTCATGAGACTTTCAAAACGTGGTCTCTGTTACCGCGTGCGATGCGAACTCGCGAAATACCATTCAAAGACGCAGTCAGTGATCATGTTGATGCGACAACATCTTGCTGATTTGGCTACGTCACCATGATATTCGCGCGGTTTGATACAACTTGTACAAAGTTATAGGCAACTCTTGAACCTTTGTACAACTTTGCTGTAGAAAAGGTCAACATCGTACGCCAAATCGCTTGTCGCATCGCATCGCATCGTAAAAAGTTGAGCCAAGCTCAACTTTTGCGATGGGATGCTGCGTCAGTTGCGTGGGGTGCGACATGGCTGCGATTTGGGGTTTTCCCGGTTTCGCGGCTGTCGCATCGCAAAAAAGCTTCTGTGAATCGCGCAGGCCTCGGTCACACTACGAGTCGTACGGCAAAAATGCTGCGTCAGCGTCAGAATCATGAGCTTTTCCATGGCAACTGACGCAACCGCGGGAAGTTTGAGCGTCAGACGCTGCTGCGTCTGACGTGGGGAAATCGGCTGCGTTGCCGCTGATGGGAGTGACGCTTGGCGGAAAAACAGTGTCTTTCAAGTAAAATTACCGTAAAGTACCGTTGATCCGCCCCCACGCCATGTCGCTTCCCAGCTGGGTTTTCGGCAGGGGGCGGGAATTAGATCAAGGCTGTCAAGTGCAGTACGGTGTACAACAACGTAGAGAATCAGACTCAATGTGCTGAATTGTGCACATTTTGATCCTGGATTGGCAAGTATTGTGTACAGCAGTGCATGCGTTGGTTCAACATCGTATTTCGTTGTATACGGCGAAGTCGCTTCACAAGGAGAAAATCGACAGGGGGCGGGAATTAGAGAGGGGGCGGATCAACGGTACTTTACGGTAGTTTCAAGACAGTTGCTTGAGTTGAGCAGTCATTCGACATTCGTCTCTTCAAGGATTGTTTTGTTTCCTCTTTTTTTTCGAGATGAGTCCGTGGAGTCTAGGCTCCGGCGGATTATGCTCCCGAAATAATGGAATTATGCTTTCATGGATTCTCGCATTATGCTCGCAAAATTCTCATATTATGCTTTGGCATGCTGGGATACATATTCATTTTGTTGTACTTATGGAGCCTCAAAGTTGGAAAATGGTGCCTTTTTCGTATTTGCAAGTGGCCATAAGTACAACACAATGTTACATGAGTATACCCATACCAAGGTGTCCATGCATGCTAGAGATCAACATGAAAAAGAGAAAAAATTACTTCTTCTATTCATTAGTTGACTTCTTTTGTAAAAAGATTTTTTCATTGCCAAAATAGTTTGATTTACCTTTGAAAATTATCATGTTAAATTGTCTTCGTAATCGTCATACTCGTCCAACCGATGTCACCCTCACCCTGCGAATAATCAGCTCATCTCTCTCGTAGCTCCACCTCTCCTTCCATTATGACCGAACATCAACTATACCTAAATTTTTTACATTATTACAGCAATATCCATAGCCTCCACAGCCGTAGCTGCTACAATCTAGAAGTAATGACTTCGTAACAACCATAATGTACAAATGTCATATACACGGAGTTTTGCGTTTTGCGGACTACCCGTCACTATCTCGTCCGACCCAGGATACCTGATAAAGGCTGATTCACTCGCATCTTCTGCTACATGTACTGTATCAGTGTGAGAACGAACTTTGAGGAAGACGAGTTCGAGCACACAATAATGTATTGCCATGATTTCTACCCAGCTTTTCATTGAAACCACTATCCCCTACCCTTCCTAACCCTTTACCATGCAGACCACCAGCACTGATCAGGTGCATTGTACACAATTGTGTAGCCTACATACATGTACTAGAACTGTGATATAATCCGATGTAGTTATGCTCCAGCCTCCGAAAGGATGCAGCATTATGCTCCAAATTTTCAACCACCAAATTATGCCAATAATTATGCCGGCATAATACGCCTGTGCCTAATGTAGAGCAATATCCGTAGCCTGCAGTCATATCATGGCTACTAAAATCCAGACTGGTCATGACTTCGTAACATGGATAATGTACAAATGTAATGTACATGTACATGTACACGGAGTTTTGCGGACTGCCCGCCACTTCATCATAAATGTACATGTATCTCGTCCGCCCCGGGATACCTGATGAAAGCTGATTCACTCGCATCTTCTGCTACATGTACTGTGTCAGTGTGAGAAAGAACTTTGAAGACTGAGACGAGTTCGAGCATACAATAATGCATTGCCATGATTTCTACCCTTCTTTTCATTGAAAACACTATCTGCATGACCTCCGAACCCTTTGCCATGCAGACCACCAGCACTGATCAGGTGCATTGTACACAATTGTATAGACTATAATTATAGAACTGTGGTATAATCGTGTATTTATGCTCCTACCTCCGAGAGGATGCCAAATTATGCTCCACATTTTCAACCATCAAATTATGCCAATAATTATGCCGGCATAATCCGCCGGTGCCTACCGTGGACCTACGAGGCCGAGGCTGCTCTGCTCCGAACCTGGCGGAAGAGCGAGGCGTTTTCTTAGAAGAAAATGATGTCGAGAAAGGACCAGTTGTTTGAGTGGGTTATCAGCCAACTGGAGCCTGTTGACTTGTGAGTGTTGTGTTGTCGTCAAGAGCCCCAAAAAGGACAACCAGTATGACGAAGTCAGGAGAAACACAGCTGCGATGCGGACTTTTCTTGCCTAATCCATGACACTACAACTGAAAATGGCTTCAAATTCGGAAAGAAACAACAAAGATCGCGTGGACCTTTCGTCTTCTTGTAAATCAAAAATCAATGAAAAATTTGAAAACTTTGTCCGACAATTTTTGTATAATAAGCAAAAGGCCGGTTTCCGTGGGAATCCGTGTCGTCATTGAGTTTCCCTGGTGATTTTGTGACGTAGACAAAGGCGTCAGGCCGCGGCAGTCATGAGCTGCAAGAAACACAAAACACTGTGTGACCCCGCGTCTGCGTCAAGTGCTGCGACTTGACGCTGCGTCCAGCTTCAAACTTGCCGTAGTGTGACCGAGAAATTTTCTTCCACTCGTCCAGATAATAAATTACAGCAGACCCCAAAACTTCAGCCTGCCAGCCTTCCTATCTCGCTGTACACAATCAGCGGGCGGGAAGAAACTGCTCTGTTGCACCAGCAGTGCGGTAGAATGGGGTGGGGGGGGGGGGGGGGAGGAGAGGAGATTGAGCAGGTGCCGCCAAAAATACACCACTCACCAGGGCCAACGTACACAAAGTCAGGGGAAAATATCGTACAAAGCAAGTCCATCAGGCTAGGCTGGGTCAGCGTAAAGGCCGATTCACAATACAACTTTCTGCGACGCGACATGCGACTTGCGACGCATGCGACGAGCTGCGACAGCGACACACGGTTCACAATATTCTTCATGTTTGCGACATCCTCATGCACAAGTAGTACTATGCACGTGCACTGCACGTACACTGCACGTGCACCCAGGGTCGAAACTGTACTCCATTTGTGTATGTCGCGTGTCGCATGTCGCAAAAGTTGAACTTTCTTCAACTTCTGCGACAGGTGCATTGCGACAGCTTGCGACAGCTTGCGACAGCTCGCGACAGGCAGTTTCTTGTCGCAACTGTCGCAAATCGCGTGTCGCGTCGCAGAAAGTTGTATTGTGAATCGGCCTTAAAGCGGGAAGTCAGTCCGTGCACTGTAGCTGTAGGGGGCAAAATAGCGTACAACTCCGGTGCAACTGCCGACCAGCCAAAAGGATGTCTCGGCTGATACGCACATGAACTGAATTGCGCCATCGTACTTCACTAACGATGTCTATTATTCTGTCACACCTGGTCCGCACTACTATGACTCCACCATGCTTCTGGCATCCACCTGCGCGCATACTGAGCGTTTTGGCGGCCATCGCGGCGCGATCGTGACACATGATCACATGCACGCCCAGTATGCTACGCCAGTGCGGGCTATTCAAATTAATGCTGGCGCAGGGGAAAAGGGAAATGAATTAGGCACGGCAAGCCCGAAATAAGAACTGATGATCCAACTCAATCCAGCTTCCATCAAAGCAGGCGCATTAGCATTCGGGTAACGGTATCCTTCGGGCAGCTGAACTATTACAAAACTGTTGTTTGTAGAGGATATACAGGGTATTGACCTGTTGGATGTGGCCTTAGAGCCCTGGTCGGCGTTTTCCTATGCTTGATCAACTGAAGTTTATTCATTATAGCCGAGGAGCGGAGGATACATTATTAGATTGCAAAGCGTAAATCTGCCTGGAGGATTGTTCAAGTTACGTACTGTATGAGTGAGTTGAGAGGCCACTGCTGAAGTGGCGCACTTGTCGAGTTGCGCTCCTCTTCCAACCTCGTGGTTTCCTACGCTCCATTGGACCAATACGACATGGTTCGCTCCGCGATTCCCAAATGACTATTGCAAGTATGTTGTTACAGATTGCATAGGAGCACGGTTAACATTTTCTTCATCAGGACATTGTCCAAATTTTCTTAATAATAAAATAAAAATATTAATACTCAATCTGCAAAAAAAAATTATAATTATCTCTCTCTCCCTCTCTGGCACACGAACGCATACGCACATACTCGCATGTTGTAGCCATACGTGTGCACACACCCGCGCTTGCATTGCCTCGTCTCTCTCTCTCTCTCTCTCTCTCTCTCTCGCATGCACGATATCCTTCTATAAAAAAACATTCACACACACATGCGCAACCGTATATACATGTTAGGCTCATAAATTAATATCCTGGCCATTGAATGAACGGGATGGACAAGGCAAAGAGAGGGAATTTCCCAGCGGCAAATAGAAGTCGACGCAAAGCGATAACATTGTGCATCGTCATAGTTACAGTCGTCAATATTCTGGTACTGGCAAATTTGAACTTGTCGCAGCCTTGGAACAGGCTTCACACATCTAAGGCAACCACTGCTGCGAAAGACCAGCCAAATCTGGTAGCAGCAGACCCCCCAGTGCAAGCGCCACCACGCCATGGCAGAGTACGTCTTCCAACGCAGTCGATGTTCTTCCTCTACCTCGTGGTGGGCAAAGCACAGCCGTCTGTGCAGTGGAGGAAGCTAAGCAGGCATGCCAATGTCTTCGTCATGTTTTCCAGCTGGAAAGACAATGTATCAGCTTTGTATGAGGATGCTTACCATTTAGACGTAATTTACTATCCAAACTCTACATGGACGTCAGCCAGAAACTATCTCTACTCACAAGTCAGTGAACTGGAAAACGAGCAAGCCATCAAGTTTGACTATATCGTGTTCGCCGACGAGGACATCCGCATGTACACCAACACACAAGCGACAAAGGCTGAAAAGTATTTGCAGGGCACGGTCCAAGCTCTTCTACATCTTCATGATCTCCTGCAACGAGATAAGCCAGCCCGTGCCAGCGCTGAATATGCCAATGATCCAAAATACCCCATAGAAAAGTTCTCAGCACGGTGCGTGCAAGCATGCTCATTTGATGGCTTGCTTGATATCTACCATCGCTCCATTGCACAATTCTTACTTCCGTACGAGAACAAGTTTGATGAGTGGAACTGGCACCTCTCCATGTACATCATGAATTTGCGAACCCGTGTCCTCGCAGAGCCATACTGCAATCTCTATCGCGAGGTCTTCTTGGATTCCTACGGTAACGAGCATAGTGGCAAGTACCCGAAGAATTACAATTACATGGCCAAGGCATTCGATTACGCCAGTGCGTGCGTGCAGAGAGCCAAGTTATCTATTTCCACTGGACGGAATGAGACTCGAGATGAGACCAGCTCAAAGGCGATCTACCGCCCCCAGCCGAACAGTAGCTCTCAAAACTGCACACAGATAGCAAATGCAGATGTGGACTATCCTCGACTTCTCGCGGAGAAGCTGACAACCTGGCCAAAGACTTGCGAAGTGCAGGACTAATGCGGCGCCCTGGTGCTTCATTAGGTGCTGCAACAATAACTGCAATTCCTAATTTCTTCTGCGCAGCCTCGGCTGGTACTACTGCTGCAATTACTATCGTTACGGAAATTATAGGAGCTAAATGATTTGATGGACTACTGTTTAACATAACATGCATCGAATACGTCTGTATTGCCGCCAATCTGATAATTGGTTGGTTGGTTGGTTTTTACTTCACTTCGCGCATTCAAACGGGATGACGACCCAATAAAATGACGGCGAAGGCTTAGCCTAGAAGTGGCTATGGAAGAACATAGTAAAAGCTATGGAAGCACATAGTAAGAGAATAGGATACTAATAACTGCGAGTAAACGGGGGGAGGGGGGGGGGGAGAGAATACGATGTATCTGTGATACTACGTGAGGGTTACTGAACTGCATGGGGAGGGAGAGCAGAGCGATCAGCAGCACCTCCAACTACTCCCTACAGGCGGCAGCAACTCTAACTACTCCCTACAGGCGTATGGTACACATCAGGGAGTAGTAAAATACAGGGAGGTGACACGCCACTAATCGTGATTTTTGATGGGTGCCTCGCGCTTGTTTTTTTTCTTTCGCAAAAAAACATGATCTGCTGAATCAGTCTTGAGTATTTATCTAAGAACTAATTCCGTGAAAAGGTCTATCCATCTCATGGAACAGCATTTGTTTTGCTCTTGTGATACATCTGTGTCATCGTCATAATGGAAAGGTTCCACCCTTCCGAAATTCGTCCCAATCGACGGCATGGAGCAATAGAACGAAGGTGATTTCCTTGAGAACAATACGTGTACGATTGGAGATGAAAAGCGAGTGCAACGATCGGCACTAATTTCTCCTCAGTTGTGATCAACCAGTACTTCTCTACCTTCCTTGTGATGATGAGCATTTCATATTATGGTATGCTAGAGATTCGGGAGTTCACTTTTCGGAATGGAATGTGCCTAAGTTTGTCAAGGATTGAAATGCGGGCTACGTCGTCGTAAACAGCTTGTATCGACACAGGAAAAATCTACGGCACGCAGGGATATCTCCCAAAGTGATACCATACCACTCTTGCTGGACTTCTATCCTGACATAGTGGTAGTTTGGTCGACTACCAAACTTTGTGAAGGCAGACAATTGTTGGAAATTCTCAGCGCTGAGTTTCTACGGGCTGCAGTAGGAGTCTCTTTGGCGGTAGGTATTTTACTACTCCCTGATCGAGAGAATCCTGATCCGCGCGCGTGTCTACACACTTCGGTACCCATAGTACCCCAATCTCACCCGCCGGGTGAAAACGGTGCTGAGGCAATCGTCAAACTGGCCGTACATGCTCGTGTCACCTCCCCGTATTTTACTACTCCCTGGTACACATGCATGCTTTTAAAACTCAGGTAGCCGGGTAATTGTGCGGACCTCACCAGGGAGAGCGTTCCACAGCAGAGCACCAGCAACAGAAAATCTCCGCTGACCGCGGCGGCTACGGTTTGCCTGGCTTAGTAGGCCAATTGTAAAATATCTATTACTGAATCGTGCCCTCCTTACCCGCAGCAGGCAGATAAATGTTCAGCCGTTCCGGAGAAATGCACTTCAACAAGGCTATGAACAAAACAATTGACTCCGACAGAATACCATGATGAACTAATGTTGAACTACTCCAAGCAGTATTGAACGAACAGCGACGAGACAACAATCAAGACAACAGTGTTAACCCGACATGTGGCTACTGTTTAGAAGAGTATCTCTTTGTCGTTGTTACTATAATCGAGTGGCACATTCGCACTACAATTCTACGAGTGCTAGTTTGAAATTACGTTATGAATTTGAGCAATTGTTACGTTGTACAGCAGGTACGAACAATTAATATTACGGAGGATTAGCAAGACGAAATTCGTGTTCGCGTTCGCAAACATTTTTCAGGTCGCGAACTGGATTGCGAACTTTCGCAGTTTTCGTTCGGAAAAGTAGTCGGAACACGAATCGCGGATTCGTGTCAGAGCAGTCATAAATTAAAGGGGAAGTTAAGGCGAAAATCAAAATTTCACCAGTTGTAGTCTTCGGGGTGCTGAGTCGAATGGTCTTGGTCCGAGAAAGCTGAGACGCTCCCTTCCTACTTGAATCCCAATCGAACTCGCGCACTTCCACCGAAACTGGGTGACTGCGCCCTACGAGATGGGGATTTGTATGCAAAATGTCACTAAAAGCGCCATTTCGTTCTTATAAAAGCACGGATGACCGCGATTGGCCCATATGTTGTAGTCTTTTGGACGCTGAGTCGACTGGTTTTGGTCCGAAAAGGCTGCGATGCAGCGTTCCTCCTTTATTCCCAATTGAACATGGTTGAAGAAGCGGTTACGTGCTCCTGGGTGCCAAAATCACCTGGTCACCACGCCAGCAGGCGACAACTTTCACACCAAGGTTCAACTCGAGTGACAGGACTGCACCCAAAAAAGGTCAAAACAGGCTGTAAGTTGTACCCTGCAGGCACGGTGACCAGGTGACTGGTGTACGCAGGAGCACGTGACCGCTTGTTCAACCATGTTCGATTGGGAATTAGGGGCGAACGCTGCATCGCAGCCTTTTCGGACCAAAACCAGTCGACTCAGCGACCAAAAGACTACAACATATGGGCCAATCGCGGTCATCCGTGCTTTTATAAGAACGAAATGGCGCTTTTAGTGACATTTTGCATACAAATCCCCATCTCGTAGGGCGCAGTCACCCAGTTTCGGTGGAAGTGCGCGAGTTCGATTGGGATTCAAGTAGGAAGGGAGCGTCTCAGCTTTCTCGGACCAAGACCATTCGACTCAGCATCCCGAAGACTACAACTGGTGAAATTTTGATTTTTGCCTTAACTTCCCCTTTAAATTATTTACCACGCTGTACCTGTACATCGTGTCAACGTCATGCATGTGCGAATTCTGTTTGCTAATCCTTCTCATAACGCGAATTCCGTCACCGAGTTCGACTTTCCTTGGAGTGCGAACGCGAACGCGAATTTCGTCTTGCTAATCCTCCGTATTAACATACTCACCGGTTTTCGTTTCGGAGTCCCGCGCTGTGACTCAGCTAATTTCTATTTCGTTTGCCTTGTATTTGTCTGACTAGGGGCGCTGTCACCCCGTCGGGTGCGAGCACCCTTGGACAGAAGCACTTCACGACACAAGTGTTCATTTTCGTTTTCCTCTTCTGCTTCTTCACAGTTTGAATGTGTGCCTTTTTCGTACTCTGCTCTCGATCGAACCATGCGCGGGTCGATCTCCATAATTTTATCTTCCGTTGCCATGACTGGCATTAGTACGCGTTCTGTACTCACTCGCTGCTTGGCACGCTTGCAGCGCGTTTTTTTTCTGTTGCAACCCAGTGCCTGCGTGCACGGTACGGGATTTGCGATGCCACATCAGCGTTGGTGTGTCGTTGTGCTTCGTTGTTGTTTTGTTCTTTGATGAGTGTGGTCGTTAAAAGTGAGCAAGAACGGGTCGTTGACAAGGCGTGGTTTCGATGTGCATGCCTTCCTGTCAACTCCAAACTATTGGTAGCAGAGGATGGTTTTCACGGAGCCATCATGGAGGTAAAACTAGAAGACCTCGCACGGAAAAAGCGAGAGCTGAAAACGGATTTCACAAATACGAAGAGAAATTTGACAGTGGAGTCAACGAATGAGGTGCCGAACCAAGATGACGTAAAGGCATGGAGAAGCCACTTGACGACAGTGTATGACGAGACCAAGAAGGTCATCATGGAGTACATGGAAGCGGTGGTGGATACTGACTCTAGGAGACATGCTGGTCTCCAAAAGCAGTACAAGCAGCTGGAAGGCCAGTATTCAGATGCCATGGAATTGGCCAGGAGTGTGCTCATCAGGAGCAGCAGAGCGAGCCTGGCAGCGTCGACCAGGCAGACTCCCAGTCCCAAGCAATCGCCACTGAGAGGGGCAACGCCGTTACTGGCGTCAGTGCGCGAGGAAAGCAGAGAAATTCTAGATCTGCGTGCGGCGCTCCAAGATGCACCGTTTCTTGGTCGTCAGGACGATACGCGGGTTATGTTGCCCAGGGCTGCAGACTATGGAGAACGGGTGAAAGTAGAGCCGGACAGTTGTGTTGTAATGTTCAGTGGTCAGCGTGTGGGGGAACCTGCCGAACCCTTCCCGACCGTTGCCATGGCAACCGCGTCAGCACACGCGCCACCGCAAACGGATATGATCAACAGCAATGCATGCACCACTTTATCTGCAGCCACATAGTTCAGTGCTGCCAGCGTCATTTGCAACTATGACCACGGGCAGCAACGCTCCCGCTATAAATCAGGAACAAGGCTCTGCCTTCCTGATCCACGATCCTGCTGATCAAACACCTAGTATGATCTATGCAACGTATGGCAACAATACTGCTAGGCCGCAGCAGGCATACATGTACCAACAACAGCAGCCGCAGTGGAGTGCGAGCAATAGTGCAGTCGTGTGCAACTCACCTGTGTCTACTGGACCGTCGCACACCATCTCTGCCGGAGCGTCACAGTACGGTGTGAGACCCAGCGCTGGCATGCAAGCACCCCGGACCGCAGTATTCGCCCCAGTTCCGACATATGTCGGAGGCACCGCAGCTCAACCTGCGCCACGGACTGCTCCAGCGGCAGCTGCACAGATCAACATCGCCAGCAAGTTGAAGCGGATCGAAATTGCCGTGTTCACCGGAGAGAAGCGAAAATACGAGCGCTGGAAATCCGCTTTCAGCGTTTGTGTGGACCAGCAGCCGCTCTCCGCTGAATTCAAACTGCTGCAGCTCCGACAGTACGTGGCGGGTGAGGCGCTGGATGCCATCGAGAGTCTTGGCTACTCGGCAGCAGCATACGATGCTGCTCTGCGGCGGCTGGAGCGACGCTTCGGTGGGAGTCGCCGGCGCCTTGCGGTTAGGATGGAAGAGCTGGAACGATCTCCACCTATTCGATCCGGTAGAGCCCAGGACCTGGAGCGCTTTACCGATGTGCTCGACATGGCAGTGGTGACGTTAAAGGATGCCGGTATGCACACCAAGCTAGGTACCGGCATTCTCTACCAGCGGATCCAGCAGAAGCTGCCGGTGAACTTGTTGGCCAAGTATCGCCGCTGGATAGTACACCACCAAAAGGACGAATCGGTCGAGGTGCTGCTGGAGTGGCTGAATGCCGAGGCAGAAGTTCTTGCTGCCGCCACGGAAACTATCGAAGGCATCAGCCAGCAGCATCACGTGAGAAACCAATTGTCAACCAGCGGGACAAGTCGAAATCAGCCGACTCGGACGGCAACTGCTCACGACGCTGTGCAACTGCGCACGACCACGTTCGTGACAGCTACAAACACCGCTGGCAACGTGCCGACCGCAAGGTCTACATGCCAATGCTGCAATGGTGGCGAGCACCCGATCTGGCTCTGCCCAGAGTTTGAGAAACAAACTGTAAGCCAGCGCTGGGCAGCAGCGAAGCGAAGCAAGTCATGCTATAGATGCCTTGCGACTGGGCACAGCGGCAAGGACTGCCCACGGGACCGGGAGTGCGGTATCAACGGGTGCACGCAGCATCACCATCGCCTGCTGCACAGTGAGCCCCGTCAACCGCCTCCAGCGTCGTCAACCCACGCCTCCGGAGAGACTGGAGCCATGCAGCCGGAGAACTTCAGTGCTGTCTCCCTCGGAAACAGCACGAAGGGAGAGGAGAATAGAGTACGGACGGTGACGTCGATTCGGACAGTTCCCGTTCAGCTATCCAACGGCAAGCGGTCGCTAACTGTTAACGCGCTGCTGGACGACGCCAGCACGCGCTCGTACATAGCGAGCAATGTTACGGCAGAACTCGGCCTGATTGGATCAAGTATGTCGCTGACCATCAGCAAGCTGAATGGACAGCAAGAGACCATTCACACTGTCCCAGTATCGTGCACTCTGCGAAGTGTTGACAGACCCACGTCGACGACTCTCCATGCGTGCACAATCGAGCAGCCAACAGGCAACATGGAAGTTGTAGACTGGCACCACCTGGGAAAGCAGTACGCACATCTAGCCAACGTTGAGTTTCCGCCGCTACCGTCGAAACGCCACATTGACGTGCTTATCGGTGCCGACTATCCGGAGCTTCACATGGCGTATGAAGAGCGCTCGGGTAACAGCCATGAGCCCGTGGCGCGTCGGACGGCATTAGGTTGGACCTGCATCGGCCAAGTACAACCAGCACACCCAGCGGCGAGCTGCTGCTTCACAATGTTCATCGACGGTGACCTACAGAGCAGCTTGAAGCGCCTGTGGGAAATCGAAGAAGTGAACAGCAGCACTACGAAATTCATGTCACGCGACGACAAGGTGGCAGAGCAGAAAGTTGCAGCGTCGTTGAAGGTGACGGACGGCCGCTACTGCGTTGGCATACCCTGGAAATCCGAACGTCCAGTCATGCCTGAAAGCCGAGCGAAGGCACTCGGCCGTCTGCACAGCTTGGAGAAGCGGCTGCGACGTGACTCAGCAGCAGCAACAGCGTACAGCGATGTCATCCGCAAGTACCTAGCCAACGGGTACATTCGACGAGTGCCTGACAACGAGTGTGGAGGTTCTGTAAACGAATGGTACCTTCCACACTTCGCCATCATCCGTGAAGATAAGGCCACCACGAAGACACGTGTGGTTTTCGACGCAGCTGGCATCAGCAATGGTGTAGCGCTGAACGATGTTATCAGTGCTGGTCCCAAGCTGCAGCAATCGCTACCGAAGGTACTCCTGCGCTTCCGGCAGAACAAGGTCGCCATCATCTGCGACATCCAGGAGATGTATCTCCAGATATCCCTGGCTCCGGAGGACAGGCCCTTCCATCACTTTCTTTGGCGGGATAACGAGCAGGAACCGGCCACATACGAGTTCAATCGAGTGGTCTTCGGTGTGAACGCGTCGCCTTTCCTAGCGCAGTACCCGGCTAGACACAATGCTCATCAGCACGCCGACACCTATCCTCGTGCAGCGGAAACGGTCCTTGAGTCAACGTACATGGATGACTCCATGGACTCTGTTCGAAGCGATGAGGAAGGCGTTGAGCTCGTAAGGCAGCTGTCGGCGTTGTGGCACAAAGCCAGTATGCACCCGCGAAAATGGCTGAGCAACTCCACGGCGGTGTTGCAGACCATCCCGGAGGAGGATCGCGCTGAGGAGATCAACCTCACGAAGGGAGAGCTGCCGAATGTCAAGACACTGGGAGACCTCTGGCTTGCCAAGGAGGACCAGTTCACGTTCCAGCTGCAGCTGTCGGAGATCGGCTCAAATCCTACGAAGCGCGCATTTCTCAGTGCAACAGCAAGTTTGTTTGATCCACTTGGACTCCTCGCACCGTACCTCGTGCAAGCAAAGGTCCTGCTGCAAGAGATGTGGCTTTGTGGAGCAGCATGGGATGAGCAACTGCCCCCAGCAATCGTCAAGAAGGTTCTCGGCTGGCTTGAGCAGGTGACGGAGCTATCAACAGTACGTGTACCACGCTGCCTGACGGCCACGGGACGCACAGCAATCAGCAGCCAGCTTCACGTGTTCTCAGATGCGTCCGAGGTCGCATACGGAGCAGTCGCGTATCTGGTCAGTCACTATGACACTGGAGAACCGACAGCACGGTTCGTCGCAAGCAAGGTCCGTGTGGCACCAGTGACTGCTGTCAGCGTTCCGCGGCTTGAGCTAATGGCGGCGACAACCGGAGCAACGCTCGCCACATCATCCGCCGAGTCACTGAACCTCGACCCCCGAGCAACGACGCTATGGTCGGACAGCAGCAACGTTCTGCACTGGATCACCAACTACAGCCGCACCTTCAAGCAGTTTGTGGCTAGTCGAGTGGGCGAGATTCAACGGCAAACCAATCCTACCCAGTGGCGGTACGTGCCCACCGCGCTCAATCCAGCCGACCTGGTCTCTCGAGGAATGTCAGTGCAAGAGTTGGCGGGAAGCAGTTTATGGTGGAACGGTCCCGGCTTCTTGGGTGCCGCTGAAAGTGAATGGCCTGTTCAGCCAGAATTGAAGCCCCGTCCGTCAACTCTGGAGTTGAAGAAAGACAATCAACCGACGGACGAGTCCATCGAGCTGACTGCGGTGACCGTCGACCAATGCCACAGCGAGCTGAATCGTCTAGAGCCAAGCCGCTACTCCGACTGGGTACGAATGCGCCGTGTTCATGCTTGGTGTGTGCGATTCGCTACGAATTGCTCAGCACCACCCGCACAACGAGAGTTTGACGAATTATCGCCACCAGCGATCCGAGACTCTGAGGAGTTCTTCATCAAGCGAGCGCAGCAACAGTCGCTACCAGAGTATGCTGCAGTTAAGGCAGGCAAGCTGATCCCTGCAACCAGCAAGCTGGTCTCGCTCAAGCCAATGATTGACGACGCTGGCCTTCTACGCGTCGGAGGTCGACTACAGCATGCAGACTTCTTGACTGCAGAACAACGCAATCCGATCGTCCTACCACGAGGGGATCATGTGACACAGCTGATAGTCAAGGCATGTCACGAACGAGGATATCACGCGTTCGGTGTCAGCCATACGCTAGCCGAACTCTCGTCGCGCTACTGGATCGTCGCTGGCCGCGAAGAGGTGCGAGCTTGGGAAGCCAAGTGTGCGAGGTGCGCCCGGAACCGTACGAAGCCGGCAATGCAGGTGATGGCGCCACTACCTAAGGTCCGAGTCAGCCTGCCGCTACGCGCATTCGGCCGAGTCTCCGTAGACTACGCTGGACCGTTTATGACGAAGCAGGGTCGCGGCAAGACACAACACAAGCGGTACCTGTGCTTGTTCACCTGCTTGCAGACGAGAGCAGTGCATCTCGAGCTGTCATACGCGTTGACAACGGACTCGTTCCTGCAGGCGTACGTCCGCTTCACCAATCGACGGGGAGTACCGATCGACGTCATCTCCGACAATGGCACGAATTTCGTCGGCGCCACCAATGAGCTTGCTCAGCTAGTCAAGCAGCTTGATGCAGAGGCGATTCAGCGGCAGACCGCGGATCAGCAGACTAGCTGGCGTTTCAACCCTCCAGCAGCACCACATTTCGGCGGAGTGCATGAGGCGTTTGTGAAATCGGCAAAGCGTGCTATCTCGGCGATTCTGAAGAACGCGGAGGTCACAGACGAGGAGCTATTGTCTGCTATCGTCGGCGCGGAGGCGCTCATGAACTCACGGCCACTGTCCTACGTGTCGGCAGATGGTCGTGACCCAACTCCGCTAACGCCCAATCATTTCATGTATGGCCAAATCGGTACTCGGTTCGCACCTGCAGGAGTGGACGAGAGCGAGTTCAACCCTCGGCAACGCTGGCGTGTAGTGCAAGAACTCGTGCTGCACTTTTGGCGGAGATGGATGCAGGAAGTCGTGCCAGAGCTGAACCGGCGACTCAAGTGGAGGACGGCCGAGACAGACCTCAAGGTCGACGACATCGTTCTAGTGACATCCCAAGACAACCCACGGGGCACTTGGCCAATGGGTCGCGTCACCGAAGTGCACCCTGGTCCAGACGGACACGTGCGAGTTGTGAAGGTCAAGGTGGGCGACAAGACCTACACCCGCCCAATCGTGCGTCTTTGTAAGCTGTTCTGTGAGTAGCTCCTTGTTTGCCTATTTCAGAACAATAATCAATTTCGAATTTTTTGGTCACTGTGAATTTCGGCACAGTGAGAAGGGAGAGAAATGTTTAGAAGAGTATCTCTTTGCCGTTGTTACTATAATCGAGTGGCACATTCGCACTACAATTCTACGAGTGCTAGTTTGAAATTACGTTATGAATTTGAGCAATTGTTACGTTGTACAGCAGGTACGAAAAATTAATATTAACATACTCACCGGTTTTCGTTTCGGAGTCCCGCGCTGTGACTCAGCTAACTTCTATTTCGTTTGCCTTGTATTTGTCTGACTAGGGGCGCTGTCACCCCGTCGGGTGCGAGCACCCTTGGACAGAAGCACGTCACGACACAAGTGTTCATTTTCGTTTTTCCTCTTCTGCTTCTTCACAGTTTGAATGTGTGCCTTTTTCGTACTCTGCTCTCGATCGAACCATGCGCGGGTCGATCTCCATAATTTTATCTTCCGTTGCCATGACTGGCATTAGTACGCGTTCTGTACTCACTCGCTGCTTGGCACGCTTGCAGCGCGTCTTTTTTCTGTTGCAACCCAGTGCCTGCGTGCACGCCGTGACGGTACGGGATTTGCGATGCCACATCAGCGTTGGTGTGTCGTTGTGCTTCGTTGTTGTTTTGTTCTTTGCTGAGTGTGGTCGTTAAAACTGAGCAAGAACGGGTCGTTGACAAGACGTAGTTTCGATGTGCATGCCCTCCTGTCAACTCCAAACTAGCTACTATAATATAATTTGAACGTTGTGAATATTTTTAAAACATTGTGAACATTTAACCATTATCAATAAAGAATTGAAACAGACAACCAACACGTGCCAAACATATTATTGGCATTTGGGTCTTATTCATTACCCCTGGGGACCAACCTCGGTCAAGTTCTGGAACATACTACCAGCGGTGAAAGAAAGTGATTAAAATTGAAAAGGGAATGGAATATTAAGAACTCAGAAGGTGAGCCAAGGAAAAATTTGGATCACGGGAATTTTTTGATTTTCATGCCGTGGAATGTCTCAGTACTCCCGGCCAGTTTTGTGCTAGATTGTGCACGTCTGACTGTTCAAAATCTATTCTTATTTGGAATGGAATATACTTCAAATTGAAGGTAAAGAGTCAGGTGAGTCTTCTACGTGCGGCCTCCTCCCTTACATCAGTTGGTTTGAGCATTGATCATGACAAGCCAGGTTCGAGTTCTGGTGGGTTTGGCATGTTTTTTTTCTAAACAGGAAGTTCACTGGCTTGACTGACGTGACTTTTAGTAGCAAAAGTCCATAGCCGGGTAACTCCGCCCTCCCAACAGGGGTTATGGAGTCTTGTAAGGTAACGGACAACCATACATACATCATTGTTGGTAGTACTTTTCTCAAGGTTTGGAGACTTCATTGTAGCCAATACTTGAATCCATACATCCTGTACACACACCTTGTACACACTCTCTCTAACGGTCTCTAGGCTACACTGCAATTGATATACAGTTGATCAAATTTTCGGGCAAGGCCCATCATCAGGAATAAGTCTACTGTAGACAAAACAGGGGTTTATTTGACAAGTACTAGTGGTCAAAGGTGTGATGGTATAGCGTAAAATGTTGCAATGCCACAGAAAGCGAGAATATTCTGTGTGATATGTATGAAGTGAAAATATAGTGCAGTGATAGTGCAAGATTACTAGTGTGAGTACAAAGCAGAAAAATACACACTTCTAGCAACACTCACGCACATACACACACACACACACACCCACACACACACACACAGTGCATAAATTCTTGCACAAATTATGACAGATATATTTACACGTCACCCAACAGTCGCCAACCATTGTCACTGTTCACTGCCGGCTTCCTCTTTCTCATGAATAGTGCCTCCATGATTCTGCGGTCAATGTATGACCGTTGCCTGCTGGCGAGAACTTGTAGATGGGAAAATGGCGAGAACCGCGGTGACGATGGGAAGGTGTGCTGCTTTTGTCGATAATGGTCTCCCCATGGCTTTCCCAGTGTCGCGTTCTTGGCTTGTCTGTAGTGCTCCTCAGTCCTCTTGCGTGTTGTCCTTTCTGTTTCCCCGACGTATTCTTCTTGACAGATGGTACATTTCATAGAGTGCACCACATCTTGGGACGCACAAACATCACGCTTCAGACCACCATCGCATCCACGACATTCAGCCGGCCGACCCACCCCCTCTTCTCCCTCTGCTGCTGTACCGTACTGGGGCATTGTGGCTTGCTGAATGACGACGAGACCAACATATCCTTTAGTGAGCAACCAGACGTAAAGACCACACGCACATCTCTATCAAACGACCTGACCACTTGACGAACCCTCCTTGCAAGCTGGTCATTTACGTACGGTTCCTTGACAAGTGACGTTTTTTTTTTTTTTTTTACTGAATACCACAGTACCATCAGATGCTGCAGCGGGGGCGGTGGCATATTGGATGGAAGTGGGGGCGGGGCAAAAGTAACTCCTCCGACCAAAGGTCTCGGAATCATTGTTACTCCTGTGCGCCGATACATAGGAGAAAAGAAACATGTGCATCCAAGAGGGGAGCACCGGCTTTGCAATCGATAATGGGGAGAATTTGAGATTGGGATAGGTCAAAACAATAGTAAAAGCAGTGCACCGTAGGAAGATGGAGTGAACTGATAATCGGATTTTAAGGCTGAGCGAAGGGATCAAAGAGGGGTAGAAGGGAGCTGGAGTGCGGTCAGTATAATTAGGCTGGTGTGTTGGCAGAGATCATAGCCTGTCTGTGGCCCACTCCCACTTGCTGCGCCGCAAGTGGTCGTTGACGTTTTTCTTGAACGTGTGCATGCCTCTGCGAGAAGGGGGAGACTGCAGAAGGGTAGGTGGGAGCTGATTCCACGTTGCGATGAGGGAGTGGGGAAATGAGCGGAGCGTGTTGTTTCGTGCCTGAGGAGGAAGGATACTGGTGAGTTGCGATGGATGTGTTGCAGATCTGGTTGTCTCACGAGTAGACATGCGGTGTTGCGGTGCGGCTGCTGATGGTGGCAGAATGGCTTTCACCATTTCCGGACCCTCCACAAAGTGCAGCTTGTACAGAAAGCAGAGCCCTGCTACGGTGCGGCGAATGTCGAGGCTCGGGAGGTATGAACCATCTCCAATTATGTGCAGGGCACGGCGCTGGATGGCAGTGAGGTGAGCCAAGGTGGTGGGGGCTGCGCTCATCCACACCAGCATGCCACACTCTAGCACAGGGCGGACAAAGCCACGGTACACGATTGCCCGGTGCTTTGGGTCTAGCACAGCCGATGCCTTACGGAGGAAGCCGAGCCGCTGGGCTCCGCGTACTGCAAGCTGTCGGATATGGCTGCGGAATGCCAGCTGCCTGTCGAAGGTGACGCCAAGAAGCTTGAGCTCCTCTACTTCTGGCACGACTGCTCCTTGGAAGCGTATTGCGTTCGGGGGGGTTGGCGAGCCGTGGTGGCTGATGGTCAATGCCTGCGACTTTGTGGGCTCGAACTTGATCCTCCACCTGCTTCCCCATGCTGCCAGTGAGTCTACTGCCTGCTGGAGGATTGCTGTCTCTTCTGGTAGTCTGAGTCGGGTGGTGATGCACTTGTAGAGAGTTGTGTTGTCGGCGTATACAGCCAGCTTCGCCCCATCAGGCAGGTGGTCTTCTGCGTCGTTGACGTACAGAAGGAAGAGGGTGGGGCCGAGGATGCTGCCCTGTGGCACGCCAGATTAAATTCGGTGAGTCGGTGAAGACTGGCCACCTATGACGACACGGATGTGGCGGTCTGTCAGGTAACTCCGGAGCCAGGCAAGGAGGAGGCCACTTATGCCGCACCGCTCAGCCTTGTGGAGGACGCCGTTGTGCGAGACCTTGTCGAAGGCCCCGGCAATATCTACTGCGAGTACCCTGACGAGGCCTCCACTGGCAGCTGCAAGGCTTCACTCATGCTGAAGAGCAATCAGCAGATCAGAGGTTCCCAGTCCAGTGCGAAAGCCAAACTGCCTGTGAGAAAGGATGTCATTCTTCTTCAGGAAGTTGGACAGGCTGCGGTTCACGATGGACTCCATACACTTAGACATTATGGGCAGTAGTGATATCGGTCGGTAGTTTCTGGGGTTCGACTTGGGGCCTTTCTTGTGTACCGGTACGACGTTGGCAACTTTCCACATGGCAGGTTGATGACCACTGCAGAAGCACAGGGTAAACAGCTTGGATAGGGGCAGGGCCAGAGAGTCGGCACATTTTCTCAGCACTCTAGCAGGTACTGCATCAGGCCCTGTGGCTTTACTTGGGTTCAGGGCTCGGAGTGTCCGGCGTACGGTGGCTTGGCGGAAGTGGACTGTTGCAAGCGTATTTGCGGTGCGCTGGCGGACATGCGGGAACGGCCCCGACTGTTCTGCAAAGTCATCGTCTAGGCTGCACTTCTGGGCAAAGTACTTCCCGATGACGTTAGCCTTGTCGTGGCTTTTGGTGCATTCCATGCCATCGGGGTCAACCAGGACTGGGATGGAGCTGTCCCGGCCATGCCCTCCAACTCGTTTAATCACGCTCCACCACTCTCTGTCCTGCAGGCTGCCCGTCCGGAGCCGTTGCTTGACATGGTCGAGATGTCTGGCTTTGGCTCTTGCTAGACATCTTGTTGAGTCAAGGGAGGCTAGCTTGTACGTACACTGGAGCGCTCCATTTCTGGGGTCATCGCGGAATTTCCGCCGGCCATTGCGCTTTCTGTCAACTGCTGCAGAGCATTCTGGCGTCCACCAGATTGGGTCCTGCGGTCTGGTCTTGAAGACCTTGGATGGTATAAAGCGTTGCATTCCCTCAGTGATTCGCATGGTCAGAAGCTCACATGATATGTTAGGGTCGTCGCCGATTATTGTGTCCCAGTCAGTAGTCCGGAGGAAGGCAGAGAGGCGGGGCCAGTCAGCCCGCTGGTATCGCCATACTGTACGAGTGGTGGGTTGGTCTACAGATGCAGTAAGCTGGAAGTCGGCTATGACAACAGCATGGTCTGATCTGCCAAGAGGTGGTTGGGTGGTGGTAGACACAGTTCCAGGCACATCTGACATGACGAGGTCAAGGATGTTTTCTCCACGAGTGGCTGAGGTGACGTGTTGTCGGAGACCATGTACACAGCACATGTCTTCTGCAGCTTCTCCAGCAGCCGAGGTGCGTGGACTTCCAAGCCATTCCCGGTTGTGGGCATTGAAGTCCCCTGCCACAATAATGTGTGAGCAGGACTGCCGGGCTTTATCGATGTCAGATTCCAGCTGGGTGAAGATACTGCAGTCGCTGTCTGCACTCGTCCCAGGTCTGTAGGCAGCACAGATGCCAAATTTCATGCCTGACGGTGCAGCAACACTAATCCAAAGAGTTTCACACTCAGAGTTGATGTCCAGTTGTTTGTACGCCATCCCTTCTTTCAGCCATATGGCGACTCCGCCGCCTTGCGCTGTCCGGTCTCGACGTATTGGGGGGTAATAGCCAGGGATTGAGACTTCCGCAACTGAAGCCTTGTCGGGCGATAGTTTGGTCTCGGTGACGACAGCGATGTCTACCTGCAGGCTTTTCAGAGTATGCTGAAGCTCGTCCATTTTGTTGTAAATGCTGAATGCATTCGTGAGCAGAAGACGGAGTGAGGGGGCCTTAGTTTTCATTGTGACCGTTGGCGTTGTTTGGGTTGGTGCATGGCCTACATTGGGTGGTGGGCTCGTGGGTCTGTGTATCCTGCTGGGGTGGCTGCGCACCATGCTGGTCAGCTCGCTTTGCATCCTGCGGCAGCGAATCTGGTGACCGTTCTGCAGAGGAACGTTTGTGGCTGTGAAGGGGGGTTACAGGTGTGCCGGCAGCGGCAGCGGACAGGCCACGACTCGCGCTCAGGAAGTCGTTAATTGTGGCGCCAATCCCAAGTTGCTGTTGCTCTTGATCATGCTGCTGTGCTTCCAACTGGTTGGTGCTACTGTCGCTACTGCTGCTGCGGCGACTGCTGGTGCTGCTGCGGTGACCACTGGTGCTGCTGCGGCGACTGCTGGTGCTGCTGCGGCGACTGCTGGTGCTGCTGCTGCTGCTGCCGGTGTTGTTGTTGGCGTTGTTGCTGCTGCTGCTGCTGTTGTTGTGCTTGTTGTGGCTGCTGCTCTTGCTGCTGCTGCTGATGCTTTTGGCCGCATTTGCATTTGTGGAGGTGTGGAATCTCCACGGCCTGCAGTAGAGCGGCCTTGGCCAGAAATTGGCTGACATCACTGTCAGCTTGCAGGTGGCATCAACTGATATCCTGGCGGACACTTTCCCGTTTCCGGCTGTGTGTAGGCTGCATTGGTGGGCTTTGACAGGCGTCCCCACGCTTTCCGACCTACGGTGTACAAACTCAGTGAGGCTGTCCACCGTACAGTCGGGGCTCAAGTTGCCCACAAAGAACACAGATCGCTTCTTTCTTGGCGGGCCCGCCGCAACTAATTTCCAACTGTCATCCTTGATGACGGCCATGATAGGGTGGCTCTTCTCGCAGTCTGATTGCACAGGCTCAGGATCGACAAAGCCGGGGTCGTCAGTACGGGTACGGGTTTCGTGCTGTGCAGAGCCAGAGGCCACGTCGATCTGCCCTGACTGTTGTCCAGCATCTGCATCGGCTGGGTCGAGCTGGTTTGCTGCTGCAGCTGGGTCAGGCTGGCCCTGCTGGGGAGGACGGTTACGAGGTTTCGTACGGGTACGAGATTTGTCGCCTTGGACTTGGTGCTGAGTAGATCGTGCAGGGGCCTTGTCGGGAACAACAATGGCGGATTTCTGCAGTGAACAAAATTCCTCACGTAGGGCTAGGAGCTGCGTGGAGAGATCGTCTACACGCTGATGGAGACGACCCTTACGATCCCTCGACTCGCTGATATGAGACGTCAGGGTCTGCAGCACGCTGAGCAGAGTCTGCTCTATGCCCGGGAGGGAGCAGAGCAGTTTCATCGCAGGCTCTCCTGCGAGCTCGCCCATGGCGAAGAGGTTCTCCCTGATTTTGACTGCTTACCCCTACACTACGCTACCCTACTACCCTATGCTACCCTACACTGCCACTAATACTACTGTCCTACTTCCAGACCGGCCTGTTGCCGGCTGGGCTGTCAAACACTACGGAGCTGAAAAAGTCACAACTGTCCACAGTCAGTGCATGCACGGTACGTGTACTGTCGTTTCGCCTTCCGGTGTGGTGTCTGCTGGTGGGGCTGCTTTCGGATGCGTGCGGTTGTCCGTGCGGTGTCGGAGTGTTGTATGGCTGATTGTATAATGCGTCGTGGGTTGCGGTTCTCAAGGAGGAGAGTGGTGATCTTTTTAATCCCCCGTCGTCGTCCTGCCTCCGTTGTTGCGTTGTTGACTGCCCTGCGGATCTGGTTGTTGGCGAAGGCGATTTGTGTTTCCATTGGCAAAGCAGACAAATATGACAAATGTACACCACTATGGGACGACTTGACAAATAACTCCTGATGGTGTGAGAGTTGGTCGTGTGTGTATATTCTGCGGTGAATTGTATGCGTGGGTGGCGGGAATTGAGATAATCAACAAATGCCAGAAATGCCGCAATGCCAAAGATCCAAACGAGTATGCAATCATCAATATACCGACGATATAAGAGCGGTTTCAGGGGATACTCAGACAAGGCACGTGACTCGAATTTCGACATAAAGATAATAGCCAATGGGGGCGTGAGGTGGTTGCCCATAGCTAGACCCTCCTGTTGTCGATAGATGGCGCCGTCAAACTCAAAGAAATTTGACTCGAGGACAAACATGAGCATTTCGCGTATGTCTGATAATGACAGTGCGAACATATCAACTGATTCCTCATGCTCTTCTAATAACTCTATGGCCGCATTGATGCTTTCTTCATTAGGAATATTCGAGTACAATGACACAACGTCCAGAGACGTTGGGTGACGTGTAAATATATCTGTCATAATATGTGCAAGAATTTATGCACTGTGTGTGTGTATGTATGTGCGTGAGTGTTGCTAGAAGTTTGTATTTTCTGCTTTGTACTCACACTAGTAATCTTGCACTATCACTGCACTATATTTTCACTTCATACATATCACACAGAATATTCTCGCTTCCTGTGGTATTGCAACATTTTACGCTATACCATCACACCTTTGGCCACTAGTGCAAATAGGTATTGTCTTGTACAATACATAATAGAAGCAAAATAATGTACAAAAAGGGTTTGCTCCCCACACTGGAGCTCGCGCTATTCCGCCGACTTTACTTGACACTGGACGGCGGAATAGCGCGAGCTCCAGTGTGGGGAGCAAACCCTTTCTTACAAATAATCGCCGAAGTCGCAACCACTACTTCGTAAAATAATGTACAGTTAAAAATAAAAAATCCAATCTGAAGAGCAATGTCAATAAAGCCGCTCATAACGCTAAAAATCAAATCAATTCAGGAAAATTCAATTCAATTCAAAGTCGTGACACATCCGGTAAAAAACAGCAAGAAATAATATCTCGGTGCAAAAGAAGAAAAAAGGAAATAAAAAGCCGCTTCATTTTAAAGGACCAAATGAAGAAAAGCAAAGAAATACCCACATCAGCGCTAAATTGCACCTTATAAACAAAAACATGACGCGTCCATTAGCATTGAGGACACTGCCATTAGCGAGGTAATACACACCACTGTTACATCCGTCCCTCAGCCATGGCTAGTGGGCGCAATGCATTTACCGGTCGATGGTATGCAGAGCGAGCCCCTCTGATGCACATATCTGCAGCTCGGAGGAGTGCACACGACAGACGGCATCTGACATAGGCCATAACCTCGCCGTAGGGCTTGCCATCATGCTGTGCCAGCATAGCGCATAATCGCTTCAAAAACCGCAAGCATTCTGGGGATGCACTGCCAGCCGTGGTGAAGACAAGCGGGGTAAAGTTACCACGGTCAACATTGACAATCCTTTCGCTATACTGCAGCTTCTTCTGCCTCTCGTGCTGGAGAAGGAGGTCAGCGATGGGCTTCTTTGCGTACGAGGCGGCGTCAGGATGAAAGACTCGAATGTCAAGGAAAGTGTTCTGTGCCCTTGTCCAAAACCCACGTATGCGGACGTCAGATCGGGCATCATGTGCCGTGTTGGTGCTGGCAGCTCTGAAGACTTCGCCCTCCAGCGGCGCGAGCAATGGCTCCACAGACACGTCAGGGCACACCTCCGTGACTAAGTCCGCTATCATGTCTCGTACCTCATTATGTCTAATGGTAGGGAAGCCCCCGGTTGGGCAGCACATCGCATGAGCCGCGGTGAAATCCTGGCCACACACGCATTTCTCCGGGACATCCCTCAGAGGCCATCCGTACCTCAGCGCAATGGCATCGCGGAAGTCGCACTTGGACAGACTGAAGCCGTGCTCACGCAGCGGAAGGGTGTGGAGCCAGCTCGATACACCCTTGGCCGAAAGGTGTTGTTGTTGTTGTTGTATACTTTATTTATAGTGGAAATCAAAACAGGCAAAATGCCTAATAACATTGGACCCACTGTGAATAACATGTTAAAGGATATTGTGGAAAAAAAAAAAAAAAAAAAAAGTAGATACAAGAGAAAAAGAGAAGGGAAAAAATGACGGAAGGTTGGTTGCAACGAACAGATATCAATCCAGTAAGCATCGGAAAACCTATGTCGCTGATAATATATACTGCAAGGCTTGAGATTTAAAATCCAAATACCTATTTGAACATTTTGCTGCTGGTGGCAATCTATTCCACATAATGGCTCCAGCGTGCGTTAGGCGCTTAGCAGAACGAGCAGTGCTAGCAGGTGGGACCACAAGCAAGTTGCTTTGGCCTCCCCGAGTGCGAGTTGAGGGCACGACAGCAAAAAAGGACTCAAACAGGGTGCTACATGCATCATGCAAACATCGCCAGATGAAACACAACATATTCAAGTGCACAGAAACCTGTAGATCACATACATGCATTCGATTTAGCAGGGGAGCAGTACTGGTCCACGGTGGCGACTTGCAGACTGCCCGAGCGGCACGTTTGAACAGCCTATGTAGCCGTTGCTCCTGGGCAACTGTCAAATACGGGTAGTAACTAATAGAAGCATACAAAAGTTCAGGCAAAACGATAGATCTGAAGTAGGTGAGTCGGCATGGATACGGCAGCGAGGAAGCATGTCGCAGCAGGACAGCAATTTTGCCGGCAACACGACGAGCAACATGGTCCACCATTGTGGTCCAACTCATGTCCGAGTCAAAATGCAGGCCAAGGTATTTGGCAGATGTGACTACTGGTAGGACTTGTGAATTGCATACAACATTGATGTCGAGGGCTGCAGCTCTATGGTGTGGTATGGCGAGTATCTGCGTCTTGGTCTCGTTAAGGATCAGTCCACGTTTCTTCAACCAAGTGGCCAGGTACTGAACTGCTGCAGTGAGGCGCTGGGAGACAACTTCTGGCTGTGGACTGCTCGCACGCAGCGAGATGTCATCAGCAAACTGAATAGTGGTGACGTCATGAGGGGCAAGGTCGCCGGCAATATCCCTCACATACAGAACGAAGAGCAAAGGTCCGAGAACTGACCCCTGAGGAACCCCTGATTGGCTGTCATAAGTTGTACTTCTGGTTTTTCCTGTCTCCACGTATTGCCGGCGATACATCAAGTAGTCTGAAAACCATTGCAAAGCAGTGCTAGTGAGACCCAGTTCAAAGAGGTCCTCAACCAGAATGCTATGCTTTACCTTGTCGAAAGCTTTAGACATGTCGACAAATGCTACTCCTGTGTGCTGCCCAGCGGCTTGTGCTTCATTGATGTTCTCTACAGCTAGCGCTAAGGCATCTGCTGTGGAATGCTGGTGTCTGTAACCAAACTGACTAGTAGGCAAGAAATTGTTCGTGTTGAGGTACTGCAGAAGCTGCTTATGAACAATACGTTCAAGCACTTTCGACACTATCGGCAATAGGGAGACTGGTCGGTAATTCTTGGGTTGGCTGGGGTCTCCAGCCTTGAACAGAGGCCGTATCTTACCCACCTTCATTGCCGCAGGAAACTGTCCTTCTCTCAATGACTTATTAAATAGTAGCGTGAGTGACGGTGCCAGGATGTCAGCATGCATCTGGAGGAGACTTGCTGGAATATCATCACTCCCAGTGGCTTTTCTGGTGTCCAACTGTTCCAACATTTTCCGAGTAGTTGCAATGGAGACTGGCAAGAATTCCGAGAAGTGCACCGCAGGTGGAGGCCCCCCACTGGCGGGCGGCAAGCGGAGTAAGTGTTTCCTTGGCGCTCATATACCGCTGTTCGTCATGTTTTAGCCGTTCCGCCAGAGCTGCTGACTTGGCTCGCTGGGCTGAATGAATTGCATGCTCTATCGATATCGAGGGCCTGGACCGGTCATTCTGGTCGAGTATCTCCAGCGTTTGATCTGATGTGATTTTCCTCGACGTCTCCAGAGCCCCATTAGCCATTTGAGACAGGGATGGCACGGCAAAGCCACCCAGGCGTGTGGGAAGCTGAAGAACAGCCCATTCGTTGTCCGAAAATGCCTCCCTGCCAGTTACCGCAGGTATCAATACCGTGCGCATCATGTCATCCATCTGAGAGAGGCAATCGGCTGGAAAAGGTACTGTTCTGAGGAGGTAGGTCCACCGGCCGCGAAGACCATGTGTCAGGGCAGCATAGGCTGCATGCGGTTCCGTGCGCGCAACATCCGATAGTGCCTTTAGTTCCGCAATCCACTCGCCTACCCGCCGCCGCACATGCTCGGCAACAGCATCAGACTCGCCAATGTAGGAGCCTAGGTATTTCGTGGCGCCGGTCACGATACGTATGCCAGTACCAGCAAACATATTGTAGGCTTCCTCCTCCTGCTCGGGCTTCACGAGAAGAAGCGTTTTCTCCGGGTTGGTGTTGTATCCGTACAGCTTGCCTTGTTCCTCAACGCTGTCCCACCATCCACGCAGACGAGTCAACTGCCCACCCGCACCAGAATCATCTGCATACCACGTTTGCCGTACGGTAGGATGCACAACCTGCAGTGCCTGGACTAGAGGGAGCGTTGCTAAAGCGTAGAAGACCATGGACAACGGGTCACCTTGCGTAGTGCCCTCGTCGGACGAAATCTCACCACCACCTGCAACAAAGAGTCGAGCCGGGGTGTTATACGAATTTTTCAGTATTGTCGCAATAGGTGGACACAGGTGTTGTACATTGTGCAAAGCTGCTTGTCTGTTCAAGCAGTTGAAGGCATTACGTGCGTCTACCAAAAGAACAGCCTCGCAAGACTCATCATCATAAAGGCGTTGCATGGCATGAACAGCAGCTTCGATGCCCGCAGGAAGACCCGAGCATTTCTGTATGAAACCGCACGCTTCTTGAACATCTTGGTTGACAACTTTCAATATCGCTCTGGTAATGATGCGGCGCAGGACTTCCCCAACACCGATTGGGCGCACACCAGGCTTCTTGTCCAGAGCCACAAGTCGACACGCGAGAAAGGGTACCAGGCCAGAGGGTGCAACGTTGGAACTCGCAAGGAGGTGCGCGAGTCCAGACAATGCACTGCACATATTTGTCGATGCGCCTTTAAATGAAGAGCACATCCTTCGCCAACAAGCCGAATCAAGACCAGACGGTCCAGCCGAGCCCTCGCAATGCAGCGCCGTGTCTCGCAATAGTGAGGACGTGAGCGAGTCGAATCGGATTGGGTGGACGTTCTCCCGGGCACCCTGCAAGAGTACCTCCGGGGAGGCAGCCTGCGCTGCAGGGTGCTTCTCTTGCAATAGCTGGCGCACGGTTGCCTGAGAGCCATCAGAAGACGTCACCACGTCCTCAAGCTTCAATGTGCCGGCTGTGGATTCGGGCTGCAGACTTTTCAACGCCTCATTCACCCTGCCAGCAGTCATACAGTCGGCGAAACGTCGAGCCGCATCGTCCTGTCCGCGCTTCCTGTCGCCCGAGGCCCGACCCCCTGTGCTGCGCTGAAGAGAGCGACCTTCCTCCAGTAAAGACTGAATGTCGTTACTTTTCCAAAGCCGCATCCGCCTCTGTAGATGACCGCTGTTTTCCTTGTCTGTACATTTAGCTCCCGTCCGCTGCAGCGTGAGAACCGGCAGGATGGAAAAGTAGAATAGCGCATCGGTGTCGTCTCCGCCAGACTGAACATACTTGTTGATGTAGGAAGAGAGCTCATTAACAAGCTCCTTCCCAACAGAACCACATGGTATCTTGAAGAATGACTTCCTCCAGTGAACCACCTCGTCGTATATCTCCTGGGCCAGCGGAGTACTGGGTTCCATCAGGCCGGCTGTTGGGATGCCAGGCGCCTGTGCCGAAGACACTGGGCGTCCCCCACCAAGAGACCCGTCCCGTTGAGAAGCGCCCGAGCCCTCAACCCCCCCCCCCCAGCAACGCGACGGGAGGTGCCGTGGCCAACAATGGTGGAATGTCTTGGCTTGATGATGTTGGTCCGTCGCCACTCACCGTCTCCATATCAATCAGGCTCACTGACGATGCCTCAGCTAACACAGGCACAGCACGAGTCGAGGACGATAATCTCGCAGGAGGTCCCGGGTCAGGCGCTGAGTGATCGTCATCACTGCGGGGATGTGCGCGGGGATATGTCCGTCTGGTCAAAGCGGGAGGCCGACTGTGCCAATTAGCTGTGGGGTCAACGCCGCGATTGGCACTCGGTACACTTGATGCAGCGACCACTGGGACGTGCAGAGCACATCCAGAGGGTTGCGAAACGACACTGGTAGGATGACCTGCACCTTGACTACTATTATCGCCAGCGGGTCGGGAACTGTCATCAGTGGTCGATGCTGTGCCGCGATTCCTGCACGTCGATGTGGTATTGCGACTGGGGTAGCAATCTATACAGACGGTGTGAGAGGTCTTGCACGAGCACCTGGCACACTTTCCAATTACCATACACTGACAACAAGGCATTATCGGTAATGAACACCGCGCTCCGCCGACCTGTAAGGGAGAAGCTAGCAATACCACCTCCAGCCGCACGGCATCCCAACGCGAGGAGTGCGAGTCCAGGGATGATGAAGACGCCACAAGATGGTGAAACTCGGCTAACTCAAAATACACGCCAGACACAAGGAAAAAAAGAAACAAAACCCAGCACAACACTGGAAAACAGCAGCAAAGCAGCGGTCGCATCCAAGGCTTCTTCTTCCGTGTCCAAGCAAAGCAAGCCACCAAGTCACTTCTCCAAAGCTCCAGAATCCCAAACCGACCTCTAACCCCAACATCCAACATCCAGCGATAGCAGTAGTAGTAGGCACTTCAGTCACGTGACAGAAAAGCAGCGGGGAAAAGCAGCGGCCGCATCCAAGGCTTCTTCTCCCGTGGCCAAGCAAAGCAAGCCACCAAGTCACTTCTCCAGAGCTCCAGAATCCCAAACTGACCGCTAAGCCAACAAGCCATACATGCTTGTAGCAACTGCATGGCCACTAGTACTTGTCACATATATATATATAAACCCCTGTTTTGTCTACAGTAGACTTATTCCTGATGGTGGGTGTCGTGAATATGCATCACGAATCCGCGTTACGCTCATTATTATGTCTGTATTTGTTTATGTGTTACATCATGTTGACGTCATTCTGATGTCTTGCCGAGCTGCACGCATCGCGTGCACCGTTTTGCAGCTCTCAGCCCGGAGCATGCGCAGCGAGCCTGTGGCTCCTTTTTTGCTGCCTTTTCCCTTTTGCATGCTTCACTTGTCTTTACTTGTCTCAACTACTTGTCTCAAATAAGGTTTTCTGGTGACACTCCCTTTCAAGTCACCTCATCCTTTCAAGTAACAAGTGCAATGTCGTTCCGTGAACCGGAACCACTCCATATTTGAGTTACCAAGACGTATTTGTGCGTGGCTATCCAAGCTCTCCCACTCAACAGTTCAAAGTTGCGCAGAAACTTGGTGCCGAAACCCGGGACATGCCACCAAAAAAGGCTTCGAGTGCCGATGCTCCTAATCCGGCATCAACTAAGCGGTATCGCGGCAAGATACTTCGGCTGCGGAAGAGCATCTAGCAATGCCTCGATGACGGCAACGCATTATTGTCTGGAGCTCCCTCATCTGCAACAGCAGAAAAGCTAAGTGAAACATGTGCATCTTTAGAGTCCGATGTCGTAGCATTTGATGAGGTCTGTGAGCTTTTGTCAAATTGTGTTGATTCCTCCGCCCTGGAGAGCTCTGACGAAGCTGCTTGTAAACAGGAAGCAGACGATAATCTGGACTTCCAGTTTGAAACTATGAGCGTGATCAAAAAGCTCAAATTCCGAATATCTCAACTGAAATCAGCAGCAGATTGTCAGACCTCTCCAGAGTCGAGTACTAACAAATCGGACGACGACTCAGTTGTCAAGCTAATGCAAAGCCAGATGAAAGAGTTACTCACCATTCATCGTCAAACACAGGAACAAACTCAAACTCTGCTACAACAGCATAGTGAATCACTCACCACTCAAGCATCTCACAAGTCCACTGTCAATTTACCAAAGTTAGGTTTACCTAAATTCAATGGTGACATCCTGCAATGGAAGTCTTTCCACGACATGTTCATGGCATCTGTACACAAACACACTGGATAAAGCGATGTACAGAAGCTTTCCTACCTAAAGGAGCATGTGACACACAATGCACTCGACACCATTTCTGGTTTGTCTCTGTCAGATGCAAATTATGCTGTTGCTCTTGGCCTGCTCGACGAGCGTTATGGCAACACGCAGGTGCAGGTTAATGCTCACCATGTCGCCCTGATGGAAACTCCACCGGCAACCAACAAGCCGTCCTCGCTCCGTAAGCTGTACGATACGGTAGAACTACATCTACGCAGTCTCAACGCTCTTGAAGAAGACACCGACCAACCAATCTTCATTTCACTGATGACCAGCAAGCTTCCGCGTCACGTGCTTGCGCAACTTGAGTTGCAGAAAGGCGTCGATCCATGGTCTGTCGCCGAGCTGAGAGTCAAACTGTGTGCGTATATAGTAGCGCAGGAGACAGCCGAGCGGCAATCCAGTCATGCCGCCAGCAGCAAACATGAACAGCCGTCTTCCGTACATAAGTCGTCCGTACTTCTTGTCGGCGAGTCGAGTCGCCAATCACAGCCAAGAAAGAAAGTCTGCGCTTTCTGCAGGGACAGTCACTACTCCGACATGTGTTCCAAGTATAGCACACTTGAAACAAGGAAACCACGCCTCGGCGACAAGTGCCAACGGTGCCTACGGCCAGGCCACAGTGTTTCGTCATGTAGTCTGCAGAAGCCTTGCTTCTATTGTCGTAAGCCTGACCACCACTCCAGTTTGTGTCCCGTGAAATTTGGTGCACAACCAAGCTCAGCAATGTGTGCCAACGCGGCACCTTTCCAGCCACGTCCTGCCATTACCACAGTCGCAGGCGACAACCAGTCCGTCATCATGCAAACCGCAGTTGCAGATGTAGTGTCCAACTCTTCCGGTACCCCGACCACTCTGTCTGCACGTATACTGTTTGATAGTGGCTCTTGCCGGTCGTACGTCACGCAGGCGCTCCAGGCGAAAGCCAACCTCAGTGTTCTAGGTCAAGATCACATTGCCCTCTCTACTTTCGGTAGTGCATCGAGGAACACGTCTCAGTACCCACGCGTTGAGGTCAATCTCAAACTGAAGAATGACTCTATCCTTCCATTGTCCGCCAATGTGATTCCCCAAATCACTTCACCGATATGGCGCGTCCCCTTGGACACCAACAGGCACGCGAGCCTCAACACCCTTCCTCTTGCGGAGCCGCTCACGTCATCCAACGATCGCCTGTGTATCGACATCCTCATTGGTCTTGATCACTACTACAAGATCCTGGGCACTGACCGCATCTCCTTTCCCGATGGTCTGCAGCTGTTGGACTCGTCACTTGGTTTCGTTTGCGCCGGCACAGTAGCAACTGAGCACGCCTGTTCGGTAATCGAGAGCAACACCACTTTAGCCGTAGCAAGTCATCGACGAGAAGATCCCTCGTTTGACCTTGAGCGCTTCTGGGCTGTTGAAGATTTCGACTCTCTCAGTGCGACACGCCCCAGCAACGATCATGCGTATGACGACTTTCTCCAATCAGTCGTGTTTGAGGACGGACGGTACACCGTCGGGTGGCCTTGGCGACAACAACATCCGCCTTTGGAAAACAACTTTCCACTTGCTTTCGGACGTTTGAAGTCACTCATTAAACGTCTCCGTCACGAGCCTGATACCTTCGTCAAGTACAGCAAGGTACTTGAAGAGCAACTGTCACTTGGTATCATCGAACGCGTTGCTTGTCCCAGCCAGAGAGACAACTCGCATCCAATCCACTACTTGCCACATCACTGTGTGCTCAAGCTGTCCAGCAGCACCACTAAGATCCGTGTCGTGTACGATGCATCCGCTCGTGTATCGAAGACTTCGCCCAGTCTCAATGATTGTCTGTACCCTGGGCCGTGCATGATCCCTGATCTCTGCGGCATTCTCCTGCGTTTCCGCATGCACCCTATTGCCGTCTGTAGTGACATCGAGAAAGCGTTCTTACAGATGAATTTGAACGTAGCCGGTCGTGATGTCACTCGTTTCTTGTGGTTGGATGACCCCAACCAACCAGTCAACTACAGCAATCTCCAAACTCTGCGTTTCTGTAGAGTCCCTTTCGGTGTTGTTTCCAGCCCTTTCCTGCTGTCTGCAACGATCAAGTACCACCTCACGCAGACCTGTTCACCGGAGACAGACGACATTCTCCGAAACACGTACGTAGACAACATCATCCTGGGCAAGGACACCATCAACGATGCTGTCGCTCACTATCAATCAGCAAAGGCGACGTTCTCCGCAATCAGCATGAACCTTAGAGAGTGGGCATCGAACTCTTCCGAGGTTTTGGACAAGATCCCAGAACACGATCGCTCAAGAAGCACTCGCGAGAAATGCCTTGGTCTCCATTGGGACCCCAGAGAGGACGTCTTGTCCGTACAGTCGCCTAATGCAGCTAACCTTGTTGTCACTACGAAACGCCAGGTTCTACAGGCACTGTCTCGCTTCTTCGACCCGCTTGGCTTGTTCGCCCCCGTCTCCATCAGAGCGAAGGTTCTTATGCAAGATATCTGGAAGCTTGCTGTGTCATGGGATGACCCACTGCCCTCCGACGTCCTCAGTCGCTGGCACCCAATAGCCGCCGACCTTGACGTATCTAGCAGCTATCCGATCTTACGCTACGTTGGCGTACCCACATGTAAGAGCCCGTCGTATCAGTTGCACATCTTCTGCGATGCGTCCGCGATCGCCTATGCTGCCGTTGCGTACTTGGAAAGCACTGTCGGTGACAAGAATCATCGGCACATCATCTTCAGCAAGACGAAGGTGTCTCCCGTCAAGGGTCAAACGATCCCACGGTTAGAGTTGATGGCGGCAAGCCTAGGATCTCGCCTTATCGTGTATCTACGCAAGCAACTGGACATCCAGTTCCAAGCCACTCATCTGTACACCGACTCAACGACTGTACTCCATTGGCTCAAATCCACGAAGCTCCCCGTCTTTGAGCAGAACCGCGTCAACGCCATCGCAGCCGTTCCAGACGTTCTCCACCACTACGTCCCGACAAAGCTGAATCCAGCCGACCTGCCATCCCGTGGATTGAGCGCGGCAGCCTTGTTAAAATGCGACGCCTGGTGGAACGGCCCCAGCCTACCGATTGAAGGCACCACTGCAGCAACCGTCACTGTTGCGCCGGCGGAGGGTCCTCCGGAAGTCACCTCAAAGGGGTCGGGGGGTCAGCCATTTGGTCAGGGTTCACATGTATTCCCATATGGCATTGTTGTGAACGACTTCTCGTCGTTCGACTCTTTAGTGCGTGTGTCTGCACTTTGCTTTCGTTTCCTCTGTAGGCTGCGGAAGAAACCAACTCCATCTGGACCTCTCACGCCTAGAGAAATCGAAGCAGCAGGGCAAGTCTGGATCAGCCACAGCCAGTCTGCACACTATGCAGATGTGATCACTGCTCTCTCCAGTGGGAAGCAACATCCGCTGGCAACTAAGCTCAACTTAGTGCTCGACAACGGAGTACTGAGATGCCGTGGAAGACTGGAGAATGCTGACCTCTGCTTAAAATCGAAGTTTCCCGTCCTTATCTCCAAGGAACACGCCATTGCCAACCTGATCATACGTGATTGCCACCTCAAGGTCATGCATGGCGGCGTAGCGCACACACTATCCCGTGTTCGATATCAGTTTTGGATCCCGAAAGGCAGATCAGCTGTAAAGGCCCTCGTGCGCCGCTGTCAGACGTGCATTCGCTACGAAGGCGCGCCATACAAGACACCTCAGATGAGTCCGCTACCTTCTACCAGGGTGACCCAAGCGCGACCATTCTCTCACATCGGACTGGACTACTTTGGCCCAGTCCTCGTCCGTACACAGTCAGAAACCGCTAAGGCATGGGTCTGCCTGATCACGTGCATGGTGACCAGAGCTGTTCATTTGGAGCCAGTCCACGACATGACAGCTGCCGAGTTTCTGCTCGCATTGAGACGTTTCGTCGCCCGCCGTGGCACGCCAGAGCTAGTTGTGTCTGACAACGCTCCCCAATTTAAGCTGGCCAAGTCCGCTCTTGACATTGCCTGGAGCAACATTGTGGTGGACACCAGTGTTACATCGTACATTAGCCGTCATCAAATCCAGTGGCACTTCATCGTTGCCAACTCTCCGTGGATGGGTGGAATGTATGAAAGGCTTGTGGGTATTGTCAAGCGTTCTATGCGCAAGACCATTGGGAGACGCCTCCTCACAACCAGCCAACTCGCCACTCTCCTGCCAGAAGTTGAGTCTGTCGTCAATTCTCGGCCGCTAGTCTATGTCGACGAAGAACAGTGCACAGTGTTGACGCCTGGTCATTTTATCAGCCTGTCTGCCACACAGGGGTTCTTCACGGTCAGCAACGACCCGACCGACCCGGATTATCAGCCCATCAATTCCTCTGCAGACAGCCTGTTGGACCTTTGGAAGAAGGGCCAACGACATCTTGATCAGTTCTGGCTCGCCTGGAGGAACGAGTACCTCCTCAGTCTGCGAGAAGCCCATATCTCATCATTCAAGCAGTCAAGGACTCGATCCTCAACGTTTCCGAAGCCTGCTGACGTTGTCCTCATCAAGGAGGAATTGCCTCGCGGCCACTGGCGCCTTGGACGAATCCAAGAAGTACACACCAGCAGTGATGGCAACATCCGCTCTGCCACCGTCCTCACTTCGGACAAACGTACCATCAAGCGGCCAGTAAGCTTACTGTGTCCGCTTGAGACCAGCAGTACCTCGGAATCCCCAGGTACCCCGGCTCAGGAGACCAGCAGTACCTCGGAATCCTCAGCTACCCCAGCTCAGAAGACTAGCACTCCCGTTGCAGTCGTACGAAGACCGACACGAGCCGCTGCCAGCAAGTTTCAGTCCAACTTGCAGGATTTGATCGCCGACGGCCGTGTTTAACTCTCTCTCTCTCTCTCTCTCTCTCTCTCTCTCTCTCTCTCTCTCTCTCTCTCTCTCTCTCTCTCTCTCTCTCTCTCTCTCTCTCTCTCTCTCTCTCTCTCTCTCTCTCTCTCTCTCTCTCTCTCTCTCTCTCTCTCTCTCTCTCTCTCTCTCTCTCTCTCTCTCTCTCTCTCTCTCTCTCTCTCTCTCTCTCTCTCTCTCTCTCTCTCTCTCTCTCTCTCTCTCTCTCTCTCTCTCTCTCTCTCTCTCTCTCTCTCTCTCTCTCTCTCTCTCTCTCTCTCTCTCTCTCTCTCTCTCTCTCTCTCTCTCTCTCTCTCGCTCGCTCGCTCGCTCGCTCACTCTCATTGCTCTCGCATTCTTTATGCTCTTCTGTAATATCTTTCCACGTGTTTTGTGTGAAATTTCTCCTTGTTATTTATTATGGTTAATTCTGTTCTCCGGCCAGTGCCCGGGGAGTGTCGTGAATATGCATCACGAATCCGCGTTACGCTCATTATTATGTCTGTATTTGTTTATGTGTTACATCATGTTGACGTCATTCTGATGTCTTGCTGCACGCATCGCGTGCACCGTTTTGCAGCTCTCAGCCCGGAGCATGCGCAGCGAGCCTGTGGCTCCTTTTTTGCTGCCTTTTCCCTTTTGCATGCTTCACTTGTCTTTACTTGTCTCAACTACTTGTCTCAAATAAGGTTTTCTGGTGACACTCCCTTTCAAGTCACCTCATCCTTTCAAGTAACAAGTGCAATGTCGTTCCGTGAACCGGAACCACTCCATATTTGAGTTACCAAGACGTATTTGTGCGTGGCTATCCAAGCTCTCCCACTCAACAGTTCAAAGTTGCGCAGAGTGGGCCTTGCCCGAACATTTGATCTAAATGTATATCAATTGCAGTGTAGCCTAGAGACCGTTAGAGAGAGTGTGTACAAGGTGTGTGTACAGGATGTATGGATTGAATAGTACCGTAAAATCCCGCCCCTATCCGCCCCTCCCTGACTTCTTGTCAGGCTGTGTTTACATGAGGCGTTTCAACCCGGGTTGAGTTCGACCCGGGTCAGATTTCAACCCGCCATGTGCACAAAATGAATGGCGCGTTTACATGACGCATTGCGCTTGACCCGGGTTGAAATTTCGCCCCGGGTTGATTTCAACCCTCCCCACAAGGGGAGGGTTGAAACCAACCCGGGTCAAGAAAATCGTACAAACGTACTTCTGTGCGAATCTCGCGCCAGGTTTGAACGGCACTGCAGATGCAAATTTCGCGCGAACGGATTCACGTGACCATGCAGGACTGTAGAAGTGGACTTTTGGTGGCATATCAGTATTTGACCCGGGTCAACTGTCTTCATGTAAACGCCCACCTCTTTTGTCTATCGTACAGACTTTCAACCCGGGCTGAACTGGACCCGGGTTGAAATTTCTCATGTAAACACAGCCTAAGGGGCCGTCCGGGGTTACCGATTGTTTTTACAAAACGAAAAGTTTTAGTTTTTTCAGCCCCCACCTACCCACCCACCTTTTCTGCAGGTAAAACGAATTCCAATAAAATTATGATGTCAATTTTCGACACCCAGAAGTAACTGGGCATTCTCCATCAGCATTCAATAATTATTTTCAAAACGAAACTCCATCAAACCCACCCACCCACAAACGAAAACATTTCGTTTTGAAAATATGATTGGTAACCTTGGACGGCCCCTAAGGGACGTGATTTTTTCTTTCTTTTATTTCTCGTATCTCTGTCGCAGTCTGTGATGCCGTACTGTACTGCAGACCCGTGCTCGGCCCCGTTGGAAATGTACGCAACAGTGCCCACCGGTGCACCCTCTTGACCAGGGCTAGGGATCGCACAAACCCTGAGTTTTGACGGGTTTGTACGACTCGTGGCTCTTGACCTTTGGTCGGTGTACGAGATGCACGAACAGTTTTCGTGCGGTCAGTACTTTTTCATGTAGCACTGAATGCGGCAAGTAGTACTCGCCCATCCGCTCCTCCCCACCTGAAGCGTCGAGGAGGTAGGGGCGCTCTGGCGGGATTTTACGGTAGTACCGTAAAGTACCGCCAGAGCGCCCCACCATCTCATCCTTTCGTGGTCGTATTGTGGAGGTGGTCTGCTGTCTGTAGGTCATACGACATGAACCTTGTACACATAGCACGTTTTACAGTCAATCAGTACCTTCGAGCGGACACAAGCTCCACACAAAACCTGCCAAGTGTGACCTTAGTACACTAAGATTCTTACATCGTACAAACTTCGGTGCACTCTGCCATACGATTTTCCTTTCTCTGGCTGTAAAATCAAGGTGGGGCGCTCTCGGGAGACGGGGCGCTCTGGTAGTACTTTACGGTAGTAGGAGTAGTATTTATTATTTTACTTGGGTATACTCAACAGGCCTATGGCCTTCGTACAGGGTGCCCAAGGAGAAATTATTATTCTTTTATTCCACGATGGCGTGACGCCAATAAGGATGTTTGATAAGTGCAATAGAACTGGTACAAGCCAGAAACAGCTAGGGCATGTTCGTTTGGTAGGATCGGGATCCCGATCCACCGGATCCACTGGATTCGCACCCTTTCGATTGGTCGAATCTGGATCCGGATCCTTCGGATTTGGATCCGATCAACCCACCTCGGGGAGCAGGGTTGCCCGGATCCATCGGATCCACTTGTGACCTTTGTGCGTATATGGCGGGTAAAAACCATTTTTGTACACATTGTGATACGCACACGTGGATGGAGATAGAGCTTGTTGACTTTTTGTACGACGGAGGCGATGAGTACGACGTTCATCCTTTTGGGTGATTTGTGAGCGCCATTAGACACCCTTTGCAAAAAAACGTTATGTTGTAGCGGTATTATCGTTAGGGGGAAAATAGCGTGGTTTGGGTTCGACCTTTAGCAAGATGCACGCTATTTTTAGTACGCTGTTGCCACGAGAGTAGCTTTCTATCCCTTTGGAAAACGCGGCCAAGAATTCAAAATTCTGCGGCAAATTCCGCGGGGAAAAGAGGGGTTTTCTGCGGCATTTTCTGCTGTAAAATCAAAAATCTGCGGCACTTTCTGCAAGTTTTTCACCCTCCTCATATAATATATATATATATATATATATGATATGACAACTAGTCGCATGAAGGAGCACTTTCCATACTATCCTTTGCAGTCACAAACTGAATAAGAGTGAAGAATCTTGGAGAGACCTGCACTGGCAAGGGAAATGTGCTCAAACAGATCGCAAAGTAGTTTTTCTGCTGCTTTCTGAGTAGTAATTTTAGTAATTTACCCTAAAAAAATT
Organism: Sycon ciliatum; assembly: GCF_964019385.1. Lineage (NCBI taxonomy): Eukaryota > Metazoa > Porifera > Calcarea > Leucosolenida > Sycettidae > Sycon > Sycon ciliatum. Next base: position 8,266,701 of record NC_088649.1, on the reverse strand, counting down.
CAGATTCCGCGGGCAAAAGTGTGGATTCCGTGATTTCCGCGGATGATGGCAACTTCTGCGAAATTTGCCGCGGCCGCGGATTCGGCGCGGAATCGCGTTTTTCCAAGGGGACAGAGCTTTGATTTCGCGCGGTACAACCATTTTTGTCACCATATACGCGATACAAGGTGAAATGCGTACGGACTATGCAATATTTGGCCAAAACACGTACCGTTGGTCACAACGATAAATCAGCCCCCATAACGTTTATACATGTACATGTACATGTACGCTGCAGCTTCAACGCTATTTGGGTGATCAAGGTACGAGTACCGTAAAAAATAGCGTTACCGTGTCTATTGTCAACATGGCAACAGTCAAGGTCCAAAATAAAGTGTTCAGTTGAATCTGAAGGATCCGATGGATCTGAGATCTGGATCCTGATCCCGATCCTTACCAATCGAACATGCCCCTACAGTCCATTTCAAAACTATGGACGCGTACCTAGGCAAAAATCGTTATGCCAGCATCTATACCACATAAAATCTGTTATCACTTTGTGCATAAAATTTTCCAAATTGGGCGTCTGTTATCCAATCCTTTAGAAACTATATGAGAGTAATTGTGGAGCGATCCTGAGCAATATTCCGAAAACTATTCTCAAAAAGTTCCAGCCAAATTTGAAATATTTCAAAAACCCTACGCGTCTATAGTTTTGAAATGCACTGTAGATGGAAATTAACCGGGGAGGCAAGAAGCAATGGATCATGAAAAACAAGCGGGGGCAATAACGTCAGCAGGGTTTTTTTTAATTTTTTAATTTTTATTTTTTTAATTTTTTTTTTAGGGGCCGTCCGCAAATATCGATGTTTTTTTAGAGACGATATTGGTGCGTCTGGGGGGGGGGGGGGGGGGGAGGGGGTTTGAGCCATGTGCGTCTTTTCGAGCATCAGAAAAATATCGATGTAAATATCTGAAGTTTCGCCGATCCCTGCACGCGGACGTCTAAATGGCTATACAAGAAATGTGAAACCAGCTTCCGTTCGCGGAGCTAAAACTCGCGACACAAGAACAAAATCAAAAATTGGAAGCTGTACGCCCATGGCGAATTTCAAGAGCAAAAGCCGGAATGAGCTAGTGATTATGGAAATCGGCCGAACGATGCCTCCAGGAGACCTGGGCTAATGCAGCACAAGAAGGCTGCTGGCCACAAGTGTTCTCGAGGGCGACCAAAAAAGTCATAATGCTCTCCTTCTCAATTAGACCATATAAATACAGCAAACTTGCCATCTTGGGTTCATATTATTGACAAAAAAAAGGAAAAAATGAGCATCCAAAAATATTGATTCCATGATCTAGATGTACATGTGCGTCTTCTGGGGGGAGGGGGGGGGGGGTCAAGGGAGAGAAGCACCAATATCGTCTCTAAAAAAACATCGATATTTACGGACGGCCCCTTACTATGTTCACATTCCCAGCTCGAAAATAATAAAGAAAGACAATGATACTGAGACTAGGACGAACGTGACAACTATTGAGCAGGGGCTGCACCGAGACGCAGCAGTGATGGTGGGGCATTGATGGCTCTGCCGACCTGAGGTCTCGGCATCACGGCCAAAAACACGCACCAAAAACAAAAGATAGAGCTGTACGAGTCAGCAAAATGACAAGAAAGGAAGGGTTAACACCAGCGAGTGTGCGGGAGAAACTGTGAGACTATTAACAAATTACAAGGGCTGTTACTGAGAGGAGCATCATCATGGCTGATCATGGCGAGTCGGTTGTCTGAGCCAGTTGTGGTGCATATATAGGGATAGAGGAGAACGACGAGAGCATCATCATAGCGAGTCGACTGCCCAGAGCCAGTTTGTGCTTCGCAGATGGCGATAAACGATAGTTAAGTACACGTTCGAGATATAAAGAAACCAGGGGGTGCGCGGAGCAGGAACAGGTACTGCTCAAAAGAAGGCTGGATACATTGTTTCGGACAGAATTTCTACGAGGTTGGGTTGTGATGTCGATAGGGAGTGAGTTGTAGAGGGTGAGGGCACTGTGGATGGAGGAATCTCGGTGCCTGTTTGTGTGTGCGTGTTTGACGGAGTAGGTCCTTGTCTGTCGAAGGGTGGTTGGTGTTGACGTTGTGGTGCAAGATGTGGTTGTTGCAGGTGTGGTGGGGAGGTTTGGTGGTGGATGTCCCACGCTAGTAGGACTTGTTTAACAAGGAGTCGTGAGCTAAGAGTGGGGAGCTTTGCATGATGGAGGAGGGAAGTGTGGTGACCTGGTGCAAAGAGGGGAATCCGAAGGCAGATGCTTATAGCACGGCGTTGAATTCGCTCCAGTGTGTCCCGCTGTTGTTGTGTGGTGTTGGAGAGGGCAAGGCTGCCATATTCGAGAACGGGTCGGATGTAGGTCGTGTATATTAACAATAGGCTGGAAGCGTTCATTGTGCCACGTGTCTTGGGGAAACTGTGAGCAGCTAGCGCGAAAAGCAGGCAAAGTACGCTGGGATCGAATGATAGCGGGTAGTGCATTAAAGCGGTCAGTACCAAGAAATGGGGGGAGAAAGAGACTACTGAATGTTTGACCACTACACGGTACATAATCATTGTAGTCTTTCAAACAATAAGAGGACAGAGAACGTGTTTTAACTCTGAGTTTCACGCACTAAGCGATCATCGGAAAGCCGTAATGAGTAACTCTGGATCAGCATTGGTTTAGATGTTTTAATTTTGCAGATACATTCCCAGTACAGTGGGCCATGAACGGAGACCCCCTCGACTTAGGCCTCGGCCTTTGGGGAATCCATAAATAAAAAAATAAAAAAATAAAGATACCCACAAAGCAAAGGGGTAAATGGCTGCATCACGGCGTAAATCTAAAAGTTGTGAATGGCGGCAGTGCAAAGCGTGAATTACTGCATCATGGGGCAAATCGAAAGGTGCGAATGACAGCAGTGGTGCAAGGCGACAACCACTGGAGCTGGTTGTCTCTTACTTTTAAAATTAGGTGATGGCTGTGGATGGTTTGAAGTTCCGAAGGCTGTACTTATTCTCGTGGCGACACCTTGACACAAGCTCACTCCTCCTGTTGAGAGAGAGGTGCTTGTGTGCTTGCGCGATTGCCAATTTTTCCACCAGGCACAGGTTGCACCTTTTGCTTTTGTTTCTGTAGGCCAATGCTCTGCGGTGAACCGCCCATTGTTTGCTGCTTGCCTTCTCTTCACCCTTCTTGGCCTGTTGTCTTTCACACGGACGTGCCACTGCCGTAGTTGTTGGATGTGACAGGGCTGTCAATAGCTACTGGCACTCAGCGTCTATTTAGCAAAACTCCAGGAGCGACTCCGACTCGCGTTTCTACCTCGCGAGCCTGCTTAGGTCTTCCAGTACCGCTATTATGTGACCACTTTGAAGTTGAGGCAACATTGAACAACGCTGTTTGAGACCACAGGTTTCCAATGGGCGCACATGTCGTCGGCTCCACAATATTGACCAATTTGCATTCAAGCGTGACTTAGCAGCAGCGGAGCTCCACGCCCACCCTTCAGAGTCAGATGTACAAGAAATGTGGGATTTTTGGTGTAATCGCTTTATTACCGTTCTGAACCGCCATGGTTCGCTTGAGCAATGTATTGCTAGAAAAACCAAGCATCTACCACCATGGACAGGGAACTTTGCAAGTTGAATCAGCAAAAGCGCCGACTGCATCGCAAGTGGCTTGCTGATAGAACAAACCTTGCCGCTCATGCAGCATTTAGACGTGTTCGCTCCAATGCTGCAAACGCAAACAGGCGGAAGCAAAACCAGTACTTCTTCAATCAGTGCGAGGAGAACAGCCGGAACCCAGGTAAAATGTGGTCAGTCTTGAATGCTGTTACCGGACGAAAGACACAACATCGTGAGCCGACATGTGACATTGGGCAGGTTTCCGACGCATTCTGTCGGGTGGTGACAGATGAGGCGAGCCCCAGTAACATGGCAATGCCTGAGGATCCACAACTCCAGAAATTCCCTGTCTGCCTTCAGTCTTGTTACCGCATCTGACGTTGCCCGGCTCCTTGGGAAAATCAATCCCACCAAGGCTACCAGTAGTGATGGGATTCCTGGCCTACTGCTGAAGTGCTGCTCAGACTTTTGGCTCCTTCACTCGCCAACATATTTAACACATCTCTGCAGACTGGTAAACTACCAACTCAATTTAAGAGTGCCTATAATTATCACTTCTCTCTTCAAGGCTGGCGACCCCTCTGTTCCATCTATCCATCGCCCCGTATCTTTACTGTCTATCTTGTCGAAGGTACTGAAAAAGATGGTCAGAATGAACTTGTCTCCCTTGTTGAGCATTTTATTTTGCGTGTAGAGGTTTTTTCTTCGCGGCCATTTTTGAATTTGAATTTTATGAATTTTTAAATTAATTTTCATTTTCTGTTGAACTTGTAAGTGGCAATCCGCAGTTTTGGTACTGTGCTGGGAGCTTCATTGTAACCAGGGTGCTTGTTTGAAAGATTGAGGCAGTTGGCCTTGTTGTGCAGCCAAGGATCCTGAAACTACACTCCATGCCGTTGACTGCATCTTCCTCTGCACCGATATTATGGTGCGCATGCTTCTATCGCACAATAGTCTCCCTTTTTTGACGCTGCCGAACCAAATCCATACCTCATAGAAAGCGCACAAAGAAAGATTAGGACAATAACAGACAGCAGGCAATGAGAGAAGTTGGACCAACAACGAAACTAACAACTAAAGTCGGAATATTTCAGAACACGATGCATCCCTGGCAAGATGTGTTGGAGTTGCACGATTTTGTTTTTCACGCCACCCCGCCAGAGTGCCTGAAAGTGACTGAATCCATTCAGCGCTTTGAAAACGGCTGACTGCTGAAAACGGCTGAAGCCGAAAATTCAGCCGTTTCTGTCGCAATGATGACGTCAAAAAGCGCTTTTTGCGCTGAATGGCTGAATCGCGCTTGGTGTGACCGCGGCCTTAATTCCCCAAAACCCTGTGTATTTCAGGGAGTGGTGTTTTCTTGCAGGTGTATTTTATTTTATACGAAAGTCCAATATATTCCCGAATACGTGCGAGAAGTGGTGGCCGGCCAAGTGGAGGGTGCAACGTGGTCCTTGTGCGCTCAGGATGGCAGTCGTGAATCAGTCTGTGGAAGTTTGAAGTTCGGCGGGAAACGTGTGTTCCTCGTTGGAGCCAACGTCGTCACCAATACCGCCGAAGTCGCAACTTCAAGCCAGTTCGAGCCAGAAAAATCTAGCGAAAAATATCAAACCTTCACTGGCAAAATCGGGTTTTGCCTAATTATTACACTATGTACAGGATGGAGAAAGAATAATTCAAGTGGCGGAGCCCCCATTCCCATCTATAATCAAATGGACTATATCTTGTGTTCCATTCGTCAGCGCCAGCTCTTCACAGATGCCAGATCTTACGCTGGAACCCTGCTGGACTCGGACCACCGATTACTTGTGACACGAATGAAGCTGGACCGGTTGCATGGTGTGTGGGGCCCAATAGAGCACGCTAAGAAACAGCGAGTAGGCATGAAAATTGCAGTGGATAGGCTGTCTGATCCATGCATACGGAAGGAATATCAGTCCGCTCTGGAAAATGCTATTACCCAACACTGCAGCTGCCAGCCAGAAACAAAACTAGCCCCTCGGGAGCTATGGGATCAGGTACATACGACTGTGATGGAAGTGGCCAGCGCTACCCTGGGAGCATCAACAAGACCGCCAAAAGGAAAATTGGATACCTGACCCACAGCTGACGGGTATGGTTCAAGAAAATCGGAAAATCCGGCTTCAACTGATTAATACCCATGATGCAGCAGTAGCAGCACGTCTAAAACTCCACAAAAACCAGTTATCTCATCAAGTTCGCAGGCAAGCCAGAGACAATGCAAGCAGATTATTGGACGGTAAGGTGGCGGAAATTTAGAACCAGAAAGATGACACGCGCATGTTGAAAGCTGTGCACCTGCTCCAACGAAAGAAACAACAACCCATCACGATAGATGATGCCAAGGGACGACGGCTTTTGAACTCTCAAGACATAGTTGGCGGAATCACGAGTCATTTCCAAGAGATGTTCACTCAGCCTAACACTACCATCCAAACAAAAAATTAATACAGAAAAATTAGAAACAAAATCAAACAGCAGGAAATCAAATCGGCAGCAAGGCGCCTTAACAACCGCCGTGCGACCGGGCCAGACAACATGGCAGGTGAACTTATCAAGTACGGGCCTGCCTCTCTCCACCATGCTCTAGCTCTGATATACAATGCCGCTATTTCCAACAATGAGCCACTCTGTATTGGCGACGGGACTCTTATCCAGATACAAAAACCTGGCAAGGCCAGGGGGCCCCCATCAAACCTGCGACCAATAGTACTGTTGACGGTGTTGCGCAAGGTGTTGTCCGTTGTAGCATTGTCCCGTGTAAGCAGAAAAATACATAAATTCTTATCTCCCACCTAGAGCGGCATCAGGCCTAAAAGAAGAACCTCGGACTTAATATGGTCCTACCGTTGGGCTATACCCCGATGCCAACGCCTACAACAGAAGTATGAAATTATCGGTATCTACATGTCGAAAGCATTCGATACCATCTCACGTCCGAAGCTGATCGATGCACTTGCGTCATTTCTGGACAACGACGACGCTACACTGATTTCATATCTTCTGCAGCACACCACCTTGCAGGTTCGATTGTCGGGAACGGATGGCATTATGTTCAAAACCGACAGAGGCACCCCACAGGGGGACTCATTATCTCCTGTGCTATCCGTTGTGTATCTAGAAGCAGCCCTGCGGGACGTGCGAAATATCTTACCGATCCGGCCACAACTCGACGTCGACCTCGACCTGCACCTCCCAACTGACACATCATAACGTAACCTTGCTTGCCACTCAAATGGCAGGTACTCAGAACATTATTGCGGACGAGGAGTCTCAAGTGATGATTGGACGCTACATCCAGATGTATTTCAGGAGATTTATGTCCATATGGGCCCCATGAATGTCGACCTGTTCGCCCCCCGTCTAACCCATCTGATGCCAATGTATGTGAGCTGGCGCCCGGCCCAGCCGCGACAGAAGTGGATGCTTTCACGCTGGATTGGACAAAGTACTAAGGGTATGCCAGCCCTCATTGGAATTTGAGAAGCAAAGTAATAGCTCAAGTATGCTCTCAGAAAGCTCAAATTGTACTCATTCCGCCGGTATGACCGAGCCAACCGTGGTATCAAGCCCTTCTGGATCTTCTAATACAGGAGCCTCTACTGCTCCCCAACACTCCGGATCTGATTCAGCCGACACACAGTGTCACCAGGCCAGAGATAACCCCTCGTCTAGCCGCATGGAATATCTCAGGAGAAGATACACCCGTCAAAACGTTTCTGGAGAGGCTTCGCAACTGCTCATTGCCTCATGGTGAAAAAATCCCCAAAGACATAATTATGACTCCCTGTTCAAGAAACGGATGGGATGGTGTCGTGAACGGAACGCCGATCTCTTTTCAAGTGATGTAGCTACAATTGTCAACTTTCTGGCGTCACTGTAAAAAGACGGTCATCCGTACCGCTCTATTAATAACTACAGATCAGCAATATCTTCCATCCATGAGAAAATCGACGGATATGACATTGGTCAACACCCATTAGTGACCAGGTTACTAAAAGGAGTATTCCATGATCGACCCAGCAGCCAAGATACTGCTCAATGTGGGATGTTGAGAAGGTGACCTCACTTCTCTTCTCCCTGGGTGATAACGCATCTCTGTCTCTACAAGACATTACGGAGAAGACTGTCATGGGGTTAGCTCTTACCTGAGCAGCTAGGTTGTTGATTAGTCCAATCTGAACTTCAAATTTCCGATATTTCCGCCAGGAAGGTGTTCCTTTCCAGACTGGCACACTAGCTAAGCAATCTCGACGATCAAAACCAAAATGCCGAGTTCTTCTTCTCATCCTTTGCCAAGTGCGAGAGACTTTGTCCAGTAAAAGTTATGGAAGAATACGAAGCAAGGACCAAAGTCCACAGGATTCACGATGATGACTCCCGTTTGTTTCTCTCAATTTTTATCAGATCCTACAGGCCGGTCACATCATCCACCATTGCAAGATGGTTAAAATCTGTCCTTTCTCGTGCTGGAATTGATACCAGTATATTCAAGGCACATTCTGTGCGTAGTGCCTCAGCATCCGCGGCTGAAGACGGCGGCATTACCACGATTGATATCCTGAAAACTGCTCACTGGAGCTCCCAGTCCGCATTTCAAAGTCTACTACAAACCACAGCATGATGATGAGTATGCTCAGGCTGTTCTCTTGAAGCTGTCAACCACCTGCAGAGAGCTACAAAATCACATTGATATGGAGACAGAGCATTCTGAATAATAACAGAATGGCTCTGACCACGCAGTGGTTGCAAGATATTCTGGATTATATGAGGAATGTGATGTCGAACATATCAATGTCCCAACCCTCCCTGTATGAGTCTGTTGATTTGGTCCGAGGTTCGCTATCCGAAAGGCCGAAGAACATAGAGGAAACAAGGGCTTTTATCAGTAGAAACTGCCGTTCACGCATGCGTGAACACCACTACTAAAACAAAAATCACAAAATCATGAATTGCACTTCAAAAAAGCTGTCAAGAGTTAGGAAACTAGGCCAAACACATTGTTGTCAAGAGTTAGGAAACTAGGGCAAACACATTGATATGTCCGAAATCTCATTCTTCATATAATCCAGAATAGCTGGAAACCACTGCGTGGTCTGAGCCAATCTGTAACCCTTGCCGACACATACGGCCGGGACTTCCTTGTATTTCTCGTATGCATGTATAAATATTTTAAATATCATCTTCAGTATCAGCCTTGCAACGTAGGTGTGGTTCTCCCAGGTGATGGAACGTCGGGTGGCTTGAAGTCTGGCACATGCGCATTCCATGAAGGATCATCTTGTGGAATAATAACCAATAAACTGTTCATTCAAAGCATCTGCCACATGCACAGGGTCGGAATATAGAGTTCCAGCGACTGAGAGATGATTAACAGTCATCTTGCTGTTGCTTTGGGGAGATCGAATCTTCCGGGCAAACTGGAATAAACTTGGCGACATCGGTCTTGCTGTGCATGTACTTAGGGATGAGATGTACAGTCGATGGGCAGGTCGAGACATTACTGCGCGTAACGTTTCGCTCTCGTCTGTAAATAGCGGAGGTGTCTGCCGAGGGAAACTTTCGGTAAACACTATACGAACCTCGTTTTTTTCCTTTTTTGATGTCGGAGGGTGTTGGCCAAGCGGGGGGGGGGGGGGGGGGGGTGGGGGTTGGGGGGGGTGGGGGGTGGGGGTGGGGGGTGGGGGGGGGGGGGGGTGGTTCTTATGGATCCACTTTAAATCCAGCGGCTTCCGCCTGGGCAGAAATATTGCACAGATGCTATGGAGAATAGAGTAAAAGTTGTCCACTGATACATGTATGTCAGGATCGCGCCTCTCCAGGCTCCAAGCTGCTGCCCAATGTATGTGGGACATGGCAGTATTCATACTCGCGACAGTGTTGCTGTCTAGAAAATCCAAAGAAAAGACACTAAAATCAGGGACATCCAGTGGAGTCGACCGTGCATCCCGAGAACGATATGTAGGCATTTCTGGGCAGGATAAAGTACGGATGTGGCCAACAACGATAGAAAGATCGGATTGACCAAGGGTGCTGTAGCCCGGAGGCAGGATACAGAGTCCTGTGTATGAGTGACAACTAGGTCCAATGTCAAATGTCACCCGCCTGCGTAAAATACCGGTATTTTACGACTCCCTGGTTCGCCCAAATGCTTTATCAGATTTGAAGCCCGCTCATTCATAATTCTGCTACTACAGTCCATTTATCGGAAACTGGCCCGCTGGCTTTTGAAAGTCGGATTTGGGCCGAATTCAGGATCAAAAACCCACTTTAAATCTCAAAAATCTGGGTTTTGGATCTGCTTCTCCATACATTTTGCCGTGGCATACCTGTCCTAATTTTGTAAAACCTGACTGAATTTCTATTTCCCTGTTCTTGGACTTTTCTGGCCTCAAATGTGGCAAGGAGTAATTGCACGGGTCACACAATGCAGGATGTACTGTTGTTTTCACGATATCTACAACTATGTGAGAGACACCAAAAAGTTAGGGTGCCAGTTTCCAATGAATGGACTGTAGTACTCAATGGTTATGTTTTCACAACCTTGGATTCGCTCAAATCCGAGGGATGTACTCTAAACAGGTGTGTACATTTGCTTGAGCGCGGTATCGTACGGCACAGACTCTTAAACGTACAGAATACAGGCACAGAAGTCGTACAAGTACGCATTTTAAAAAGGTTGTACGGTATTTAAATTTGTACTCGCCCGTATCACCGCGATTGAGAGAGCACTACGATCAGGAGGTGATTTGGCTTTTTTTAACATTTGGTATTTTTTAACAAATGTGTAAAATTGCTTTTCTTCTGGCTGTTTCTCTGCTCCGGATGGCTATATCGAAACATGGGTGGTGGCAAATGAGAGCCAGTTTATCGTAGATCAACTTTGATCAGAACATTTGGTTCATATAATTTAATTCTCCATGCCACGTCGGTATACCTAGTGGTGGGGGCTTTGCTGTTTTGTGTAAAATGTGTAAAATAAGCCCCTGAATGGACGAGGAGGGCAGTGGATTGCTTCTGCAGGGCCTTTGGACGACGTCAGGCCGTCTTGCCATCATTAGAGACAGTAATGAAGAACAGTAGTCAGTAGGTCACGGAATACACTCTGTGAGAACGAAAACATCGCTGCGATGCTATGCTATTTATCCAATTCCACCGTATAACACAGCCACTACAGCGCATTTCAAAACTATAGACGCGTAGGGTTTTTGAAATATTTCAAATTTGGCTGGACCTTTTTGAGAATAGTTTTCGGAATATTGCTCAGGATCGCTCCACAATTACTCTCATATAGTTTCTAAAGGATTGGATAACAGACGCCCAATTTGGAAAAAATTATGCACAAAGTGATCACAGATTTTATGTGGTATAGATGCTGGCATAACGGTTTTTGCCTAGGTACGCGTCTATAGTTTTGAAATGGACTGTAGTTACAAATACAAAAACACGGCTTTCGCAGCATACAATGCAGTTCACTCCTCTGTTGACAGATTAATTTTCATCGACTAGCAATCCTTGAAGTTATATCTATCTACTTCAGAACATTGATGACCGAATATCCCAGTTTGTGATGCCATTTTACAAATAAATTATTATTTAAAGAACTCTTCCTCTCCTCTCCTCCATGCGCTCTCACAGCCGACTCAATACTACCCTCAGTAGCCATTACACACACCAACCAAGGAAGGGTTGCAGGCCGAATAGTACCGTTCACCATTTGAAAAAAATTATTATTTGTTAAAAAATGACACACCAATTATTTGAATCCTGAGAATACTATGAAAGTATGACATGATTCAAGACACTTTCCAAAGTGGAATCATTGCCATTTTCGGACACAATGGGCATGAAGGATAGCACTTCCACTTGCTATAATTCATCTGGACGTAGCTTGTCTAGAAGTGACTGAAAAAACGTCATTTTACAACCATGTCAAAAAAAGGCAAACCACCTCGTACTCAATGGTTATGTTTTCACAACCTTAAACGTACAGAATACACGCACAGAAGTCGTACAAGTACGCATTTTAAAAAGGTTGTACGGTATTTAAATTTGTACTCGCCCGTATCACCGCGATTGAGAGAGCACTACAGTCCATTTCAAAACTACAGACGCGTGAACTCATACGTACGAGTCGTACGTACTGTATCGCACGACAGCCGTGAGTTTTGCATGAGTGTTTTTTTGGTTTTCAGATGTGTCTTTCAGGTTTTTCTTCGTCGCCGCGGGAAATCCAAAGATGCAAAACACGCAGAGTCGCAAATGAAAAGGTGTGAGGAAAGTCTTAGAAGAAATGAAAGTCTCAACTGAATATTCTTCTTATTTGCATTTTTCTGAGTGCCTGACTGTAATGGCTTCCAAGGCCCGTAAGAATCTCAGTGATGCCGAGAAAGATATGATTAGTCGTGTTCATTGTTTCTTCGAACAAGAGCTGGATTTTGATTGATGCTTGAGTATCGGAAATCCTCGTCGTCGAACTCACCTTGCAACTGGCGTGAGTGAAACCACTGTCACTCGTTGTGTCAGGCGAAGGGAACAGGGAGGCTCAAATCAAATCAAAAAGAGAAAATATAATTATCAACTCTACTGTATTTCACCCAACAAGATCCAAAACATGCAGAAAAGAAGAGAAAAAGGCAGGAGGCGTGATAGGATTCGAAAGCCCCACACTCGGAAATCACGGATCGAAACCACGAGGCTACCAGGAGGGCAGGACTCGTACAAAAATACACCCGCGATGGTCTGGCCGCAGCACTGTTTCAGTAGGAGCAAAAATCCGAAACAAACTGGTCAACCCCTTGAAACAAACTGGTCAAACCCTTCAAAACAGAAATTACATTTAAAACCGGAAAACCTGGCCTAAAAATATACTTCATATGTAGCGAAAACAAAATATATAGCCAGAATTGTGAAGCGATGCAGAGACGGAATCTGGAGAAAAAAACTAAAAAGATTTAAATAAATCCCATCGAATTTTGCAAAACACTACGCGTCTATAGTTTTGAATGGACTGTAAACAGTAAACAGTAAACACGCTCCTTTTGTGTTTTTGTATTGATGGATCTCCACAGGCCTTAGCCTAAATCGAGTCTCCGTTACCAGCTCAGGTTTGAACTCGGAACCTCATGATTCGCACGCAAGCCTAGCTACAAACCAAACGGCTATACGCATTGAACATCTGGTCGGCGGAGCTTAATGGGCCCCACCACCACACTCCATCATTCACCCAAGTGTCTGGAGATATGTGGGTTTTGTAGAAGAAAAAAATAACATGCAATGAACTGTACCGACATTTACGGTGAATTGGGTACTCACTTGCTTGGTGTGAGGGTTAACCAGCTTGTTGCGAGACTTATCATCTCTACCCTGATTCACTTGTGAGGTCTGCATTCGTCACTGAGGATATTATGGGCGAAGTGGTGGCCCGCCGATGCGAATGTATTTGATGGATGAGTTCCTCAACACGTCACGTGATGCGGGCACTTTTGTTTGTACGTTAGTGGCCCGTATGCTTTCAGTGCTTGTTGCTTGAAGTGATACCTTATAGCACTGCTGTCATTCGCACCTTTCGAATTTACACCATGATGCAATCTTTCACGATTGCTGTCATTTACAATTTTTGCTTTTTCGGCATAATAAAGTTGAATCCAGATTTAACCATTACTCTTTTCTGATAATTGCTAATTGTGTGAAACTCGGAGGAAAACCACTTGTTTCATCCTCTTGTTATTGTTTGAACTAGCTCTGCATTTCTGTATTGTGCATTCTATTGGACAGCCTGGATCCTGTCTGTTTTAAAACGTAATTCGTAGTAGAACATTCAAATTTGGAATGCTGTTGTTTTGCGCACTGAAGACTGGTAATGGAGACTCCCTCGATTTAGGCTAAGGCCTGTGGAGAATTCATCAATACAAAAAAAACAGAAAAGGAGTGTGTTTAGTGTTTACTGTTTAGTGCTCTCTCAATCGCGGTGATACGGGCGAGTATAAATAAATACCGTACAACCTTAAAAAATATTTTCGGGGGTATTGGCCTCTTTTCCGGGCAAAAAAAGTCATGTAGACGTGAACATTGAGATACCATGAAAGGTAAAATTTTATAAATGCGTACTTGTACGACTTCTGTGCCTGTACGAGTCGTATTCTGTGCGTTTAAGGTCTGTGCCGTACGATACCGCGCTCAAGCAAATGTACACACCTGATTAGAGTACATTTCTCGGATTTGAGCGAATCCAAGGTTGTGAAAACATAACCATTGATTACTGTAAAGAGAGAAACTTTCGCTAGAGATTAAATTTCGCTATTTTCGCGACTATCACACATTCGCGAATATAAATCGCCGCAAACCTCTTCATGATTCGTACATTGATTGTAGACAGTACTAGTACAAGATACGACTGAAGAGATAGAATCGCAAACGTTTCTCATCGTGAACCAGCCCGATTTATGAAAACGCTAAATGTGCACGCCGCGAAAGTTTGTCGCTTTACAGTAGTAGAATTATGAATGAGCGGGCTTCAAATCTGATAAGGCATTTGGAAGAACCAGGGAGTCGTAAAATACCAGTGTTTTACGACTCTCTGGGCGAACGGCACATACAGTCTACTGGTCTACGGGCGTGTAAAAACACGTAACATGTTAACAGCTCATAGAACAAGTTCCCTTTAGAACAGGCATATTTCCCCATTTTCAAATCATTTTGTGGATGTAGGCAGACGCTTTTTTCACAACCTTGGGGAACATCGAAAAACTGCAAATGGTTTCTACCTTTGTACAAATCGTTTACTAGAGGTGAAACAATTATACTGAATACTTGAGTACTCACTTGGTTTTTTCAAAAATAATCGTACTCGGAATAAATCAGAGTACTCGTTCATACATGGTGCATGCATTTACCACAGATATCTGCAGTTTCAGAGCAGCAGTCGGCAGATATTGATGTGCATACTGTGTTGCGAACATTTGTTCCCGAGTAGAGAGAGCCCAAATGACCCACCAACCAACATACCCGAGAAAAATGACTGCCACTTGGTTCAATCAGGGTTGTATCATGCGATTTTAAGGCCCTTGGTGTGCAGTTTTTGGGAGATGAAGAATACTCGAATATTCGATCGGAGAAAATCAGAGTACATACTCGAACTCGGGAAGTCAGTGCCAACTTTCACCCCTATCGTTTACACATGACTATCGTCGATTTCTTGATATTACATTTTATCCAACATTACAGACGAAATCTAAGGAGAAGTATCGAGTCCGAGAAGATTTACGAGAAGTCAACTGAAGAGACGTAGGGAGGTAGAATCACTATCACATGACACATTCACCATTACTAGAGATGACAACGACGAGCAATTTTCAAATAAATCAATGCAATGCATGCAATACAATCTACAGGGGAAATACTTGGGCCTACACACACATTTTCACATAGTACTCCATAGTATTTTGGTCCAGAGCAGTTATTTGAAAATATTATTATAATTCACGTTTTGCAGGAGACAAAAGCTGTGTTCCCAACAGGCCTGTGGACGCGCGGCACACTTGCGGTTGATTCCTGCCCAAACCCGCGCTCAGGCTTTGGGCACGCATGAAACGCAAGTGTACCTGGTCCACGGGCCAGTTGGGAACACAGCTTTTTTTCTCCTTCAGAACGGGACTTATTATTTTTCAGCATTGTGTACGCCCAAGTATTTCCCCTCTAGATTGCATTTTATTGATGTACTGTACAGGAAAACCTGGCTTAAGCGACCAGCCCACGGTGCAAGGAAAAGCGGTCGTTAAAGCCAGGTGGTCTTTAGAACCAGGTCCCACAGTGTCTTTGTAGAACTGTCCGTGTATGGAAAAACGGTCGTTAAAAGCAGGTGGTCGCTAAAACGAGAGGTCGCTTACACCAGGTTTTGCTGTACTTGAATTTGGTATCTCAGCAGACTAATGTACAACTTGGGAGGATTCGAATGGCAATATACATAGACAAAGTGGGATACGCGTCACCTATGATACCCCTCCGAATTTCCCACCTCGCTCCCCCCTTAATGGGCGTTATGTTCTGGCTGCCCGTTTTGGATCCAACATTAATTTGTCCTATGACGGTAGTACATTATAATACGTGAAGCTCAGAGTTGTAACAAAGCTTCCAATCTCTCTTGTGATCACGTGAGTAGTAAATATCAACTGGTAAAAGTGGGATAGGAATGTACTGTTTTAGGTGCTACACCAAATCATTATTTCGCAACATGACGCGTCTACAGTGTACAAACTGGTCTGATATAATCACAAACTAGTACAAGCCTTTTGACGGTGCTTCGAGCTGCTCTGTTCACATTCGTAATTTGAATTTAGTACAATGTTCATGTAGCTATTCAGAGAGTTTCGAAACTGCATTCAAAGAGCGGCGAGAACTTAAAAACACTAAACACACAAGACGACAACAATGGTAACAGTATACCGAGGGGCACAAACGAAAAAATAGTTATACAAAATCCAATGAGAGCTTTGAAAATACCTTCAAAGAGCCGCGAATACGGAGTTAAACAGTAAACACACAAGACGACAAAAATGGTAAAAGTGTGCTGAGAAGTACCAACGAAGAAAAAATAAGTTGTAGAAGTTATCAGACAAAGGTGATATTCAGCAAAACACTGTTACCGCATTGGGCATCTGTAGCATTAATCTAAAATGTTCTAGACGTTTCTGACAATTCTTTTCATGATAGCAATGTTCTCAGGCGCAGAATATACTTGAGCAAAACTCATGATCATGTTCAAGACATTGTAGACTGTAAATTCAGTTACAAGACTAAATATTATTGTGCTGTATAAGTCTTGACGTGTCTGCAAGGACGGAACGAAAGGTGGGAATGGATGTGTGTGTGTGTGTGTGTGTGTGTGTGTGTGTGTGTGTGTGTGTGTGTGTGTGTGTGTGTGTGTGTGTGTGTGTGTGTGTGATCAGCGTATATGCTGAAACTATGTAGGACTACTAAGACACTAACAATGTACTCGGTAGAGGTAGTTCTGATCAACAGGTTCTTCATTGCACTAACCAGCTCTTATACGATGGCATGCTGGATATGGAACGGCACAGCAGCCCCCGCCAGGACGCGGCAATGCTCTCTTATACGTACCGGTTGACATCTGAAGTGACCAGGTCGGCTTGCTTCTCCAACATCACCTCTGCTGATCGTGTCTTTGGCCTCAGACCTCCAGGAATTCGTACTTCCTGGCAAAGCTTGTTTGGATGAACATTCAGCCTCAGGGCTTGCCGACACAACCGACTGCTTTCGTGCTTTTCTGGGCTGGAAACCTTCACGTAACGTGAACTTCATTCCATCCTCGCTTCGCTTTGATATGTAGTAATACGGGATGGATGGTTGCACAGCCGGCCTTGTAGCGCTCAGCCTCTTCGGAACACGATTAACCTTTTTCGTCTTCAGCAGTCCCGCCAGTCTTGCACGATATCCTGCAATTGAGATCCTGGGAAGCGCCGTGTTCCTATGGCTCCTCAGTGCTGATGCCATGTTCTTCCCTCCAGCTCCGTAGTTCTTCCGTGACTCCATTGCTTGGGTGAAGCCCGGTTGCTTGACGGGAGGAGAAATCATCACACATCCGAAGAACAAAGAGACACTGCAGAGTGCACTTTCGAGACGACTGGAACGATACGGAGGCAGAAACAAGGGTCGGCATCCAGTTTATAAAGCAACTCGTGGGTCCTGCGAACCACACCCTAGTCAGATGTGGGACGCTAGATGTATCACCGCACTTAACAATCGTCCAATTGGGCGTGAGACGGTGGTGTTTGGACAGTCTCGGTGCGACATTGTACCACGCTATCGTGAACCTTGGCGTGAAGTGAAAATGGCTTTGCATTTCCAGTGACAGCTTCGCACTTTGAAGTACATGTACTAATAATTATTACAGTACAGTGAATAGTTAAACCCAACACGAATGAAAAATGAGAAATGGAATAAAACAAAATTTGTAAAAAAAAAAATATCGAACACGAATAAAATAAAATTAATATGTAAAAAATAAAAAATAAATAATATCGAACACGAAACTATAATCCCCAACGACGTCCTGCCTTGGAGCAATCAGGTCCCGTCTCCTCCCATCCCTCGTCTCACGTTCCTGTTGTGTATTCCGTTGGCTCGGTACTTCCGTACTGAAATAGGTCATGGTGTAATTAGCAGTACTTCTTCTTGGTCTCGTTGATATTGAGCTAGGTATTGTTGTCGTCTCTGCCGGTGATGCAGTAAGCGATGCTGACGCAAACGTGTCTGCATGCAACACACGTGGCGTCGCCAAAGCCACATCCACCTCCGCTGGTGGAGGGAGTGACTTGGTCATGGCCACGGGAGCCAATGGTGGACTTGCCGAGTGGGACGCTAGGTCCTGTGTTAGCGGAGGTAGTGGTTGTTTACGGGGTCTTCCCCGCGTGGGACGCTCCAGTTGTGTGCTACGTGGGATACGTGCGGTACGTGCGCTACGTGGGATTCGGCCAGAGAGTCCAGTGAGTCCGGTGAGTGCATGATAAGCTAGACAAAAAACATAGCGCAGGGCCCTGAGCTTCCAAGCTCCCACCTAACCTTCATTACAAAGGACGAAACAGTTCTGTCCGCGGATTGAGTATTTCGCTCCTGCTCTTGTAGCACTTCAGCAATATCGCGTGGGGTAGTGCCTTTGTTGTTTGCGTTATGCAGAGCTCACAGAGCTCATGACATCTGAAGCAACAATTCACGATTATTATTATGATAATAAGCAGTCAGAAAGTGTGATCACAGGGCATAAGACTGACAGGCCACTAAGTAATTCAACGACCGGAGACCCAGCTCTAACACATCTCTCCATTGGACATCTGTTTGATGATGATGATGATGATAGAAGTCTTTAACGTGAGAGAAAGGTACATCGGAGAAGGCAGATGGGAACTACAGACAAGCAGGATGCCATGATATCCGACACCCTCATTGCTACTTTCATTTTCGTATTTTTCTTTTTCTTTCTTTTTCTCTTCATTTCTGACTCTTCTTACTGGTTGTCATCGCTTTCATATTATTGGGCAGAACTGCCTGTTTGACATGCGATGTAAAATAAATAAACAACAACAACAACAACAACAATAACAACAACAACAACAACAACAACAACAACAACAACAACAACAACAACAACAACAACAACAACAACAACAACGACAACAACATGATCGTGCGATATCTCAGGATACCCCTATTGTTGCAGATCAAAAGAAGAGTGATCTCTGTGCAAAACGATACACAAGTGTGGGTATTGCCAGAAATAGCTCTGGAGTTGATGTTATCTCCGCAAGCATAAACATACTGGAGAGCGACCATTCAAGTGTGATGTATGTATCAAGTCCTTCTCTCAAACAGGCAGTTTATGACACTTTTGCTGTCGCATCCACTCCTAGTCTAGCTAGTTCCGGTTGTGATTGATTTCGACCAAGGCAGCTTCTCTTGCTACTGACCTAGTACTGTAAAACCGGAAAGCCTAACGACCAAACAGTTTAACGTTTTTGTAATATTGGCATGATAACTTGCAGAAAGTTTAATGACGGCTACATGGCCACCCAGAACATTCATCGATATATGCGCATCTTCACACCGGGTTTTGGATAACGTTTCTTCAAATTGCAAATAAAAATCGGTCATTAAAACGGTTAGCCTTCGTGACTCGTTAGGCTTTCCGATGTTACAGTGGTAACATATTTCCAGCTAATGACACCGTTCAGGGTATTCAGAAGAATAAGGTGGCTATGACACTCGCTCTTTTCTTCTCTTTAAAAGCTATTATTCATTTTCTTTTGCCCTGTATTTAAATGTCTTTTGATTATCTCATCCTTCGCTTTCTTGTCCTGTATTGGACAACCTGCCCGGTAGCGAAGTAAAACTGAACAACAGCCACAGCAACAACGAGTGCACAATCGTATTGATGCCTGAACAACAAACGTATCGCATGCAAGGCTTGTCAAGCGTCGCTCAAGAAGGCGTGTTCACGACAATTTTCACACCGGACAGAGGCCGTACAATTGCCTGACATGTGATGGATCTTTCAAGACATCTTCCTGTCTACGTAATCGTGCAAGTATTCACACAGGGGAGAGGCTCTACACGTGCCAGAAATGTGAAGCATCGTTCAAGCATTCGTCACACCTTCGTTGTCATGTTTATATTCACATCACCATCAGCTGTATATTTCACCGGGTTTGTGCAATACGAAAACCATACCCTGCCTATGGACAGCTCATCTTAATATCTTGCTGCCAGTAGGACACATTATTCCCGTAGCTATGCAGAAGACGTTACTTCAGTAACGTCTGGCGCTAGCCAGGGTCCACACAGCTTTAATTTGGTGTTTGTTTGTGTGTTTGTTTGTGTCACGCCTGGCGCTATCCGTATCTGACGGCAAAAAAGCATAGGATGTTATAAATTTTTCAATTCTCCTTTTTTTCAGGCATATCCTGGGATTCGAACCCGCACTATCGCCCTACATGCATTCCCCCATACACTTCGCATTCATACCCATTCTTCCAAGTTGCGTTACGTTATTATCTTGCGTTCGAAAGCCCTATTTGAATATTGCGGGAAGCTGTATGTACTATATGTGGCCAGCTGTGTTTGATGGTACGGTACGGTACGGGAGACGGTGTCGTATTACCCTCGATCGTACCTGTCCCGTCCCTATCCCCTACCGTACCGTGCCATCAAAGACGGCTGGCCACAATGCATATAACTCAAATAGGGCTTTCAAATGCAAGATCACAATGTGAAACAACTTGGAAGAATTAGTATGTATGCGAAGTGCATCGGGGGATGAATGCAGGGCGCGCGATAGTGCGGGTTCGAATCCCAGGTTATGTCTAAAAAAAGGAATTTTTTAAAGAATTTATAACATCCCTATGCTTTTTTTTTGTCTAGGTCATCAAGGCAAAAAAGCATAGCGTAGGGCCCTGAGCTTCCAAGCTCTCTCGTTTGGTGTTTGTTTGTGTGTTTGTTTGTTTGTGCCACGCCTGGTGCTATCCGTATCTGACGGCAAAAAAGCATAGGATGTTATAAATTTGTCATTTCTTTTATTTTTTAAGCCATATCCTGGGATTCGAACCCGGACTATCGCCCTACATGCATTCCCCCATACACTTCGCATTCATACCCATTCTTTCAAGTTGCTTCACGTTATTATCTTGCGTTTGAAAGCCCTACTTGAATATTGCGGGCAGCTGAATGTGGCCAGCTGTGTTTGATGGTACGGTACGGGAGACGGTGTCGTATTACCCTCGATCGTACCTGTCCCGTACCTATCCCCTACCGTACCGTGCCATCAAAGACAGCTGGCCACAATGCATATTCAAATAGGGCTTTCAAATGCAAGATCACAATATGAAACAACTTGGAAGAATTAGTATGTATGCGAAGTGTATCGGGGGATGCATGCAGGCCGCGCGATAGTGCGGGTTCGAATCCCAGGTTATGTCTTAAAAAAAAAAGATTTTTTAAAAGAATTTATAACATCCCTATGCTTTTTTTTGTCTAGGTCATCAAGGCATAAAAGCATAGCGTAGGGCCCTGAGCTTCCAAGCTCTCTCGTTTGGTATTTGTTTGTGTGTTTGTTTGTTTGTGTCACGCCTGGCGCTATCCCGTATCTGACGGCAAAGAAATCATAGGGATGTTATAAATTTTTCAATTCTCCTATTTTTTCAGGTATATCCTGGGATTCGAACCCGCACGATCGCCCTACATGCATTCCCCCATACACTTCGCATTCATACCCATTCTTCCAAGTTGCTTCACGTTATGATCTTGCGTTTGAAGCCCTATTTGAATATTGCGGGCAGCTGTATGTGGCCAGCTGTGTTTGATGGTACGGTACGGGAGACGGTGTCGTATTACCCTCGATCGTACCTGTCCCGTACCTATCCCTACCGTACCGTACCATCAAAGACGGCTGGCCACAATGCATATTCAAATAGGGCTTTCAAATGCAAGATCATAATGTGAAGCAACTTGGAAGAATTAGTATGTATGCAAAGTGTATCGGGGATGCATGCAGGGCGCGATAGTGCGGGTTCGAATCCCAGGTTATGTCTTAAGAATTTATAACATCCCGATGCTTTTTTTCTAGGTCATCAAGGCAAAAAAGCATAGCGTAGGGCCCTGAGCTTCCAAGCTCTCTCGTTTGGTGTTTGTGTGTTTGTGTGTTTGAGATTCCAAGCTCTCTCGTTTGGTATTTGTTTGTTTGTGTGGTTGTTTGTTTGTTTGTGTCACGCCTGGCGCTATCCGTATCTGACGGCAAAAAAAGCATAGGATGTTATAAATTTTTCAATTCTCCTATTTGTTTTCAGGCATATCCTGGGATACGAACCCGCACTATCGCCCTACATGCATTCCCCCATACACTTCGCATTCATACCCATTCTTCCAAGTTGCTGCACGTTATTATCTTGCGTTTGAAAGCCCTATTTGAATATTGCGGGCAGCTGTATGTGGCCAGCTGTGTTTGATGGTACGGTACGGTACGGGAGGCGGTGTCGTATTACCCTCGATCGTACCTGTCCCGTACCTATCCCCTACCGTACCGTGCCATCAAAGACGGCTGGCCACAATGCATATTCAAATAGGGCTTTCAAATGCAAGATCGCAATGTGAAACAACTTGGAAGAATTAGTAACTAATGTATGCGAAGTGTATCGGGGGATGCATGCAGGGCGCGCGATAGTGTGGGTTCGAATCCCAGGTTATGTCTTAAAAAAAAAGGATTTTTTTAAAGAATTTATAACATCCCTGTGCTTTTTTTTGTCTAGGTCATCAAGGCAAAAAAGCAAAGCGTAGGACCCTGAGCTTCCAAGCTTTCTCGTTTATTGCAACATCTCAAGACTCGGTGGAAACACCGGCTAATGTTAAGAGAGTGGGTGATTGTCAACCACGGATGAAACCAGTTAAACTGGGATAAAACATGAGTTGGGGCAAGACCAAGACGAATTTTATGAATTAGTTTACATGTCTTGATAGTGTGCTTGTGCTTAACTGTTGCTGACTTGTGAATGCATGGTTGACTGTGGAGCACACTACATAACTTTACCGTCTCCTGTAACACGCTTCCTGTCTGACGGCAAAAGAGGCTGCGGATTTAGTTTTTCGGCACGTTATCAGCAATGACTACTGATCTTCAGCAATGTAGGTCTCCTATAATATGCATCCCGTCTTTGCTTTTGTAATGCTAACATAATGCTCGAGATAGCACTCGCTACAGAACTTCAGAAACTTGGCCTGACTATCACTCACAATAAGACTGATGTAATGTTCATCGTGCCCATGCGATCGCTAGTTTCTCCCACAATTTCATCGTACTGCTGTACGGCATGCTATACGACATCCTTCTTCCGTACAACACCGTATTGATGTCTGGCCCTGTCGCCTTCATCTCTGGTGCGGGCATTATTCTAGTGACTTCGTACATGAGTTATAATAGACCAATCCCTTTTGTCTGGGTTCGTGAAAAGGGCCAGGCGTGCAAGTCAGCTCGTGTGAAGTGCATGGTTTTGTATTTAGTTGGGAGGTGGCAGCTTATGGAACAGAGTGCACCACTGGAGCTGGGCAACTGAGAGCGTCTAGCACACTCTCATACCCACCTCAGCCGTAGTGCACACACCGCGTCTGAGACCGTGTCTGTTTTCGCTAGCTTACAATACTCTCCCTCTCTCTATGTTGCGGCACAGTAGCTCCCTTGTTCATGTAAAAGCTGGCCTACTGAAACAATTATGACTTTGCTGGCCAAATAGCTGAGACTGCAGTCAACTCACCAATCATCTCGTGTCTGCAATGTTACTTTTATTTTACTTTAACAATTCCGCAACCTCTCTCTCCCTCTCGAACCTCTTTCTCTCTTTCTCTTCTCTCTCTCTCTCTCTCTCTCTCTCTCTCTCTCTCTCTCTCTCTCTCTCTCTCTCTCTCTCTCTCTCTCTCTCTCTCTCGCCTTCTTTCTCTAGCTCTCTCGCGCTCTCGGTCTCGCTCTCTCTCTCTCTCTCTCTCTCTCTCTCTCTCTCTCTCTCTCTCTCTCTCTCTCTCTCTCTCTCTCTCTCTCTCTCTCTCTCTCTCTCTCTCTCTCTCTCTCTCTCTCTTCTCTCTCTCTCGCGCTCTCCCTCCCCCACCCACTCTTTGGGTGTCTAGGTGGCCATGAAGTCGAGACCCTAGGTCAGCGGAGCTCCCTAAACCTCACCGCCACTGCCACGATTCAGGTTGTGCGTGCTTCCCCTACCTGCATCTCATGTTTGACATTTAATTAATCTTTGTAAAAAAAATATTAAAAAAGACTTTCGCTCCCCGAGCTTGTGTATGTAAATCATTAGTCGCAAAGTGGCCGGTGTATACATTATCGTATCGAAAGAAATAAACTCTCTTTTGCCCCAATTTTGTTGCGGTCTTATAGTGTTTTACGTCGACCATGACGGCTACAATGCCAAACCATACCACAAGGAAGTGATCCGCTACATCATTGTTCTGCTATCCTACATGTCACCCAATCTGACCCCTGCTCTCATTGCCCGCCTCTACAAAGGATACGTACGTCCCTCCATCGAGTATGCTTCACCTCTGTGGAATAACAAACTGACAGCAGGGAATGTTGACACTTTGGAACGATTGCAAGCACGCATGGCCAGGCAGTATTTACATCGTCGGAAATGCCCCATTCCTCATGGCATGGAGAACGTGTTTGAACGTGAAGGTAAAATTTCTGTAGCCATTATCTGCGAAAGGTGACTGCGACTTTCCGAAAACGGTCAGCATGGAAAGACGCCGAAATCAATGGCTGTCAAGAAATTGCTGATAATTGCACCGAATTTACAAATTTCTTGCCGAATTCGCCGAAAATGGATAATTTAGTCCCTCTGTAGCGGGCCTGGAGGCAAAACAACCTAACAACTCGAAACTAACTAACGTGTTACTTTATTAACAATTCTCTCTCCCTCTAGAACGGCAAAACTGTCTTTAGCAGTAAAACTCTGAACTCAATGTGAAAGATAAAATAAACACAATTAATGGAAAATAATCACAAACAGCAACGTACTGTCATGCGACCGTTGTTTGGTAGAACGAACGTCGTATTGAACAGTACACTGAGCGTATACGCAAATGCTGAGCTTGTAGCGTGACCAACGCGTGACCAACGCTACATCTCTACAGCGTGCGTGTAAACGTGCATCTATACTGCTAGAGGTGACTTCAAGTACGGGTTTGAGCTAAATTCTGACTTTAGGGCTCATGAAATGACCGAATTTGGACATTCTCTTAGCCGATCGAAAAGCCGACTAGGCGAAAAAATCGGGCCGTTTTGGGAAATGCCTAACTCGTACTGTTTGTCTGTGGTGCCCATCATCTTCCTCCCGTATCGCACTCTCTATCTCTCCTCTCTCATTATGCGTGCGTCACACTCTCATGGATTTTCTCTTATACGATTGCATGCTTCACACTCTCATGTAACATATATTTCCCTTCTTCGTCTTTTCGTGAGAGCTTGGACATTCCACTGGTCCAGGCAAGAAGGCCGCAATGCCTGTTCATTCTGGCGAAGTAAAATAAAATAATTATACCAACCAACCAACCGTATCTCGTTTTCCAACATGATCCAACAGATTTCTAGGGGGAAATGCATAATTATGTTGTCGATTTCAGCACTGGTTATATTGTCGATTTCAGAACGTTACCATTTCCCATAGAAAATGGGTCGCCTCCGTTTTTCACTTGGCCCGATAGGCAAGACGTCACTTCTTTATGTTGCGCTCCGCACGCCTTATTTAATAGGGTGGATATTCGTTCAGACAAATGCGCCACTCCCTGTGGATTACATCTTGGATCCAGCACCATAGGATACATCTTTCTGATCTCTACATCGGGTACCGCGATTTCCCTGATGTTCACTAGCAAAGTGCAGGTATTATTGAATTCAATGAAGAAAGCACTTCTGATGAGAATCTCCCGCCATAGGTCATACATACTGACTTCAGTTTCCGAGGCTATGCAAAAGAAATTAATTTAGTAGCGTTTGGTGCTAGCCAGGCTGCATACGGCTGTAATTTGTATATTTTGATATTTATATTTTATTTATTTTACTATTATTCACAAACCCAAATCGTAAAATAAATTTTTTTGTGTGTGTGTGTGTCACTGTGTGTGTGTGTGTGTGTGTGCCTATGTGTGTGTGTGTGTGTGTGTGTGCCTATGTGTGTGTGTGTGCCTATGTGTGTGTGTGTGCCTATGTGTGTGTGTGTGCCTATGTGTGTATGTGTGCCTATGTGTGTGTGTGTGTGCCTATGTGTGTGTGTGTGCCTATGTGTGTGTGTGTGTGCCTATGTGTGTGTGCCTATGTGTGTGTGTGTGCCTATGTGTGTGTGTGTGTGTGTGCCTATGTGTGTGTGTGCCTATGTGTGTGTGTGTGTGCCTATGTGTGTGTGTGCCTATGTGTGTGTGTACCTGTGTGTGTGTGTGTGCCTATGTGTGTGTGTGTGTGCCTATGTGTGTGTGTGTGCCTATGTGTGTGTGTGAAAAAAAAAAAAAAAAAAAAAAAAGGGATTCACTGGCCAGAAAATGTCACTCCAAATAGCTGTATGGTGTAGACCAGGCTGAATAGTGACGGTCAATTCTTCAGCCTTGCAAGCTGTTGAATGGTGTAATCCCAGCACAAGCAGTATTCTGTTCTCGAGGTTCGTGGTTTCTCGTAAAAAAAAAAAAAAAAAAAAAAAAAAACAAGTTGCTATGGCTTCTGCCGTAGCATTGCTATCATCGCCTCCGGCGATGGGCGTCAAAGGTCAAAGGTGTGTGTGTGTGTGTGCCTATGTGTGTGTGTGTGTGTGCCTAGTGTGTGTGTGTGTGCCTATGTGTGTGTGTGTGCCTATGTGTGTGTGTGTGGCTATGTGTGTGTGTGTGTGTGTGTGTGTGTATGTGCAGCGCTGGGGAAGGCATTTCTCCGGAGGGCTTAACGTCATGAGCACTTGGACACCCAATGCGCTGAATGGTATCCCTCAACTACGGCTTGCTGAAGACCTTGCTGAACCTCCAACGCTGCGTGAAGTGTGCCGCTCGCTTGAAGAATGGCAAGGCTGCTGGAGCCTCGGGTGTCTTGCCGAATATGGTGAAGGCAGGTGAGTCGCTGAACAAAAAGCTTGTGGAGCTATTCGGAGATGTGTGGCGTGCCGGCCAAGTGCCGCAGAAGTGGGTAGACGCTACCCTTGTGCCAATCTCGAAGAAAGGGGATCTGACCCGATGCGACAACTGGCGTGGCATCCCGCTGCTCGATGTTGTCCGCAAGGTCCTAGCGAGTCTCATTCATACGAGACTCCAAGGCCTGGCCAGCAGCTTCCTCCCGGAATAACAATGCGGGTTTGGCGAGGCAGATCCTGCCCGGACATGGTGTTCAGCGTAGGTCAGCTGCTCGAGGAGACCATCGAGCATACAGCCAAGGGTTTCTTCGTCTTCATTGACCTGAAGAAGGCCTAAGCCTCCGTGCCCCGTGAGTGCCTCTGGCAGGTGCTCTGCCGTGATGGTGTCCCTCCCCCCATGCTTGAAGTCATCCGATCTTTCCACTATGAGAAGATGTCTGCAGTATTGCGCGTGAGTGGCACAGACGTGGATCCGTTTAGCGTCACCGAAGGCTTTCGGCAAGTCTGCGCTATGGCTCCTTAGTGTCACCAAGTGGCAACAGAGGGTCAGAGGTATTCCTGGCGTTGGTTTCGAGTTCAGCTACCACTATGGTGAGGGTCGACTATACCGCAAGGCACGCCGGGCTGACACCGCTGCCACTACCCTAGAGGCACAGTTCACGGACGATTCCTCCCTGTTTGCAACATCGCGTGCTGGTGCTGAGATTGCCTTGGACCTGTTCAACTCGACCGCTTCGGAGTTCGGCCTCACCGTGAGCGCGACCAAAGCCAAGTTCTTGGTTGCGGGAGCTGGCGTCACGGCTGCGGACCAGGTGCCTCCTGTATGGGTCCGAGTGCTGGACGCCGCTGAAGCGGGACCTTCGTCGCATGTCTGTTTTCCACAAGCGATGCGTGCGGTCGATATTGGGTATCCCACGCCATCGTTGCTGGGATGACCACATATCAAACAACCAGCTGCTAGAGTGGTGGGGGGACTCTGAAACCATCATCACCAAGATTCAACATCGGCGCCTCGAGTGGCTAGGCCATGTCGCCCGCATGGACGACGTGCGATTGCCCAAAAAGTTGCTGTTCGGCACCCTGCCATCTCGTCGCCCGCCACATGGCCCACGTCGGCGGTGGAAAGACTGCGCTGTAAAGGACCTCCGCTCACGAGACCTTGAAACGGACTGGTACAAAGTGGCCTGTGACTCTCGCCCAGACTGGAGGTTGGCTTACACCTCGGACGCCCCGGATCCCCTCGTACTGGCACCGGTGACTTGTTTCACATGCCCCCGGCACTTCGCACGTCAGGGCGACCTCGCTAAGCACAAGTGCAAGGCCGAACGGCAGAAGCCGGTTTCGGAGCAGAGAGGTGCATGTCAGTGCCATCGGTGTCATCGTTGGTTCCGCTTCTACCTCGTGCCCAGTACCGAGCGAACCAGCTGCTGTTGTCACCGGTGACACTACCGCTCGGAGTTGCTGCAATGCTCACTGTGACACCTGCAATCCTTGTTTCCGCTCAAGCCAGGGACGCAACCGCCATCGCTGTTCAACGCACCGCCACCGTCCGACGGCCAGAGAACGGGACAAGTTCCCGCATATGTGTCTCTGCTCTGGACGGTTCCGACTAGTCTCGCATCTGGAGTGCCATCGGGTGGCGCGTGCTCTTTCTCTCTCTCTCTGCTGCTCCTCCGGGGCCCACGTGACCGTAGTGGTAGTGGCTTTACAGGACAGGACAGGTGTGTGTGTGTATGTACAATGTGTATGATGTGTGTATGCGTTTGTGTTTGTGTGTTTGTATTTGCGTTTCTGGCGTCTGGTGTGCCTGGCGCCATCCCGTATGCATATGTCGCGCAGTGTAAAAAAGAGTTTGCAGTGCGTAGCATAGATTTAGAACGAGCATATGGAGCACCGTACGAGATATGCTGAGAGTACGGGGACTAGGATAAAAGCACCGTTAGCATGCAGAGCAGTGTCATTATGGAGATTTAGTGGAGTAAGAAAAGGACCCTGATTTGGCTGCTGGATGCTAGCCCAGTGGGTGCCAATCTCTTGCCTTCGCGGAGTGCTGGCGGAGCGGAGTAGAGTAATATTGCGTTCAAGAAAACAATTTCGGCAACGGATATACCGGTAAGTGACTAGATAACTAAAGTGCTGTTTTTTGCGTATTTGTTTTAAGAGACTCTGTCGCATTGTGCGTCGATTACTAGTTAGCGGTATGGTTTAGGTCGCTGTTTTGTAATGGTCGCGTTTAGAGCTAAAACGTCTAAGAAGGTATTGCAGTATTGGTATCGTTCGAATGTTAAGGGATGTGCTTGTAATGCTCCGGGAATGTAAGAATCAATTAAGTTGCAGTGTTTTAATGGGAGCGGCTGTTTCATAAAGAGAATGAAATAATTAACAGAGGATTATGCAGAAGAGGGAAATGAAAATGGGTTAAGCTCTGAGCAGACGGCGTCGGCAGTAGCACCTACACAGACATTGCAGTGTCGCCGAATACTGCTATAGGGCTTTCAACTCCTGCATGCAACGCAGGAAGTTCTACGAAGCCACTTCCATGCGAAAAAGCCCTCGAGATTCAAAGGTGTTTTTTGTCAACAGAGCGCTTGTCGCTTTGGAAAATCCTCGTCTGTAAAAGGTGCCAGAAAAAGATTGTCTAGGGTGAAGTGCTGCTTGTACGTATTTCTTCGTTCTTGCAAGGCGGATTCTCCCACTCCATTTACGCAGTTTCCTGCGAATTCAGTAGGCATCTGTTATTCTGAAGAATTACTCTTGCGGTTGAAATAGTACGGCATGACGGATGTCGAAATATGTTTAGACCAGTCACATTGCAATGGAATTTCAGTCGACAATTTCTCGACCGCCTTTTGGATGCTGATTCTCCCCATAGCTTTGTTCAAGAAATTAAAGGAAATTTTGTCAAAATGTGTTCTTCTAGCACTTTCCTGCGAATTCAGTTGGCATCTGTTATTCCGAGGAACTACTCTTGCGGTTGAAATAGTACGGCATTACGGACGACAAAAGTATGTTAAAAATGCCCCTAGAACTCGAAACGGCTCCACCCGGAGTTTCACAAGCTCCCCCGCGATATTCAAAGGTCTTTTTTGTCAACAGAGCACTTGTCACGTTGGAACATCCTCGTCTGTAAAACATGCCTTAAAAAGATGGTCTATAGGAAAGTGTTGCTCGATAAGAACGGGCCGGAATCCACTTCCTGGCGAGGAAACCAACTCTTTCATGTTTGTCAACAGAGCACTTGTCGACTGGCAACACTGATGAAAACTCGATTCGCTGGAGAAACTATCCGCTGCCCGAATGTGACGAATCTTGGGTCTCATACACCTTGGAGTGTGAAGGCTGTGTGATGAAGATTGTCTAGGGGGAAGTGCTGCTTTGCTGCCGGCAGCTCTCTTCATGGGATCAAAACTCGAGGGTGAGGGGGCCGCCTCGGCCACACGCGATGAACATCTCCTTTTTCTTTTTCTCCTGTTGCTTCGACGGACCCTGTAAAGGCTGCCTGATGAAGATTGTCTAGGGGGAAGTGCTGCTTAGCTGCCGGCAGCTCTCTTCATGGGATCAAAACTCGAGGATGAGGGGGCCGCCTCGGCCACACGCGATGAACATCTCCTTTTTCTTTTTCTCCTGTTGCTTCGACGGACCCTGTAAAGGCTGCCTGATGAAGATTGTCTAGGGGGAAGTGCTGCTAAGCTGCCTGCAGCTCTCTTCATGGGATCAAAACTCGAGGATGAGGGGGCCGCCTCGGCCACACGCGATGAACATCTCCTTTTTCTTTTTCTCCTGTTGCTTCGACGAACCCTGTAAGGCTGCCTGATAAAGATTGTCTAGGGGGAAGTGCTGCTAATCTGCCTGCAGCTCTCTTCATGGGATCAAAACTCGAGGATGAGGGGGCCGCCTCGGCCACACGCGATGAACATCTCCTTTTTCTTTTTCTCCTGTTGCTTCGACGGACCCTGTAAAGGCTGCCTGATGAAGATTGTCTAGGGGGAAGTGCTGCTTAGCTGCCGGCAGCTCTCTTCATGGGATCAAAACTCGAGGATGAGGGGGCCGCCTCGGCCACACGTGATGAACATCTCCTTTTGCTTTTTCTCCTGTTGCTTCGACGGACCCTGTAAAGGCTGCCTGATGAAGATTGTCTAGGGGGAAGTGCTGCTTAGCTGCCGGCAGCTCTCTTCATGGGATCAAAACTCGAGGATGAGGGGGCCGCCTCGGCCACACGCGATGAACATCTCCTTTTTCTTTTTCTCCTGTTGCTTCGACGGACAATGTAAAGGCTGCCTGATGAAGATTGTCTAGGGGGAAGTGCTGCTAAGCTGCCTGCAGCTCTCTTCATGGGATCAAAACTCGAGGATGAGGGGGCCGCCTCGGCCACACGCGATGAACATCTCCTTTTTTCTTTTTCTCCTGTTGCTTCGACGAACCCTGTAAAGGCTGCCTGATAAAGATTGTCTAGGGGGAAGTGCTGCTAATCTGCCTGCAGCTCTCTTCATGGGATCAAAACTCGAGGATGAGGGGGCCGCCTCGGCCACACGCGATGAACATCTCCTTTTTCTTTTTCTCCTGTTGCTTCGACGGACCCTGTAAAGGCTGCCTGATGAAGATTGTCTAGGGGGAAGTGCTGCTTAGCTGCCGGCAGCTCTCTTCATGGGATCAAAACTCGAGGATGAGGGGGCCGCCTCGGCCACACGCGATGAACATCTCCTTTTTCTTTTTCTCCTGTTGCTTCGACGGACAATGTAAAGGCTGCCTGATGAAGATTGTCTAGGGGGAAGTGCTGCTAAGCTGCCTGCAGCTCTCTTCATGGGATCAAAACTCGAGGATGAGGGGGCCGCCTCGGCCACACGCGATGAACATCTCCTTTTTCTTTTTCTCCTGTTGCTTCGACGAACCCTGTAAAGGCTGCCTGATAAAGATTGTCTAGGGGGAAGTGCTGCTAATCTGCCTGCAGCTCTCTTCATGGGATCAAAACTCGAGGATGAGGGGGCCGCCTCGGCCACACGCGATGAACATCTCCTTTTTCTTTTTCTCCTGTTGCTTCGACGGACTCCGTAAAGGCTGCCTGATGAAGATTGTCTAGGGGGAAGTGCTGCTAAGCTGCCTGCAGCTCTCTTCATGGGATCAAAACTCGAGGATGAGGGGGCCGCCTCGGCCACACGCGATGAACATCTCCTTTTTTCTTTTTCTCCTGTTGCTTCGACGGACCCTGTAAAGGCTGCCTGATGAAGATTGTCTAGGGGGAAGTGCTGCTACGCTACCTGCAGCTCTCTTCATGGGATCAAAACTCGAGTTTGAGGAGGCCGCCCCGGCCACACGCAATGAACATCTCCTTTTGCTTTGACGGACCGGTTTTGTTGAAGTAAAAAAGTAGTAATCTCACGAGGACCTGGGAGTCGTAGCAGCTGCTGTGGCGCTGGAAGCAAAGAGGGAAAATAGGTGCCACGATGAAATCAAACCCAATAGACGCGACATTTGTTACAGCACAAATGGGGTTCGGGGCTGCGTGGAATGTCTTTCTTCGTTCTTGCAAGGCGGATTTCCGTAATAATCTCCACTCCATGTCCGTACGCATTTTTTTTGCGAATTCAGTGACGAGTAAACCTAGCGTTTCCTCTCTGGGCGGCTCTCCTTGCGCCCCCTGATGCAGCGCCTGCCGAGAAGGCGGTATTCTGTGTTGTGGGAGCTGCTTCTGCATAACCCACAGCCCTTGGTGAGACCTAGGCATCATTCCGAGGAATTACTGTTGCGGTTGAAATAGTGAAGCTTCCCGGACGACGAAATAATAGTATGTTCGGATAAGTTACAGTCCAATGGAATTTCTGTCGACGATTTCTCAATCTTGGGTATTGAGGCAACCTTATAGGGCACAGTGAACATTGAAAAGGCCTCCCACCGGTGTGGGTACGGTAGTGCCTTTTTAGGTTATCTGACCCTGAAGCCATTAGTGAGTGATGACAATGAGGGTCACGAGGCTAGGGTCAAGAGAGCAGTGCGGACGAAATGGGACCTGGAACGGTGGATTAACTTGATAATGAACAATATCCTGTATTACACCCAGACCATCCACAGCCACGTAGGCCCGAAAAGGACTACTGAGAGCAGGTTTCAGAGCACGATTGGGATTGCCCAACAGTAGTTGGCGCAGCAGCTTCAAGTAGCACGAGTCACGGGGGATGCCACACATAGTACCAGCACATGGCCACTAGCGAACTGGACTGAGAGATGCTTTGCTTGCTATTAGAGGTGGTGACGGTAGAGCCCATAATAATGTGACGGTACGACTGACGTCGGAAGGGACGATGATTGAGCCTAGGCTTGGCGGTAGGGCCCATAATATGATGGTCCGACTGACGACGGAAGGGACGATGATTGAGCCTAGGCTTTGCACAATATCCTGTATTATGACCCGACCATCCACAGCAACAATCACGTAGGCCCGAAAAGGACTACTGAGAGCAGGTCTCAGAGCACGATTGGAATTGCTTAACAGTAGTCGGCGCAGCAGCTTCAAGTAGCCTGAGTCACGGGAGATGCCACACATAGTACCAGCACATCGCCACTAGCGAACTGGACTGACTGGTCTTTTCATATGCTATGTCTGCATCCTGCTCACCACATGATCGTCGTGTCCCTTGAGTACTTTTTTGGGTCATAGCTCTGCACGCCGCCAATTGCACTCTATCCGGTACTTGATGAAGAAGGCATGAGAGATGATTTGCTTGCTATTTGAGGTGGTGACGGTAGAGCCCATATGTGATGGTACGACTGACGGCGGAACGAACTATGATTGAGCCTTTGCACCAGGCGATGATGCCTAGATTTTACGAATACGTGATCCTGCTCACCACATGATCGTCGTGTCCCTTGAGTACTTTTTTGGGTCATAGCTCTGCACGCCGCCAATTGCACTCTATCCGGTACTTGATGAAGAAGGCATGAGAGATGATTTGCTTGCTATTTGAGGTGGTGACGGTAGAGCCCATATGTGATGGTACGACTGACGGCGGAACGAACTATGATTGAGCCTTTGCACCAGGCGATGATGCCTAGATTTTACGAATACGTGATGCAAGGAATACACTGACATTACTCTTGCAATAATTCTTAGCAGATGTCTGGGACAACGCTGCTATTACTGATACTGAACTACCATCACTACTTATTGATGACGTTGCACTCGTGGATTTGCTGATGCCAGAAGAAGCAGATGATACACTGGATATGGCACTAGACAGTTTGCTTGGCTCACAGAAACCCGCAGTGGCTGGCTTGCTGCTGGCTGGTGCGTCTGCTGCAAGGAAAATGGGTGTCAAAACGGTTCGTACTGCCAGAGACCTGGAACGGTTGATTTACTTTATAATGAACAATATCCTGTAGTGCAGTGGCAGGATTTACTTGATAATGAACAATATCCTGTATTACGACCCGACCGTCCAGAGCAACAATCACAAAGGCCCGAAAAAGACTACTGATAGCAGGTCTCAGAGCACGATTGGGATGGCCTAACAGTTCGTAGTGCCGGGGACATGGAACTGTGGATTTACTTGATAATGAACAATATCCTGTATTATGAACTGGACTGAGAGATGCTTTGCTTGCTATTAGAGGTGGTGACGGTAGAGCCCATAATAATGTGACGGTACGACTGACGTCGGAAGGGACGATGATTGAGCCTAGGCTTGGCGGTAGAGCCCATATATGACGGTCCGACTGACGACGGAAGGGACGATGATTGAGCCTAGGCTTTGCACAATACCCGGTATTATGACCCGACCATCCACAGCAACAATCACGTAGGCCCGAAAAGGACTACTCAGAGCAGGTCTCAGTGCACGATTAGGATGGCCCAACAGTAGTCAGAGCAGCAGTTTCAAGTAGCACGAGTCACGGGGGATGCGACTTATAGCAAGCAAAGCATCTCTGAGTCCTGTTCGAGTCCAGTTCGCTGGTGGCCATGTGCTGGTACTATGTGAGGTGGTGACGGTAGAGCCCATATGTTACGGTACGACTGACGGCGGAAGGGACGATGATTGAGCCTAGGCTTGGCGGTATAGCCCATATGTGACGGTACAACGGACGGCGGAAGGGACGATTGAGCATAAGCTTGGCACAGGCAGTACTCTTATTGTCAGCGCAAGAGTGTATTGTGCGAGGAACATCAGAGCCTTCAGCTGCTGCTGCTTCGGTGGCATATACCGCTGAACTCGACTGAGAGATGCTTTGCTTGGTAGAGGTGGTGGCGGTAGAGCCGATATGGGACGGTACGACTGACGGCGGAAGGGACGATGATTGAGCCTAGGCTTGGCACAGGCTGCACTCTTATTGTCAGCGCATAAGTGTGTTGCACGAGGAACATCAGATTCTTCTGCTGCTGCTGCTGCGATGGCATATGCCGCTGAACTCGACTGAGAGATGCTTTGCTTGGTAGAGGTGGTGGCGGTAGAGCCGATATGGGACGGTACCACTGACGGCGGAAGGGACGATGATTGAGACGAGCCACACGCGATGAACATCTCCTTTTGCTTTGACTGACCCATTATGTTGGAGTTTCAAATTTGTATTCGCACGATGGCCTGTGAGTTGTAGCAACAACTGTCGTGCTGGAAGCAGGGAAAATAGGTGCCACAATGAAATCGAACCCAATTGACGCGGCATCTGCTCTCGTGGATTTGCTGATGCCAGAAGAAGCAGATGATACACTGGATATGGCACTAGACAGTTTGCTTGGCTCACAGAAACCCGCAGTGGCTGGCTTGCTGCTGGCTGGTGCTGCTGCTGCAAGAAAAATGGGTGTCAAATCGGTTCGTATTGCTGGAGACCTGGAACGGTGGATTTACTTGATAATGAACAATATCCTGTAGATACACAATATTACGACCCGACACGCGACACGCGATGAATGAACATCTCCTTTTGCTTTGAATGACCAATTAAGGTGACGTTTCAAATTTGTATTCTCACGATGGCCTGTGAGTTGTAGCAACTGCTGTCGTGCTGGAAGCAGGAAAAGTGGGTGGCACAATAATCGAACCCAATTGATGCGGCATCTGCACTCGTGGATTTGCTGATGCCAGAAGAAGCAGATGATACACTGGATATGGCACTAGACAGTTTGCTTGGCTCACAGGAACCCGCAGTGGCTGGCTTGCTGCTGGCTGGTGCTTCTGCTGCAAGAAAAATGGGTGTCAAAACGGTTCGTATTGCTGGAGACCTGTAACGGTGGATTTACTTGATAATGAGCAATATCCTGTAGATGAACAATATCCTGTATTACGACACGAAACGCGACACGCGATGAATGAACATCTCCTTTTGCTTTGAATGACCAATTATGTTGAAGTTTCAAATTTGTATTCTCACGATGGCCTGTGAGTTGTAGCAACTACTGTCGTGCTGGAAGCAGGAAAAGTGGGTGGCACAATAATCGAACCCAATTGATGCGGCATCTGCACTCGTGGATTTGCTGATGCCAGAAGAAGCAGATGATACACTGGATATGGCATTAGACAGTTTACTTGGCTCACAGGAACCCGCAGTGGCTGGCTTGCTGCTGGCTGGTGCTGCTGCTGCAAGAAAAATGGGTGTCAAAACGGTTCGTAAGGCTGGAAACCTGGAACGGTGGATTTACTTGATAATGAACAATATCCTGTAGATGAACAATATCCTCGTCCACAGCAATAATCACGTAGGCCCGAAAAGGACTACTCAGAGCAGGTCTCAGAGCACGATTAGGATGGCCCAACAGTAGTCGGCGCAGCAGCTTCAAGTAGCACCAGTCACGGGGGATGCCACACATAGTACTAGCACATGGCCACCAGCGAACTGGACTGAGAGATGCTTTGCTTGCGGTGACGGTAGAGCCCATATGTGACGGTACGACTGACGGCGGAAGGGACGATGATTGAGCCTAGGCTTGGCACAGGCTGCACTCTTATTGTCAGCGCATAAGTGTGTTGCACGAGGAACATCAGATTCTTCTGCTGCTGGTGCTGCGATGGCATATACCGCTGAACTCGACTGAGAGATGCTTTGCTTGGTAGAGGTGGTGGCGGTAGAACCGATATGGGACGGTACCACTGACGCCGGAAGGGACGATGATTGAGACGAGCCACACGCGATGAACATCTCCTTTTGCTTTGACTGACCCATTATGTTGGAGTTTCAAATTTGTATTCGCACGATGGCCTGTGAGTTGTAGCAACAACTGTCGTGCTGGAAGCAGGGAAAATAGGTGCCACAATGAAATCGAACCCAATTGACGCGGCATCTGCTCTCGTGGATTTGCTGATGCCAGAAGAAGCAGATGATACACTGGATATGGCACTAGACAGTTTGCTTGGCTCACAGGAACCCGCAGTGGCTGGCTTGCTGCTGGCTGGTGCTGCTGCTGCAAGAAAAATGGGTGTCAAATCGGTTCGTATTGCTGGAGACCTGTAACGGTGGATTTACTTGATAATGAACAATATCCTGTAGATACACAATATTACGACCCGACACGCGACACGCGATGAATGAACATCTCCTTTTGCTTTGAATGACCAATTAAGGTGAAGTTTCAAATTTGTATTCTCACGATGGCCTGTGAGTTGTAGCAACTGCTGTCGTGCTGGAAGCAGGAAAAGTGGGTAGCACAATAATCGAACCCAATTGATGCGGCATCTGCACTCGTGGATTTGCTGATGCCAGAAGAAGCAGATGATACACTGGATATGGCAGTAGACAGTTTACTTGGCTCACAGGAACCCGCAGTGGCTGGCTTGCTGCTGGCTGGTGCTGCTGCTGCAAGAAAAATGGGTGTCAAATCGGTTCGTATTGCTGGAGACCTGTAACGGTGGATTTACTTGATAATGAACAATATCCTGTAGATACACAATATTACGACCCGACACGCGACACGCGATGAATGAACATCTCCTTTTGCTTTGAATGACCAATTAAGGTGAAGTTTCAAATTTGTATTCTCACGATGGCCTGTGAGTTGTAGCAACTGCTGTCGTGCTGGAAGCAGGAAAAGTGGGTGGCACAATAATCGAACCCAATTGATGCGGCATCTGCACTCGTGGATTTGCTGATGCCAGAAGAAGCAGATGATACACTGGATATGGCAGTAGACAGTTTACTTGGCTCACAGGAACCCGCAGTGGCTGGCTTGCTGCTGGCTGGTGCTTCTGCTGCAAGGAAAATGGGTGTCAAAACGGTTCGTAAGGCTGGAAACCTGGAACGGTGGATTTACTTGATAGTGAACAATATCCTGTAGATGAACAATATCCTCGTCCACAGCAATAATCACGTAGGCCCGAAAAGGACTACTCAGAGCAGGTCTCAGAGCACGATTAGGATGGCCCAACAGTAGTCGGCGCAGCAGCTTCAAGTAGCACCAGTCACGGGGGATGCCACACATAGTACTAGCACATGGCCACCAGCGAACTGGACTGAGAGATGCTTTGCTTGCGGTGACGGTAGAGCCCATATGTGACGGTACGACTGACGGCGGAAGGGACGATGATTGAGCCTAGGCTTGGCACAGGCTGCACTCTTATTGTCAGCGCATAAGTGTGTTGCACGAGGAAGATCAGATTCTTCTGCTGCTGCTGCTGCGATGGCATATACCGCTGAACTCGACTGAGAGATGCTTTGCTTGGTAGAGGTGGCGGCGGTAGAGCCGATATGGGACGGTACCACTGACGCCGGAAGGGACGATGATTGAGACGAGCCGCACGCGATAAACAGCTCCTTTTGCTTTGACTGACCAGTTTTGTTGGACTTTCAACATCGTATTCTCACGACGGCCTGCGGGTTGTAGCAACTATTGTCATGCTGGAAGCAGGGAAAATGGGTGCCACAATGAAATCGAACCCAATTGACGCGGCATCTGCTCCGTATTTCTCAATCTTGGGTACTGAGGCAGCTTGGGCTCCATCTGGCTTTAGGTGTTGTGGTGATTCCGCCCGGGGCACTATCTGGGCCAATGTTTGCACCAGGCGATGATGCCTAGATTTTACGAATACGTGATGCAAGGAATGCTCTGACATTACTCTTGCAATAATTCTTAGCAGATGTCGGTGAAGCGCCGCTATTACTGATACTGAACTTCCATCACTACCTATTGATGACGTTGCACTCGTGGATTTGCTGATACCAGAAGAAGCAGATGATACACTGGATATGGCACTAGACAGTTTACTTGGCTCACAGGAACCCGCAGTGGCTGGCTTGCTGCTGGCTGGTGCTTCTTTAGCAAGGAAAATGGGTGTCAAAACGGTTCGTAGTGCTGAAGACCTTGAACGGTAGATTTACTTGATAATGAACAATATCATATAGATGAACAATATCTTGTATTACGACCCGACCGTCCACAGCCACAATCACGTAGGCCCGAAAAGGACTACTTAGAGCAGGTCTCAGAGCACGATTAGGATGGCCCAACAGTAGTCGGCGCAGCAGCTTCAAGTAGCACGAGTCACGGGGGATGCCACACATAGTACCAGCACATGGCCACTAGCGAACTGGACTGAGAGATGCTTTGCTTGCTATTAGAGGTGGTGACGGTAGAGCCCATATGTGACGGTACGACTGACGGCGGAAGGGACGATGATTGAGCCTAGGCTAGGCACAGGCTGCACTCTTATTGTCAGCGCATAAGTGTGTTGCACGAGGAACATCAGATTCTTCTGCTGCTGCTGCTGCAATGGCATATACCGCTGAACTCGACTGAGAGATGCTTAGCTTGTTAGAGGTGGTGGCGGTAGAGCCGATATGGGACGGTACCACTGACGCCGGAAGGGACGATGATTGAGACGAGCCACACGCGATAAACAGCTCCTTTTGCTTTGACTGACCAGTTTTGTTGGACTTTCAACATTGTATTCTCACGACGGCCTGCGGGTTGTAGCAACTAGTCATGCTGGAAGCAGGGAAAATGGGTGCCACAATGAAATCGAACCCAATTGACGCGGCATCTGCTCCGTATTTCTCAATCTTGGGTATTGAGGCAGCGTGGGCTCCATCTGGCTTTAGGTGTTGTGGTGATTCCGCCCGGGGCACTATCTGGGCCAATGTTTGCACCAGGCGATGATGCCTAGATTTTACGAATACGTGATGTAAGGAATGCACTGACATTACTCTTGCAATAATTCTTAGCAGATGTCGGTGAAGCGCCGCTATTACTGATACTGAACTTCCAGCACTACCTATTGATGACGTTGCACTCGTGGATTTGCTGATACCAGAAGAAGCAGATGATACACTGGATATGGCAGTAGACAGTTTGCTTGGCTCACAGGAACCCGCAGTGGCTGGCTTGCTGCTGGCTGGTGCTTCTGCTGCAAGGAAAATGGGTGTCAAAACGGTTCGTAGTGCTCAAGACCTTGAACGGTAGATTTACTTGATAATGAACAATATCCTATAGATGAACAATATCTTGTATTACGACCCAACCGTCCACAGCCACAATCACGTAGGCCCGAAAAGGATTACTCAGAGCAGGTCACAGAGCACGATTAGGATGGCCCCACAGTAGTCGGCGCAGCAGCTTCAAGTAGCACGAGTCAAGGGGGATGCCACACATAGTACCAGCACATGGCCACTAGCGAACTGGACTGAGAGATGCTTTGCTTGCTATTTGAGGTGGTGACGGTAGAGCCCACATGTGACGGTACGACTGACGGCGGAAGGGACGATGATTGAGCCTAGGCTTGGTGGTAGAGCCCATATGTGACGGCACGACTGACGGCGGAAGGGACGATGATTGAGCCTAGGCTTGGCACAGGCAGCACTCTTATTGTCAGCGCAAGAGTGTATTGCGCGAGGAACATCAGATTCTTGGGCTGCTGCTGCTGCTTCAGTGGCAGATCTGCCCGTTTGGTTTGCGAATTAAAATAAACGAAACAACAACAACACCAATAACAACAACAACAACATATACCGCCGAACTCAACTGAGAGATGCTTCGCTTGGTAGAGGTGGTGGCGGTAGAGCCGATATGGGACGGTACGACTGACGGCGGAAGGGACGATGATTGAGACGAGCCACACGCGACGAACATCTCCTTTTGCTTTGACTGACCAATTATGTTGGAGTTTCAAATTTGTATTCTCACGATGGCCTGTGAGTTGTAGCAACTACTGTCGTGCTGGAAGCAGGGAAAATGGGTGCCACAATGAAATCGAACCCAATTGACGGGGCATCTGCTCTCGTGGATTTGCAGATGCCCGAAGGAGCAGATGATACACTGGATATGGCACTAGACAATTTACTTGGCTCACAGGAACCCGCAGTGGCTGGCTTCCTGCTGGCTGGTACTTCTGCTGCAAGGAAAATGGGTGTCAAAACGGTTGTCGGATATCATGGCATCCTGCTTGTCTGTAGTTCCCATCTGCCTTCTCCGATGTACCTTTCTCCCAAGTTAAAGACTTCCATCATCATCAAACAGATGTCCAATGGAGAGATGTGTTAGAGCTGGGTCTCCGGTCATTCTCAGTGGCCTGTCAGTCTTATGCCCTGTGATCACACTTTCTGACTCCTTATTATCATAATAATAATCAACTCGTAAAAACTCCAAGTCAATCTCCCATTGACACAAACCTCGTTTATTCAACATAATCATATCCTATCCAATAAAAACAGTTCATAAAAACAATAAAAACAGTTCATAACACAGCTTTTTAGGATCGGACCCAGTCGGCATAACCAAGAAAGCTAGCTCCCTTGGCTGCTGTTGGAATATACAAGAATGGGCCTTCCAGATAAGGTCTAACAAGGAGAGGTGGTTATAGTTATGAAATGAACACCGGTAACCATGAAGACAGACCACACTCTCATTATAGATACTGGTTATAAATAGACCGAATAAGGAAAATGTTCTGATAGCCTATGAAGAGTAAAAGAAATTGAACCAATGACAAAAAATAATCGTCCAGCACACGAGTTGTCATAGCAACACAAATAATAGCTGTCCACTAATTTTGTTGTTGGAGATTAAGTAGGAGTTTTTACTGGTTGATTCTCAATACAATTAATGCTCCGGCCCTGTATACATAATCGTGAATTGTTGCTTCAGAAGTCATTCCCATGTGTTGTTCTTCAATTTGTATACCAGTAATAGTAGTTGAAAAAGGCGACGTGTAGACAATAGTCTTAAAAAGGTGGCAGTTCCCCTTTTCCGTATACTACACTCTTTGGATCAGAAGTCATGAACAGCTAGGAATATCCAAACCAAACTTGGCAGTGATGTTGAGGGTGTTCATACCTAGGTTCAGAATCATTTTTCACACATCTCACATATCTTGAAGTGCCGAACTTGCTCTCAGCCAAAATGCGTTCATATCGCACGTACAGGGCAAGGATTGAGCCAAAAAAGAACAGAGGCTAATGGTGCCCAGCAGTGTCAATTTGCTCAGAACTCATGCAGACTAACAGCTCAAGGTGCTAGACTACACTAAACCTTGTAAACATATGTAGAGTGGAGCATTGTTATCTTCAGTTTTACAGATCAGAAACGCGATGTTTACAGATAATTCAGAGACATGGCATTTGGAAGAACCTCGCTGGGATATTGACAGTTCTGTTTAGTTTAGCACCTAGCAAATTTCACGTAGATGTGAATAATGCCCAAGATTATGATTCTATGACAAGTAAGCCCTGAGATATGTTGGCTCAAACTTGTCGGAGTCTATGAAAAAGAGGGTCAAATTCATGAAAAAGTACACTCCAGTTTCACCTTTCAAAAGCCACCAGCAGCATATGTTTCTTCTTCTTTGTGCTGTGCCTGATCCAGAAACCCTTTCTTCACTGCTCTGCAATGCTTACTTGCCTTTTGCTCCTCTTCTTTCTACGCTTGTGGTACAGCTTTCCTCTTGAAAGACACCTAGATTTCTCTCCAACGACGGACTAACAGTGCATCCCATACGCTGTATTACTTCGGCAAGCTCACTGTGGACTTCATCGAACACACGATTACTGCCAGGAACACAGCAGTCTCAACAGTTATGGAGCTACAGAACGATTCCTTTGGACAGAGATGTCAAATAGTACCATTGAGTGCTTCATTGGCATTCTGTGTGGCACGACGAACACAGCCCTGTAGGAGGGATTTGTCGGCAAGATGGACATATACAGGTTTAATTTCTTCAAAGACTGCAACAGGGATAGTGTTGTTCGACGATGAAGAAACTGCCACAGAAACATGGCCATATCCACACTTCTATTGCTGCCACCTGCACCACGAGTCCTTCCGGGCAGAACTGATTGCATTTCTCGGCATCCTTGGACTGTACGTTGTGGCAAACAGATGCCCAAATAACACGGGCCATCGCTGTGACGAAGCCTGCAAGCAGATAGAATTTCCAAAACAGTTCCGCAGGGAGTCTCCTTCCTTGTGCAGAAAGTACAATAGCGGGTCAACACTTCCACGTCCACAAATTGTTGCGTCTCCCAAGCAATCACAGTCTGCATGCCATATAAGGAGCTGTATCCTCGTCGCATCCATGTTCCGTCAGTTGTCACGGCGATTTCGGCTGGCGATTCCTCCCCGGCTGCAACTTGTTGTGTGAACACAACTTCAGCAGCATTTTTCATGCTCAAACTTGCACTAGCTTTAGCAGCTTGGTGAAGATTCTTCATGAGGCACTGGTAGTTCTTCTTTCAACCGGCGCTGGCAAATCGAGGAATACACACAATTTCCGGAAATCCTCGCGGCCTCGTTCAAGCAGGCGCATAGCCAGTACGCTCTTTCTATTCAATTCAAAATAACTGGATATCTTTCCCACTGCGAGCGGTGAAGCAACAGAAGTGCAGTAGTTGCATGCAACTTCAATTATGGAGACTAGGCCAGCTCTTACATTTTCTGCAAACTGCTATTGTGGACAATAAATTCTGCAATTAAATTTAATTTCTGCAAACTATAATTCCAGTTGTCAGAATCCAGGACTTCATCACTCTCCTCACTCGAGTCTTCATGGAGTCACCAGCGCTCTCAGTATCCTCATCTGCAAGTAAGTTCAGATCGCCAGCCAAGGGTTCGCAGCTACGAGACGTGTCAGGTACTCCCTCAGATGCAGAGTCACTTTCAGTTTGAGCACGAGATGCAGACTCGTTTTCTTTCTCCAGATCTCTGCGCTTGGAGCTCTGGAACTGGTTCCCGTAGAAAACACGCTTCTTGGCTCTGTAGTTAGCGGACTATCTCCTCTTATTGCCAATGACCAGAAGACAAAAGCTACAGAGAACAGCGGACACGCCAATTTCCAACTTTTTCTGTACTTCCTTTGACGCGGATTTGCATTTTTTGTTCGTGCTGACACCGTACCAGTACAGCAGTGCTGACCTGCTGACTGCAGAGCTGAGTAGATGTACGGGTCGGTACGGGGTACACCTACAAGCCAACACACACAACACACACAAAGAGCTGGCGCTCTTGGCACCCTCCGCGATCCACGCAGTGAACCGGAACGAAGATTGATCGCGCTTGCGAACTGCATTCAAAGTGGAGATCAGCTGATTTTTTACAAATTCGCAGTGGGAGTTGGTTTGAATTTTTAAAATTTCCCAACCGTCGTGTTGTTTACCGCATAAAAAATTACACCAGCGGAAAGTTCATCACTTCAGGAGGAAAATGAGCCGGATATGGCCTCATTCTGACAACTTTCGTTTTTTGCTCCTTTTTTTTGGACCCAAAAGGGGATCTGCTTAATAATGTAATGAATACCATCAATCTGCGGACAGAACTGTTTCGTCCTTTGTGGGCTCATCAGCGCAACACAGAGAAAATGAGGCCGAGCATAATAGCAATGAACGATACAATTCCAAAGCCAGATTTATACCCGGCCCGAACG
The DNA here is from genome assembly GCF_964019385.1 of Sycon ciliatum. NCBI lineage: Eukaryota > Metazoa > Porifera > Calcarea > Leucosolenida > Sycettidae > Sycon > Sycon ciliatum. Next base: position 8,222,049 of record NC_088649.1, on the reverse strand, counting down.
TACCTTGCTAACTGTTAGAGCGCTCGAAATGCCACGGCTGTGAGCTCTGCATAACGTAAACAACAAAGGCATTACCCCACGCGAGATTGCTCAACTGCTACAAGAGCAGGAGCGAAATATTCAATCCGCAGACAGAACTGTTTCGTCCTTTGTAACGATGGTAAGGTTGGAGCTTGGAAGCTCAGGGCCCTACGCTATGTTTTTTTTGCCTAGCTCATCATGCATGTTAATATAACTGATAGAAATGGTTTTTCTCTCCATTAATTGGCTACATCATTGTATTGCAAAAATGTTTCAATCAGTTTGAATATGAGTTACTAGCTCCCTTGGCTGCTGTTGGAATATACAAGAATGGGCCTTCCAGATAAGGTCTAACAAGGAGAGGTGGTTATAGTTATGAAATGAACACCGGTAACCATGAAGACAGACCACACTCTCATTATAGATACTGGTTATAAATAGACCGAATAAGGAAAATGTTCTGATAGCCTATGAAGAGTAAAAGAAATTGAACCAATGACAAAAAATAATCGTCCAGCACACGAGTTGTCATAGCAACACAAATAATAGCTGTCCACTAATTTTGTTGTTGGAGATTAAGTAGGAGTTTTTACTGGTTGATTCTCAATACAATTAATGCTCCGGCCCTGTATACATAATCGTGAATTGTTGCTTCAGAAGTCATTCCCATGTGTTGTTCTTCAATTTGTATACCAGTAATAGTAGTTGAAAAAGGCGACGTGTAGACAATAGTCTTAAAAAGGTGGCAGTTCCCCTTTTCCGTATACTACACTCTTTGGATCAGAAGTCATGAACAGCTAGGAATATCCAAACCAAACTTGGCAGTGATGTTGAGGGTGTTCATACCTAGGTTCAGAATCATTTTTCACACATCTCACATATCTTGAAGTGCCGAACTTGCTCTCAGCCAAAATGCGTTCATATCGCACGTACAGGGCAAGGATTGAGCCAAAAAAGAACAGAGGCTAATGGTGCCCAGCAGTGTCAATTTGCTCAGAACTCATGCAGACTAACAGCTCAAGGTGCTAGACTACACTAAACCTTGTAAACATATGTAGAGTGGAGCATTGTTATCTTCAGTTTTACAGATCAGAAACGCGATGTTTACAGATAATTCAGAGACATGGCATTTGGAAGAACCTCGCTGGGATATTGACAGTTCTGTTTAGTTTAGCACCTAGCAAATTTCACGTAGATGTGAATAATGCCCAAGATTATGATTCTATGACAAGTAAGCCCTGAGATATGTTGGCTCAAACTTGTCGGAGTCTATGAAAAAGAGGGTCAAATTCATGAAAAAGTACACTCCAGTTTCACCTTTCAAAAGCCACCAGCAGCATATGTTTCTTCTTCTTTGTGCTGTGCCTGATCCAGAAACCCTTTCTTCACTGCTCTGCAATGCTTACTTGCCTTTTGCTCCTCTTCTTTCTACGCTTGTGGTACAGCTTTCCTCTTGAAAGACACCTAGATTTCTCTCCAACGACGGACTAACAGTGCATCCCATACGCTGTATTACTTCGGCAAGCTCACTGTGGACTTCATCGAACACACGATTACTGCCAGGAACACAGCAGTCTCAACAGTTATGGAGCTACAGAACGATTCCTTTGGACAGAGATGTCAAATAGTACCATTGAGTGCTTCATTGGCATTCTGTGTGGCACGACGAACACAGCCCTGTAGGAGGGATTTGTCGGCAAGATGGACATATACAGGTTTAATTTCTTCAAAGACTGCAACAGGGATAGTGTTGTTCGACGATGAAGAAACTGCCACAGAAACATGGCCATATCCACACTTCTATTGCTGCCACCTGCACCACGAGTCCTTCCGGGCAGAACTGATTGCATTTCTCGGCATCCTTGGACTGTACGTTGTGGCAAACAGATGCCCAAATAACACGGGCCATCGCTGTGACGAAGCCTGCAAGCAGATAGAATTTCCAAAACAGTTCCGCAGGGAGTCTCCTTCCTTGTGCAGAAAGTACAATAGCGGGTCAACACTTCCACGTCCACAAATTGTTGCGTCTCCCAAGCAATCACAGTCTGCATGCCATATAAGGAGCTGTATCCTCGTCGCATCCATGTTCCGTCAGTTGTCACGGCGATTTCGGCTGGCGATTCCTCCCCGGCTGCAACTTGTTGTGTGAACACAACTTCAGCAGCATTTTTCATGCTCAAACTTGCACTAGCTTTAGCAGCTTGGTGAAGATTCTTCATGAGGCACTGGTAGTTCTTCTTTCAACCGGCGCTGGCAAATCGAGGAATACACACAATTTCCGGAAATCCTCGCGGCCTCGTTCAAGCAGGCGCATAGCCAGTACGCTCTTTCTATTCAATTCAAAATAACTGGATATCTTTCCCACTGCGAGCGGTGAAGCAACAGAAGTGCAGTAGTTGCATGCAACTTCAATTATGGAGACTAGGCCAGCTCTTACATTTTCTGCAAACTGCTATTGTGGACAATAAATTCTGCAATTAAATTTAATTTCTGCAAACTATAATTCCAGTTGTCAGAATCCAGGACTTCATCACTCTCCTCACTCGAGTCTTCATGGAGTCACCAGCGCTCTCAGTATCCTCATCTGCAAGTAAGTTCAGATCGCCAGCCAAGGGTTCGCAGCTACGAGACGTGTCAGGTACTCCCTCAGATGCAGAGTCACTTTCAGTTTGAGCACGAGATGCAGACTCGTTTTCTTTCTCCAGATCTCTGCGCTTGGAGCTCTGGAACTGGTTCCCGTAGAAAACACGCTTCTTGGCTCTGTAGTTAGCGGACTATCTCCTCTTATTGCCAATGACCAGAAGACAAAAGCTACAGAGAACAGCGGACACGCCAATTTCCAACTTTTTCTGTACTTCCTTTGACGCGGATTTGCATTTTTTGTTCGTGCTGACACCGTACCAGTACAGCAGTGCTGACCTGCTGACTGCAGAGCTGAGTAGATGTACGGGTCGGTACGGGGTACACCTACAAGCCAACACACACAACACACACAAAGAGCTGGCGCTCTTGGCACCCTCCGCGATCCACGCAGTGAACCGGAACGAAGATTGATCGCGCTTGCGAACTGCATTCAAAGTGGAGATCAGCTGATTTTTTACAAATTCGCAGTGGGAGTTGGTTTGAATTTTTAAAATTTCCCAACCGTCGTGTTGTTTACCGCATAAAAAATTACACCAGCGGAAAGTTCATCACTTCAGGAGGAAAATGAGCCGGATATGGCCTCATTCTGACAACTTTCGTTTTTTGCTCCTTTTTTTTGGACCCAAAAGGGGATCTGCTTAATAATGTAATGAATACCATCAATCTGCGGACAGAACTGTTTCGTCCTTTGTGGGCTCATCAGCGCAACACAGAGAAAATGAGGCCGAGCATAATAGCAATGAACGATACAATTCCAAAGCCAGATTTATACCCGGCCCGAACGTACCTTGCTAACTGTTAGAGCGCTCGAAATGCCACGGCTGTGAGCTCTGCATAACGTAAACAACAAAGGCATTACCCCACGCGAGATTGCTCAACTGCTACAAGAGCAGGAGCGAAATATTCAATCCGCAGACAGAACTGTTTCGTCCTTTGTAACGATGGTAAGGTTGGAGCTTGGAAGCTCAGGGCCCTACGCTATGTTTTTTTTGCCTAGCTCATCATGCATGTTAATATAACTGATAGAAATGGTTTTTCTCTCCATTAATTGGCTACATCATTGTATTGCAAAAATGTTTCAATCAGTTTGAATATGAGTTACTAGCTCCCTTGGCTGCTGTTGGAATATACAAGAATGGGCCTTCCAGATAAGGTCTAACAAGGAGAGGTGGTTATAGTTATGAAATGAACACCGGTAACCATGAAGACAGACCACACTCTCATTATAGATACTGGTTATAAATAGACCGAATAAGGAAAATGTTCTGATAGCCTATGAAGAGTAAAAGAAATTGAACCAATGACAAAAAATAATCGTCCAGCACACGAGTTGTCATAGCAACACAAATAATAGCTGTCCACTAATTTTGTTGTTGGAGATTAAGTAGGAGTTTTTACTGGTTGATTCTCAATACAATTAATGCTCCGGCCCTGTATACATAATCGTGAATTGTTGCTTCAGAAGTCATTCCCATGTGTTGTTCTTCAATTTGTATACCAGTAATAGTAGTTGAAAAAGGCGACGTGTAGACAATAGTCTTAAAAAGGTGGCAGTTCCCCTTTTCCGTATACTACACTCTTTGGATCAGAAGTCATGAACAGCTAGGAATATCCAAACCAAACTTGGCAGTGATGTTGAGGGTGTTCATACCTAGGTTCAGAATCATTTTTCACACATCTCACATATCTTGAAGTGCCGAACTTGCTCTCAGCCAAAATGCGTTCATATCGCACGTACAGGGCAAGGATTGAGCCAAAAAGGAACAGAGGCTAATGGTGCCCAGCAGTGTCAATTTGCTCAGAACTCATGCAGACTAACAGCTCAAGGTGCTAGACTACACTAAACCTTGTAAACATATGTAGAGTGGAGCATTGTTATCTTCAGTTTTACAGATCAGAAACGCGATGTTTACAGATAATTCAGAGACATGGCATTTGGAAGAACCTCGCTGGGATATTGACAGTTCTGTTTAGTTTAGCACCTAGCAAATTTCACGTAGATGTGAATAATGCCCAAGATTATGATTCTATGACAAGTAAGCCCTGAGATATGTTGGCTCAAACTTGTCGGAGTCTATGAAAAAGAGGGTCAAATTCATGAAAAAGTACACTCCAGTTTCACCTTTCAAAAGCCACCAGCAGCATATGTTTCTTCTTCTTTGTGCTGTGCCTGATCCAGAAACCCTTTCTTCACTGCTCTGCAATGCTTACTTGCCTTTTGCTCCTCTTCTTTCTACGCTTGTGGTACAGCTTTCCTCTTGAAAGACACCTAGATTTCTCTCCAACGACGGACTAACAGTGCATCCCATACGCTGTATTACTTCGGCAAGCTCACTGTGGACTTCATCGAACACACGATTACTGCCAGGAACACAGCAGTCTCAACAGTTATGGAGCTACAGAACGATTCCTTTGGACAGAGATGTCAAATAGTACCATTGAGTGCTTCATTGGCATTCTGTGTGGCACGACGAACACAGCCCTGTAGGAGGGATTTGTCGGCAAGATGGACATATACAGGTTTAATTTCTTCAAAGACTGCAACAGGGATAGTGTTGTTCGACGATGAAGAAACTGCCACAGAAACATGGCCATATCCACACTTCTATTGCTGCCACCTGCACCACGAGTCCTTCCGGGCAGAACTGATTGCATTTCTCGGCATCCTTGGACTGTACGTTGTGGCAAATAGATGCCCAAATAACACGGGCCATCGCTGTGACGAAGCCTGCAAGCAGATAGAATTTCCAAAATAGTTCCGCAGGGAGTCTCCTTCCTTGTGCAGAAAGTACAATAGCGGGTCAACACTTCCACGTCCACAAATTGTTGCGTCTCCCAAGCAATCACAGTCTGCATGCCATATAAGGAGCTGTATCCTCGTCGCATCCATGTTCCGTCAGTTGTCACGGCGATTTCGGCTGGCGATTCCTCCCCGGCTGCAACTTGTTGTGTGAACACAACTTCAGCAGCATTTTTCATGCTCAAACTTGCACTAGCTTTAGCAGCTTGGTGAAGATTCTTCATGAGGCACTGGTAGTTCTTCTTTCAACCGGCGCTGGCAAATCGAGGAATACACACAATTTCCGGAAATCCTCGCGGCCTCGTTCAAGCAGGCGCATAGCCAGTACGCTCTTTCTATTCAATTCAAAATAACTGGATATCTTTCCCACTGCGAGCGGTGAAGCAACAGAAGTGCAGTAGTTGCATGCAACTTCAATTATGGAGACTAGGCCAGCTCTTACATTTTCTGCAAACTGCTATTGTGGACAATAAATTCTGCAATTAAATTTAATTTCTGCAAACTATAATTCCAGTTGTCAGAATCCAGGACTTCATCACTCTCCTCACTCGAGTCTTCATGGAGTCACCAGCGCTCTCAGTATCCTCATCTGCAAGTAAGTTCAGATCGCCAGCCAAGGGTTCGCAGCTACGAGACGTGTCAGGTACTCCCTCAGATGCAGAGTCACTTTCAGTTTGAGCACGAGATGCAGACTCGTTTTCTTTCTCCAGATCTCTGCGCTTGGAGCTCTGGAACTGGTTCCCGTAGAAAACACGCTTCTTGGCTCTGTAGTTAGCGGACTATCTCCTCTTATTGCCAATGACCAGAAGACAAAAGCTACAGAGAACAGCGGACACGCCAATTTCCAACTTTTTCTGTACTTCCTTTGACGCGGATTTGCATTTTTTGTTCGTGCTGACACCGTACCAGTACAGCAGTGCTGACCTGCTGACTGCAGAGCTGAGTAGATGTACGGGTCGGTACGGGGTACACCTACAAGCCAACACACACAACACACACAAAGAGCTGGCGCTCTTGGCACCCTCCGCGATCCACGCAGTGAACCGGAACGAAGATTGATCGCGCTTGCGAACTGCATTCAAAGTGGAGATCAGCTGATTTTTTACAAATTCGCAGTGGGAGTTGGTTTGAATTTTTAAAATTTCCCAACCGTCGTGTTGTTTACCGCATAAAAAATTACACCAGCGGAAAGTTCATCACTTCAGGAGGAAAATGAGCCGGATATGGCCTCATTCTGACAACTTTCGTTTTTTGCTCCTTTTTTTTGGACCCAAAAGGGGATCTGCTTAATAATGTAATGAATACCATCAATCTGCGGACAGAACTGTTTCGTCCTTTGTGGGCTCATCAGCGCAACACAGAGAAAATGAGGCCGAGCATAATAGCAATGAACGATACAATTCCAAAGCCAGATTTATACCCGGCCCGAACGTACCTTGCTAACTGTTAGAGCGCTCGAAATGCCACGGCTGTGAGCTCTGCATAACGTAAACAACAAAGGCATTACCCCACGCGAGATTGCTCAACTGCTACAAGAGCAGGAGCGAAATATTCAATCCGCAGACAGAACTGTTTCGTCCTTTGTAACGATGGTAAGGTTGGAGCTTGGAAGCTCAGGGCCCTACGCTATGTTTTTTTTGCCTAGCTCATCATGCATGTTAATATAACTGATAGAAATGGTTTTTCTCTCCATTAATTGGCTACATCATTGTATTGCAAAAATGTTTCAATCAGTTTGAATATGAGTTAGGCAAAGTAACTGCAGAATTTATTGGGGATTGTTATTTTCTCTCACTTCATCTACTTTTGGGTTGCTCCTTCTTTTCCTTTTTTATCTCCATATATTCGGATTTTCTGACCTTTTTGTAGTAATACATTGACCTGTTGAGCCTATGACATAAAATATATTCCATGCAATACGATATAATACAATAAGACAAATAATGTTCTTGTCTTTATAATATAGCTATGAATAGGATGAAGGCCGCAGACATCACGCAACTACGTTACTTGTTCGACATGTATTTATTGTTTTCTGTATTTACTTCATCCTATTCATAGCTGTATTAAAATTATTATCTCCACGTAGATTATTTGTCTTTATTATAATTATTATTATTGCATCATCATCTCGTGGCCAGCAATGCCAATATTGAATGAGAGAGGGGTGATAGCCAACCACGGCCAAAATCAACAAAAGAAAAGTACTAGATATACATGTATAAGGCCACACCAAGTTATTTCATTGTTTCTCGTCACCTGAAAATCTCAAAAGGAAGGCGGGCGGGCGGAAAAAAACAAAATAGGGTTTGAAAAACAAAAACTGAAGTCCAAAACGGTGCACTGTCATGCACTGTCTTGACTTGTACCGGAACTGTGTGTAGCAAAGAAGACGACCAGGTCGTGTGGTGGTGTGGTACTTGAGCTACCGGTATGCGTACATACACGGTGCAAAAGTCGTCCTTCGGTTCGTGCACTAGCACTGCACTCCAGATTTGACGCCGCGCGTACTTTTACAACGCCTTTTTATGCGTGTTCACCGGGACGCGAGATTTTTTTTTGGTCCAATCCTCAAGAAAGGTACGCGCGCGGTGACGAGAAACAATGAAAAAACTTGGTGTGGCCTAATACAGAAGAAAGAAAGAAGAAAACTCAAGAGATACGAATTACACAGTAGCCCAGAACAAGTGAATACCTAGCGAAGTAAAGTAGCAAAAGTGGAAAGTCTTTGGCAAGTCTTGAGGTCACGTGACAGCAACGACCTATATCTATATACCTAAAAATAGAGGGACTTCAGAAGAGTGGCTGTGCGAGAGATAGGGAAGCAGAGAGAGTTTCGGGTAGCTGAGGACTGATATTTATATATTTATATCGCAGATTGAGTATATTTATATTTATATTTATTGCAGCATCTCAAGACTCGGTGGAAACACCGGCCAATGCTAAGAGAGTGGGTGATTGCCAACCACGGATGAAACCAGTTTAAAGGGAAACTGAACGCCAAAAATAAGTATGGCTTATCCGAAGGAGAATGGGGCACTGATTCCGATGAGCTATGTCTCGAGCCGATCAGAGAAGAGGAACTGTGTCAAATTTCATAAATAACACCTCCCATATTTGGAAATTGGCCTTGATGACGTGCGTACTGCTTAGCTGTCACCATGCTGTGCATGTTCAGCAGCGTAATTGAATGGAAGAAAACATTTACTTTGGTGTTTTGCAGCTCTGTTTCGTTCCCTGACGGTAACCAAATCTAGATGTAGGAATCTGTTGAGCAGGAGAGGGACACATGTCTTCCCGAAGGCTGTCCAGGCTGCAGTGGTGATGAAGAAGACACGATCATCACCCCGAGATCGATCGTAGCGAATTGGAAAACTCATGGTGAATTTGCTTCCACTCCAAGGCAATGTCGAGGTATGAAGGGTGCTTGTACTGCCTTCCAAAGTGAAGAGGAGATGAACATGGCTTTGCATAGCTGTTGTTCTATGCCAACTTACCTACTCTTGCTGGTACCGTAGTGGCATATTGCAAATTTCGTGGACGAACAACTCTAGTCACTAGTGGCTAGTGAGCAACACTAACAGGTGAGATTTTTCAATTCGACAAAAATTGTTTTTGTTTGAGAACTGACAGTGGCAGTCATTAGACTCAGTAGGTGTCTTTGCTGCTTCTTTCCCTTCATTGGTAGGGTTGTGCTTGAATAGTACAAGTGCTTGAAGTAAAATAAAATAAATAGAACATGTGGAACATAAATCTAATCAAGCATCAGTACATGTATTGCGAATTTCAACTTCAAAGCACATGAAATCGCAATGATCACGAAGTTTTTGTAATCAGGAGTACACCCTGTGTTCAACGAACACATACACACATGCTGTATTGCGCACACACATGTACACATGTGCGTGCAGCCCCACCCCATCCCACAGACACACGCATGCAGCGCGCACATCCATACACATGTGCGTATACCCCCCCCCCCACACACACATTCCTACCCATACACATGTGCGTCCCCCCCACACACACGTGTGCACATACAGATACACAAACTCACACGCACGGACACACACACACAAGATACGTGTAAGCGTACATGGTCTTCCTGGTGCAGATGCTGAGCCAGCACAATGGAAAATACCTCCATCAAGATGCTTGATCAAGTGTTGTGATAATGGCACTGTTTGTTTGTTTTTACAAAGAAGTGTGGGAAAGATTACAATGCATTATAATTCATAATTGTTCTTTGCCTTGTACTGTGCAGACCAGAATGCTTCGCTATCAACTCCTGGCTTTCCATCGGCATGGTGTTCAGCTGCAGCGGCATCTGGTCCGGGGAGTTCAAGTTGCTGGATGGCTGCACTGACACAGGATGGGTTTGCTTTGGCAATGCGATACGGCAGTCATCCCACATCACGAGCTACATGTTTATGTAATTTATATTGTCGCTCGTCCAGCAACGTCAAGGCTCTGCATGTAAACACAGGAGAACACCATAATACTACTCAGGGGATAATCATTTTGGATATCAATTTCGTGACAATTATTAGATTCACACAATATTCACAACGTATGCAACACGATGCTGTCTATTGACACTACTTCAAACTGAAGTGCTCACTACTCCTCTCCCGTTTTCATCTCCCTCTACCTTATGAATACTCTGCATTACTGGTTTCGTCTCTACCCTTTCCATTGCTGCCAGCGCCCAGTTTTTTTCAATGCACAGCACCACCTTGACAGTCATTTTTGTGATTTGATGTACACATACTTTGAAGTTCAAATTCGAATTACATGATCAGATTTTTGTTCCACATTTTCTATTTATTTTTACTTCAAGCACAACCCTACCGATGAAGGGAAAGAAGCAGCAGAGAGACACCTACTGAGTCTAATGACTGCCACTGTCAGTTCTCAAACAAAAATTTTTTTTGTCGAATTGAAAAATCTCACCTGTTAGTGTTGCTCACTAGCCACTAGTGACTAGAGTTGTTCGTCCACGAAATTTGCAATATGCCACTACGGTACCAGCAAGAGTAGGTAAGTTGGCATAGAACAACAGCTATGCAAAGCCATGTTCATCTCCTCTTCACTTTGGAAGGCAGTACAAGCACCCTTCATACCTCGACATTGCCTTGGAGTGGAAGCAAATTCACCATGAGTTTTCCAATTCGCTACGATCGATCTCGGGCTGATGATCGTGTCTTCTTCATCACCACTGGAGCCTGGACAGCGTTCGGGAAGACATGTGTCCCTCTCCTGCTCAACAGATTCCTACATCTAGATTTGGTTACCGTCAGGGAACGAAACAGAGCTGCAAAACACCAAAGTAAATGTTTTCTTCCATTCAATTACACTGCTGAACATGCACAGCATGGTGACAGCTAAGCAGTACGCACGTCATCAAGGCCAATTTCCAAATATGGGAGGTGTTATTTATGAAATTTGACACAGTTCCTCTTCTCTGATCGGCTCGAGACATAACTCATCGGAATCAGTGCCCAATTCTCCTTCGGATAAGCCATACTTATTTGTGGCGTTCAGTTTCCCTTTAACTGGGATAAAACATGAGTTGGGGCAATACCAAGACGAATTTTATGAATTAGTTTACATGTCTTGATAGTGTGCTTGTGCTTAACTGTTGCTGACTTGCGAATGCATGGTTGACTGTGGAGCACACTACATAACTTTACCGTCTCCTGTAACACGCCTCCTGTCTGACGGCAAAAGAGGCTGCGGATTTAGTTTTTCGGCACGTTATCAGCAATGACTACTGATCTTCAGCAATGTAGGTCTCCTATAATATGCATTCCGTCTATGCTTTTGTAATGCTAACATAATGCTCGAGATAGCACTCGCTACAGAACTTCAGAAACTTGGCCTGACTATCACTCACAATAAGACTGATGTAATGTTCATCGTGCCCATGCGATCGCTGGTTTCTCCCACAATTTCATCGTACTGTAGTACGGCATGCTATACGACATCCTTCTTCCGTACAACACCGTATTGATGTCTGGCGCTGTCGCCTTCATCTCTGGTGCGGGTGTAATCTAGTGACTTCGTACATGAGTTATAATAGACCAATCCCTTTTGTCTGGGTTCGTGAAAAGGGCCAGGCGTGCAAGTCAGCTCGTGTGAAGTGCATGGTTTTGTATTTAGTTGGGAGGTGGCAGCTTATGGAACAGAGTGCACCACTGGAGCTGGGCAACTGAGAGCGTCTAGCACACTCTCACACCCACCTCAGCCGTAGTGCACACACCGCGTCTGAGACCGTGTTTGTTTTCGCTAGCTTTTAATACTCTACCTCTCTCTATGTTGCGGCACAGGAGCTCCCTTGTTCATGTGACGCCTATCAGGTTGATCTCCTATTTGAACATGCGCATATGTGTGTATGATGTGCCCTAGCTCATTTAGAATTATTATTATGTTATACACGTAGATCATGTCCATGATGCCTTTCCTCTGCGCAGGTCGACCGCACTATTGTTTTCAAGATTCACGTAATTATTACTTCTGCATAATGCATTACATACTATGATCATGCTGGCTCCATCCCTTATCTCCTAAGCTACCACCCCCGCCCCCCCCCCTCCCCCCCTCCCCGGTGCGTCTTCCCAGTGTTGACTCCAAGACCCACGGTCGGACGAGCTGCCCAGGCCTCACCACCACTGCCATTTCCGTGCTGCCTTCTCGATACATACGTATGTACACTGTATATCATGTGCACATTCACATGTCTGAAGGTTTGTGGTTTTTCAATAAAAAATAAATAAACAAATGTAATAGCTGGCCTACTGTAACAATTATGACTTTGCTGGCCAAATAGCTGAGCCTGCAGTCAACTCACCAATCATCTCGTGTCTTCAATGTTACTTTTATTTTACTTTAACAATTTCGCAACCTCTCTCTCCCTCCCCCACCTTTCTCTCTCTCTCTCTCTCTATCTCTTTCTCTCTCTCTCTCTCTCTCGCTCTCTCTCTCTCTCTCTCTCTCTTGCTTTCTTTCTCTAGCTCTCTCGCGCTCTCGGTCTCGCTCGCTCGCTCTCTCTCTCTCTCTCTCTCTCTCTCTCTCTCTCTCTCTCTCTCTCTCTCTCTCTCTCTCTCTCTCTCTCTCTCTCTCTCTCTCTCTCTCTCTCTCTCTCTCTCTCTCTCTCTCTCTCTCTCTCTCTCTCTCTCTCTCTCTCTCTCTCTCTCTCTCTCTCTCTCTCTCTCTCTCTCTCTCTCTCTCTCTCTCTCTCTCTCTCTCTCTCTCTCTCTCTCTCTCTCTCTCTCTCTCTCTCTCTCTCTCTCTCTATCTCTCTCTCTCTCTCTCTCTCTCTCTCTCTCTCTGTCTCTCTCTTTCTCTCTCTCTCTCTCTCTCTCTCTCTCTCTCTCTCTCTCTCTCTCTCTCTCTCTCTCTCTCTCTCTCTCTCTCTCTCTCTCTCGCTCTCTCTCTCGAGCTTGACTTCATCTCGTTTTGCAAGGCGGGAGAGAAGCCAGTTCGCGTTCAGCCCAGACGAAAGTTGGTTACGACTGATCTCCTGTCAGCGGCCTCAGACTGGAAACTTCTTGTCGACTCAGTTAGTGCAAAGATTTCTTTCCCTAGCTGTGTTGCACTTACCACCCTAAGACCAGATATAGTTCTGTACTCTACGAGTCGTAGGATTGTATTCTGGATGGAGTTGACAGTTTGTGCTGAGGACATATTCAGTGTCAGTAACTCGCGGAAGGACAGGCGGTATGCGGATCTGGCCGATCAATGCCGAACAAACGGGTGGCAGGTCGTTTCTTTTTCGGTTGAGGTAGGTGTGCGTGGTTTCATCCCGGACTCTCTTCGGAGGGCTCTGAAAGCGCTTGGATTTTCTAATCGAAGAATAAAATTTATTTGTAATTTGTGCAGTAAGACGTCTCTGCGAAGCAGCTACATCATCTGGTTGCGGCGTCAACAAAAACACTGGTCGGAAGATCCACTTTTCTGAGGTGCTGTATGTGGGGCTCCGTTTATTGAGGTGCGTTGAAATTTATTCTCTTTATCTTATTATTTCTTTTCTATAATTTCCCCATATGAGTTCCTATCAGTTGCTGTGAACACCTTGAGTGGAGAGCGCTTGCTCGAGCGTTGAACCGGGTTCTTAATCCACCATACCCAGTTCGCAAGGCAGGGCGGGGTTGTGAGCAGGCTTTCATTTCATCTTTTCTTATTATTTCTTATTATTTCTGCTTTTCATCTCATTACAAAAATTCTGCGCTTTTTCTCCATCTGCGCATAAAATCTAGACTGACAACCTGCTTGTTAAATCATGCACCTGCTTTCAGGCGTAAAAACCCTGTTGTAGAGGTCTCAGTCCTCATTTGTTAGACTTACCTGTCTTTATAAATGTAACTTACTCTCTCTCTCTCTCTCTCTCTCTCTCTCTCTCTCTCGTGCGCGCGCGCGCGCTCTCCCTCCCCCACCCACTCTTGGTGTGTCTAGGTGGCCATGAAGTCGAGACCCTAGGTCGGCGGAGCTCCCTAAACCTCACCACCAGTGCCACAATTCAGGTTGTGTGTATGCGTTTGTGTGTTTGTATTTGCGTTTCTGGCGTCTGGTATGCCTGGCGCCGTCCCGTATGCATATGTCACGCAGTGTAAAAAAAGAGTTTGCAGTGCGTAGCATAGATTTAGAACGAGCATATGGAGCACCGTACGAGATATGCTGAGAGTACGGGGACTAGGATAAAAGCACCGTTAGCATGCAGAGCAGTGTCATTATGGAGATTTAGTGGAGTAAGAAAAGGCCCCTGATTTGGCTGCTGGATGCTAGCCCAGTGGGTGCCAATCTCCTGCCTTCGCGGAGTGCTGGCGGAGCGGAGTAGAGTAATATTGCGTTCAAGAAAACAATTTCGGCAACGGATATACCGGTAAGTGACTAGATAACTAAAACTGCTGTTTTTTGCGTATTTGTTTTAAGAGACTCTGTCGCATTGTGCGTCGATTACTAGTTAGCGGTATGGTTTAGGTCGCTGTTTTACAATGGTCGCGTGTAGAGCTAAAAGGTCTAAGAAGGTATTGCATTATTGGTATCGTTCGAATGTTAAGAGCTGTGCTTGTAATGCTCCGGGAATGTAAGAATCAATTAGGTTGCAGTGTTTTAATGGGAGCGGCTGTTTCATAAATAGAATGAAATAATTAACAGAGGATTATGCAGAAGAGGGAAATGAAAATGGGTTAACCTCTGAGCAGACGGCGTCGGCAGTAGCACCTACACAGACATTGCAGTGCCGCCGAATACTGCTATAGGGCTTTCAACTCCTGCAAGCAACGCAGGGAGTTCTCCGAAGCCACTTCCATGCGAGAAAGCCCTCGAGATTCAAAGGTGTTTTTTGTCAACAGAGCGCTTGTCGCTTTGGAAAATCCTCGTCTGTAAAAGGTGCCAGAAGAAGATTGTCTAGGGTGAAGTGCGTCTTGTACGTCTTTCTTCGTTCTTGCAAGGCGGATTTTCGTAATACTCCCACTCCATTTACGCAGTTTCCTGCGAATTCAGTAGGCATCTGTTATTCTGAAGAATTACTCTTGCGGTTGAAATAGTACCGCATGACGGAGGTCGAAATATGTTTAGACCAGGCACATTGCAATGGAATTTCAGTCGACAATTTCTCGACCGCCTTTTGGATGGTGATTCTCCCCATAGCTTTGTTCAAGAAATTTAAGGAACTTTTGTCAAAATGTGTTCCTCTAGCACTTTCCTGCGAATTCAGTTGGCATCTGTTACTCCTAGGAACTACTCTTGCGGTTGAAATAGTACGGCATGACGGACGACAAAAGTATGTTAAAAATGCCCGTAGAACTCGAAACGGCTCGAAACGGCTCCACCCGGAGTTTCACAAGCTCCCCCGCGATATTCAAAGGTCTTTTTTGTCAACAGAGCACTTGTCACGTTGGAACATCCTCGTCTGTAAAACATGCCTGAAAAAGATGGTCTAGAGGAAAGTGCTGCTCGATAAGAACGGGCCAGAATCCACTTCCTGGCGAGGAAACAGACTCTTTCATGTTTGTCAACAGAGCACTTGTCGACTGGCAACACTAATGAAAACTCGATTCGCTGGAGAAACTATCCGCTGCCCGAATGTGACGAATCTTGGGTCTCATACACCTTGGAGTGCAAAGGCTGCCTGATGAAGATTGTCTAGGGGGAAGTGCTGCTAAGCTCTCTTCATGGGATCAAAACTCGAGGGTGAGGGGGCCGCCTCGGCCACACGCGATGAACATCTCCTTTTGCTTTTTCTCCTGTTGCTTCGACGGACCCTGTAAAGGCTGCCTGATGAAGATTGTCTAGGGGGAAGTGCTGCTTAGCTGCCGGCAGCTCTCTTCATGGGATCAAAACTCGAGGGTGAACTTGAGGGTGAGGGGGCCGCCCCGGCCACACGCGATGAACATCTCCTTTTGCTTTGACGGACCGGTTTTGTTGAAGTAAAAAAGTAGTATTCTCACGAGGACCTGGGAGTCGTAGCAGCTGCTTTGGCGTTGGAAGCAAAGAGGGAAAATAGGTGCCACGATGAAATCAAACCCAATAGACGTGACATTTGTTACAGCACAACTGGGGTTCGGGGCTGCGTGGAATGTCTTTCTTCGTTCTTGCAAGGCGGATTTCCGTAATAATCTCCATTAGATGTCCGTACGCAATTTTTTTGCGAATTCAGTAACCTAGCGTTTCCTTCTCTGGGCGGCTCTTCTTGCGCCCCCTGATGCAGCGCCTGCCGAGAAGGCAGCATTCGGTGTTGTGGGAGCTGCTTCTGCATAACCCACAGCCCTTGGTGAGACCTAGGCATCATTCCGAGGAATTACTGTTGCGGTTGAAATAGGGAAGCATCCCGGACGACGAAATAATAGTACGTTCGGATCTGTCACAGTCCAATGGAATTTCTGTCGACGATTTCTCAATCTTGGGTATTGAGGCAACCTTTTTGGGCACAGTGAACACTGAAAAGGCCTCCCACCGGTGTGGGTACGATTGTGCCTTTTTAGGTTATCTGACCCTGAAGCCATTAGAGGGTCACAAGGCTAGGGTCAAGAGAGCAGTGCGGACGAAATGCAGCTCTAGTTATCCCACTCGTTATGTACCTAAGACTTCAGTAGCAATCCTACGCAATCCAAGGTACCAATGCGTTTGCGTCGTCCCTTTTCCCGAATTTTCTCCTTGTGCTGTGCCCGGCACGGACACCACAGTTATCTAACCTTAAATTCGGCACCAGCTGAGGAAGCAGCGAAAATGGGTGCCACAATGAAATCAAACCCAATAGACACGGCATCTGCTCCGCATTTCTCAATCTTGGGTATTGAGGCAGCGGTACTTGCTGCCTGGTATTTCTGCTGCAAGGAAAATGGGTGTCAAAACGGTTCGTAGTGTCAGAGACCGGGAACGGTGGATTTACTTGATAATGAACAATATCCTGTAGTGCAGTGGTAGGCTTGCTGCTGGTTTGGGCTCCATCTGGCTTTAGCTGTTGTGATGATGCCGCCCGGGATGTACTGCCTTTCTTGTTCATTCCTTTAGGCATTGTTCCAGCCCACGATCAGGCAACTATCCACGCCAATGTTTGCACCAGGCGATGATGCCTAGATTTTACGAATACGTGATGTACGGTATGCACTCTTCGTCGTGGGTGGTGAGGAACAATTTATTGAAGTGGAATCTGCAACAACACGGGGAGAACTAACTCACCATTAAACAAGACGTGAACTTAGCATCTGCTCCGTATTCCTTCATATTGGGTATTTAGGAGATTCAAAGGTCTTTTTTGCCAACAGAGTGCTTGTCGCTTTGGATCACTGGCGGAAAAACAGCTCCTGCCATGCTGGAAACAAGGAAAATGGGTGTCACAACGGTTCGTAGTGCCCGGGGCCTGAAACGTTGGATTTACTTGATAATGAACAATATCCTGTATTACGACCCGACCGTACACAGCAACAATCACGTAGGCCCGAAAAAGACTACTGAGAGCAGGTCTCAGAGCACGATTGGGATGGCCCAACAATAGTCGGCGCAGCAGCTTCAAATAGCACGTGTCACGGGGGATGCCACACATAGTACCAGCACATGGCCACTAGCGAACTGGACTGACTGGTCTTTTCATATGCTATGTCTGCATCCTGCTCACCACATGATCGTCGTGTCCCTTGAGTACTTTTTTGGGTCGCAGGTCTGCACGCCGCCAATTGTACTCTATCCGGTACTTGATGAAGAAGGCCTGAGAGATGCTTTGCTTGCTATTAGAGGTGGTGACGTTGAGCCCATATGTGACGGTATGACTGACCGCGGAAGGTGAATACGTTCGTGCTTACGCAGATTTGCTTTACAAACCTTGCACGCGAAAGGCTTCTCCCCGGTGTGAATACGTTTGTGTACTAGCAGATCGCTTGAATGAGAGAAGTACTTGCTGCATACATCACACTTGAAGATAGAGAGGGGGGGGGGGAAAGAGAGAGAGAGAGAGAGAGAGAGAGAGAGAGAGAGAGAGAGAGAGCGCGAAAGGCAGAAAAAGCAAACAATAGCAGTAAATGAGGGTCCTGTCTGAAGGGAAACGACGGTTGTAAAACAAAATGATGAGAATTACTTGGAAAGTGAGGTGCATGTACATGTAATACCCAAGCATGTGCTCAGAAGTGAACAGTGACACTGAATCAATTTATTTATTTCACCTTCTCGTGGCCCAGGGAATACAGGCCAATATGAAGGAGGGAGGCGCGTGGAGCGGGCCAAAAAAGCATGCCCGTCACAGGGAGGAAAGGCAGAACGCCAGTGCGTCACACCAGGACAAGGAGAGGGGGTAAACCCAGAGTTTGATAGCGTAAAAACTACCGGTACTGCACCATCAGAAGGTGTGTTTGGGTGCATTCAGCACAGCTACTTATCTGAACAGAACTCAGCAATGACTCAGAAAGAAGTCGAAAGAACCATACTCCACAGACAATTAACGTAGGCATGCTGACGGCCCCTAGGAACATTACGCCAAAGTAGGAACTCACCGGGGGCTATCCTATTACACCAGACAAAGATCATGCGAGAAGAGGCCTTCTTCTAACGACAGATTGTATGCAGGTAGGCCACATCCAGCGCAGAGTCAGAATTGTGCAGGCTCTGGGAGTGTTTAAACGTCCTTGAATTGAGTGGCTGGACGCCCTGGAAACTCGGGGCAAGATTGCTTAAGTTGGTAAGTGCCCCCCTCACATGGAGCAAATCCCCCCCCCCCAGCAATCACACAGGCATTCACTGGGTCACAGGTGACCCTGCTTACTGCACCATTTTGCTGAGTGGCGACATTCCGTAAGGCTAGCAATAGCCTGAGCAGACCAGACGGGAGAGAGTCCGCTAGATGTTTGGGAAACGCCGCTATTACTGATACTTGAACTAACATCACTGCTTGGTGATGACATTGCACTCGTGGATTTGCTGATGCCAGAAGAAGCAGATGATACACTGGATATGGCAATAGACAGTTCACTTGGCTCACAGGAACCCGCAGCGGCTGGCTTGCTGCTGGCTGGTGCTTCTGCTGGACTACCACTGCACTGTGACTGCAGGGCGTTAGTTAGGAAAACGGGTGTCACAACGGTTCGTAGTGCCGGGGACCTGGAACGGTGGATTTACTTGATAATGAACAGTATCCTGTATTACGACCCGACTGTCCACGGCAACAAACAAGTAGGCCCGAAAAGGCCTACTGAGAGCAGGTCTCAGAGCACCATTCTGATGTCCCAACAGTAGTCGGCGCAGCAGCTTCAAGTAGCCTGAGTCACGGGGGATGCCACACATAGTACCAGCACGTGGCCACTAGGGAGGGCACCATTCTCCGAGTAGCCCACTCCACGGACATAACGTACAAAGAGACATGATTCCAGATACAAGTTCTGTGCGTTATAGTGAGTGGAAGGGCTTCACGACTCTCTGGTGAAAATAAAGTAAGTGGGTAGCCATCAGGGAGTCGAAAATATATTACTACTCCCTGTCTGACATAATTATTATATAATGACTCCCTGGCTGATATAATTATTATATAATGACTCCCTGGCTGCCATAATTATTCTATAATGACTCCCTGGATGACATAATTATTATAATTATAATGATAACAGTGTACAGCAGTGACAAGAGAAATTCAACCCAATGAGTATAGCAGAGCTGTCTGTATTCACTGTAGAGCCTAGTGTTGGTTGTGGTGAGTGAAGGAGGCGCCCAGCGCCCTGCACCCAGCTTCATCTCCTCCAGCTTGTCGAAATAGCCATTCGACACAGTCAAGTCGGTTGATGCACCCTGGTAGGATGCATGAGTGAGGCCCTGGAAGCCGACCGGATCTACTCGATTCTCACCATGCTCAGGCGTAGGAGTGAACAAGGGCTTCTTGTACGGCAAACACAGGAAGTCGATCAGAAATTCCAGCAGGAGACTGCCAACAGCTCGTCTTTTTTTGCCGCAGCATCAACCAGCTCGCTCGGTTCACCTGGGACTCTGGCAGCTCGACAGAGCCAAGGAGCGGGGTTATTACACGTAGTTGGGTGCTCTGCTTCGCCACGGGTCTGCCTTCGAGACAGCAGAGCAGGCGCGGCACTAGAGCAAGCTGCTCCGCGCGCGTGATGCGCACCAGAGCCATGACAATAGACTCGATGAGCTCCTTCATGGTTTCCATCAGCTTATAGTTGACTTGACTGGCGAAGACGGACACGTTATCCTTCTCAGCCATTTCCTTGCTGTTGCGATCGCAATCTGTGTGAAGGCAATACATTTTACCCTTTGTGAGTTTTGCCATTTGAATGTCGCCTGGCGTAACATTGCCAATTCCGGTGTGAACACTGAGCTTGGCACGCTCGTCCTGAAACTTGCCAATTGGCACTTGCATTGCATCGACAGAGCCTTGCACGTCACCTTTCAATATGACACAATGTTCAGGCGTTCCCGCACCGGGATGAGAAAGTCCGCAGTCGCACAGGCATTCACTGGGTCTCAGGTGACCCTGCTTACTGCACCACCATGCTGAGTGGCGACATTCCGCAAGGCTAGCAATAGCCTGAGCAGACCAGACGGGATAGTGTCCGCTAGAAGTACTGGACATTGCCTACAAACCCAATAGACGCGGCATCTGCTCCGCATTTCTCAATCTTGGGTATTGAGGATATTCAAAGGTCTTTTTTGCCAACAGAGTGTTTGTCGCTAACCTGTGCGGGGAAAGTTCCGAAGAATAGTCTATCACATGAGTACGGGTTGAGTAGCGCCGAGTATTTCCCTGAGTACCACAGGTACGGGTTGAGTAGCGCCGAGTATTTCCCTGAGTACCACAGGTACGGGTTGAGTAGCGCCGAGTATTTCCCTGAGTACCACAGGTACGGTTGAATAGATGAGAGATACGGTATACGCCGACTACGCATGGTAGAATGTATACCGTGAGTAAGAATAACATGAAAGATGAAAGAAGCTTCCAGTGTACCATAAGAAGGTCACCAAACTTGTGACTCGTAGCATGAGGAAGTAGCCTTTTGCTGTCTTGGGGAGTCTCTGTAGGCAAAAGCTTTAGGGTACGCGCTTGCTGCACATCACTCCTGCGTCCATCAGGCACTATTTCAGCCGATTGATCATTTTTTGTTGCTTGTGGTTAGTTTTATGTACGATCTTCATTTCTCGTCTTTACCCTCTTGTAGATCGTCGCTTGTGGAAACTGCCTGAATTTCGGAACCTCGGACCGGGAGCACGAAATTGTAAGTACAAGACTTACCATACAAAATACTGTATTTCAGTTGATAGAGCTGCATTTTCACTTCCATGCAGACAACCTACACTAGTAGGCTAATATTTCGAACAAAACGCCAGTGAGAGTCTGCCACCTCTACAAGCATGGCATCTATCAGTCGAGTTGAGCGATATATTCTTCCTTTTCAAAGGACTCTCCGCGCATAGTTGGGACAATACCTCATGATTGCGAACGTGGAAAAACCATTGGATATAACCTGTACGTTGATAACCGCTTGAAGGAAGCTCCACATACCTCGCTCTTGTAAGGCCTCTCCCCACAGCGAATGCGTTCATGCTTACGTATAATTTGATGTCCTGAACGTTGATTTACAAACTTTCCTGGCGAAAGGCTTCTCCCCGGTGTGAATACGTTTCTGTACTAGCAGATCGCTTGAATGAGAGAAGTATTTGCTGCATACATCACACTTGAACGGAGGTCGATGTGCAACTCTCTGATTTCTTCCGGACTCCAACGCATATCAGCATCATTAGAGTAACCTGATATAACTTCTGTCCAAAGTTCTTTCTGCTGATCGCTATTCTGAGTACCGCTGTTGAAGGAAACAATTGTGAAAAATCGTACTGCTGTTGTTCCTTTTTAAAGCGCTCTAAGCGCATAGTTGGGACAATACCTCATTCTTGCGCCCGTGGAAGAACAATTGAATATAACCTGTAGAGTTGATAACCGCTTTAAGGTGGCTCCACATACTTCGCACCTGTAAGGCCTCTCCCCAATGTGAATATGTTCTTGCTTACGCAGATTTGATGTTGTCCTGAACAAATCAGAGAGTTGCACATCGACCTCCGTTCAAGTGTGATGTATGCAGCAAATACTTCTCGCATTCAAGCGATCTGCTTCACAATCTCTCCAGAACGACTATGTGTATCTTGGTTCTGTTAACTACTGCATGTATAAGGTGCGATAGGTGCGTCTCCGTGGAGGTCGATATGAAACTCTCTGATTTGTTCTGGACTCCACCGCATGTCAGCATCATTAGAGTAACCTGATATAACCTCTGTCCAAAGTTCTTTCTGCTGATCGCTATTCTGAGTACCGCTGTTGAAGGAAATAATTATATGTAAACAAAAGTATAGCTTTTGTTCCTTTTCAAAGGACTCTAAGCGCATAGTTGGGACAATACCTCATTCTTGCGCACGTGAAAGAACCGTTGGATATTAGAGTTGATAACCGCTTTGAGGAGGATCCACATACCTTGCACTTGTAGGGCCTCTCCCCAGTGTGAATATGTTCATGCTTACGCAGATTTGTGAGACTTTGCTAGGCCTATAGGGATGACTACTAACACTAGTACATGTACTAACCTCACCATCCAACACAGGGAAACACCAGCTGAATATTGTTCATAATCAGGTACATCACCCGTTCCAGGTCCTTGGCATTACGAAACGCTGTGACACCTGTCTGCTGTAGTCGAATCGGTTTAGGAAAAGTGCTGTGAAAAATTGGAGAAAAATGAGCATGGGCAGATGAGCACCCTGGCTCATCGTCTCCAATCCCTTTTTTCCCATCCTGCAATCTGGCACCGGGCATACTTGATTGTTGCCGTGGACGGTCGTGTAATAAAACATGATAATTATTGTTCATAATCAGGTACATCCACCTTTCCAGATCCTTGGCACTACGAACCGCTGTGACACCTGTCTGCTGTAGTCGAATCGTGAGGAAAAGGCTGTGAAAATTCGGAAGAGTGAGCAAGGGCAGATGAGCACCCTTGCTCATCTTCTCCAATTCCCTTCTTTTCCCATCCTGCAATCTGCCACCTCTACAAGCATGGCATCTATCAGTCGAGTTCAGCGGTATATTCTTCCTTTTCAAAGGACTCTCCGCGCATAGTTGGGACAATACCTCATGATTGCGAACGTGGAAAAACCATTGGATATAACCTGTACGTTGATAACCGCTTGAAGGAAGCTCCACATACCTCGCTCTTGTAAGGCCTCTCCCCACAGCGAATGCGTTCATGCTTACGTATAATTTGATGTCCTGAACGTTGATTTACAAACTTTCCACGCGAAAGGCTTCTCCCCGGTGTGAATACGTTTCTATACTAGCAGATCGCTTGAATGAGAGAAGTATTTGCTGCATACATCACACTTGAACGGAGGTCGATGTGCAACTCTCTGATTTGTTCTGGACTCCAACGCATATCAGCATCATTAGAGTAACCTGATATAACTTCTGTCCAAAGTTCTTTCTGCTGATCGCTATTCTGAGTACCGCTGTTGAAGGAAACAATTGTGAAAAATCGTACTACTGTTGTTCCTTTTCAAAGCGCTCTAAGCGCATAGTTGGGACAATACCTCATTCTTGCGCCCGTGGAAGAACAATTGAATATAACCTGTAGAGTTGATAACCGCTTTAAGGTGGCTCCACATACTTCGCACCTGTAAGGCCTCTCCCCAGTGTGAATATGTTCATGCTTAGGCAGATTTGATGTTGTCCTGAACGTTGCTTTACAAACTTAAATAACATGGAAGATGAAAGAAGCTTGGGACAGGTCACCTTTGCCAAACACCTTGCGGTCATTCAGCAGCATCCCATTGACTTTGTCAATAGCTTGTTGGGCAGCTTCATCAGTCTTAAAATGACAAAGCAGTGTCCCTTGGACTGGCCCTTAACGTCAGTAGCTACCTTGCATGACATAATTACTCCAAAAACATTAAATGTGTCAAACAGAGCCTTGTTATCAATGCCCTTGTCCTAATTCTTGATGAAGATGTTACCAAATCGAGATCACACAGACCAGAGCACTTGAAAGCTATCACTCTTGTCCAAAATTCCTTCTGCTGATCGCTAATCTGAGTACCGCAGTGGAACAAAACAAATGTAAACAAAATAATGTCTTTTGTTCCTTTTCAATGGACTCTAAACGCATAGTTGGGAAAATACCTCATGCTTGCGCACGCTTTCGCACGTGGAAGAACCGTTGGATAAAACCTGTAGAGTTGATAACCGCTTGAAGGAGGCTCCACATACCTTGCACTTGTAAGGCTTCTCCCCATTGTGAATACGTTCATGCTTGCGAAGGTTTGATCATGTCCTGAACGTTGCTTTACAAACCGTGCACGCGGAAGGCTTCTCCCCGGTGTGAATACGTTTGTGTACTAGCAGATCGCTTGAATGAGAGAAGTATTTGCTGCATACATCACACTTGAACGGAGGTCGATGTGCAACTCTCTGATTTGTTCTGGACTCCAACGCATATCAGCATCATCAGAGTAACCTGGTATAACTTCTGTCCAAAGTTCTTTCTGCTGATCGCTATTCTGAGTACCGCTGCGGAAGGAAACAATTGTGAATAATCGTACTGCTGTTGTTCCTTTTTAAAGCGCTCTAAGCGCATAGTTGGGACAATACCTCATTCTTGCGCCCGTGGAAGAACAATTGAATATAACCTGTAGAGTTGATAACCGCTTTAAGGTGGCTCAACATACTTCGCACCTGTAAGGCCTCTCCCCAGTGTGAATATGTTCATGCTTACGCAGATTTGATGTTGTCCTGAACGTTGCTTTACAAACTTAAATAACATGGAAGATGAAAGAAGCTTGGGACAGGTCACCTTTGCCAAACACCTTGCGGTCATTCAGCAGCATCCCATTGACTTTGTCAATAGCTTGTTGGGCAGCTTCATCAGTCTTAAAATGACAAAGCAGTATCCCTTGGACTGGCCCGTATCGTCAGTAGCTACCTTGCATGACATAATTACTCCAAAAACATTAAATGTGTCAAACAGAGCCTTGTTATCAATGCCCTTGTCCTAATTCTTGATGAAGATGTTACCAAATCGAGATCACACAGACAAGAGCACTTGAAAGCTATCACTCTTGTCCAAAATTCCTTCTGCTGATCGCTAATCGGAGTACCGCAGTGGAACAAAACAAATGTAAACAAAATAATGTCTTTTGTTCCTTTTCAATGGACTCTAAGCGCATAGTTGGGAAAATACCTCATGCTTGCGCACGCTTGCGCACGTGGAAGAACCGTTGGATACAACCTGTAGAGTTGATAACCGCATGAAGGAGGCTCCACATACCTTGCACTTGCAAGGCTTCTCCCCATTGTGAATACGTTCATACTTGCGAAGGTTTGATGATGTCCTGACCGATGCTTTACAAACCGTGCACGCGAAAGGCTTCTCCCCGGTGTGAATACGTTTGTGTACTAGCAGATCGCTTGAATGAGAGAAGTATTTGCTGCATACATCACACTTGAACGGAGGTCGATGTGCAACTCTCTGATTTGTTCTGGACTCCAACGCATATCAGCATCATTAGAGTAACCTGATATAACTTCTGTCCAAAGTTCTTTCTGCTGATCGCTATTCTGAGTACCGCTGTTGAAGGAAACAATTGTGAAAAATCGTACTACTGTTGTTCCTTTTCAAAGCGCTCTAAGCGCATAGTTGGGACAATACCTCATTCTTGCGCCCGTGGAAGAACAATTGAATATAACCTGTAGAGTTGATAACCGCTTTAAGGTGGCTCACCATACTTCGCACCTGTAAGGCCTCTCCCCAGTGTGAATATGTTCATGCTTACGCAGATTTGATGTTGTCCTGAACGTTGCTTTACAAACTTAAATAACATGGAAGATGAAAGAAGCTTGGGACAGGTCACCTTTGCCAAACACCTTGCGGTCATTCAGCAGCATCCCATTGACTTTGTCAATAGCTTGTTGGGCAGCTTCATCAGTCTTAAAATGACAAAGCAGTATCCCTTGGACTGGCCCTTAACGTCAGTAGCTACCTTGCATGACATAATTACTCCAAAAACATTAAATGTGTCAAACAGAGCCTTGTTATCAATGCCCTTGTCCTAATTCTTGATGAAAATGTTACCAAATCGAGATCACACAGACCAGAGCACTTGAAAGCTATCACTCTTGTCCAAAATTCCTTCTGCTGATCGCTAATCTGAGTACCGCAGTGGAACAAAACAAATGTAAACAAAATTATGTCTTTTGTTCCTTTTCAATGGACTCTAAACGCATAGTTGGGAAAATACCTCATGCTTGCGCACGCTTGCGCACGTGGAAGAACCGTTGGATAAAACCTGTAGAGTTGATAACTGCTTGAAGGAGGCTCCACATACCTTGCACTTGTAAGGCTTCTCCCCATTGTGAATACGTTCATGCTTGCGAAGGTTTGATGATGTCCTGAACGTTGCTTTACAAACCGTGCACGCGGAAGGCTTCTCCCCGGTGTGAATACTTTTGTGTACTAGCAGATCGCTTGAATGAGAGAAGTATTTGCTGCATACATCACACTTGAACGGAGGTCGATGTGCAACTCTCTGATTTGTTCTGGACTCCAACGCATATCAGCATCATCAGAGTAACCTGATATAACTTCTGTCCAAAGTTCTTTCTGCTGATCGCTATTCTGAGTACCGCTGCGGAAGGAAACAATTGTGAATAATCGTGCTGCTGTTGTTCCTTTTTAAAGCGCTCTAAGCGCATAGTTGGGACAATACCTCATTCTTGCTCCCGTGGAAGAACAATTGAATATAACCTGTAGAGTTGATAACCGCTTTAAGGTGGCTCACCATACTTCGCAGCTGTAAGGCCTCTCCCCAGTGTGAATATGTTCATGCTTACGCAGATTTGATGTTGTCCTGAACGTTGCTTTACAAACTTAAATAACATGGAAGATGAAAGAAGCTTGGGACAGGTCACCTTTGCCAAACACCTTGCGGTCATTCAGCAGCATCCCATTGACTTTGTCAATAGCTTGTTGGGCAGCTTCATCAGTCTTAAAATGACAAAGCAGTATCCCTTGGACTGGCCCGTATCGTCAGTAGCTACCTTGCATGACATAATTGCTCCAAAAACATTAAATGTGTCAAACAGAGCCTTGTTATCAATGCCTTTGTCCTAATTCTTGAATATTGTTCATAATCAGGTACATCACCCGTTCCAGGTCCTTGGCATTACGAAACGCTGTGACACCTGTCTGCTGTAGTCGAATCGGTTTAGGAAAAGGGCTGTGAAAAATTGGAAAAAAATGAGCATGGGCAGATGAGCACCCTTGCTCATCGTCTCCAATCCCTTTTTTCCCATCCTGCAATCTGGCACCGGGCATACTTGATTGTTACCATGGACGGTCGTGTAATAAAACATGATAATTATTGTTCATAATCAGTTACATCCACCTTTCCAGGTCCTTGGCACTACGAACCGCTGTGACACCTGTCTGCTGAAGTCGAATCGGTTGAGGAAAAGGGCTGTGAAAATTCGGAAAAGTGAGCAAGGGCAGATGAGCACCCTTGCTCATCTTCTCCAATTCCCTTCTTTTTCCATCCTGCAATCTGCCACCTCTACAAGCATGGCATCTTTCAATCGAGTTAGGCGGTATATTCTTCTTTTTCAAAGGACTCTCCGCGCATAGTTGGGACAATACCTCATGATTGCGAACGTGGAAAAACCATTGGATATAACCTGTACGTTGATAACAGCTTGAAGGAAGCTCCATATACCTCGCTCTTGTAAGGCCTCTCCCCACAGCGAATGCGTTCATGCTTACGTATAATTTGATGTCCTGAACGTTGATTTACAAGCTTTCCACGCGAAAGGCTTCTCCCCGGTGAGAATACGTTTCTGTACTAGCAGATCGCTTGAATGAGAGAAGTATTTGCTGCATACATCACACTTGAACGGAGGTCGATGTGCAACTCTCTGATTTGTTCTGGACTCCAACGCATATCAGCATCATCAGAGTAACCTGATTTAACTTCTGTCCAAAGTTCTTTCTGCTGATCGCTATTTTGAGTACCGCTGCGGAAGGAAACAATTGTGAAAAATCGTACTGCTGTTGTTCCTTTTCAAAGCGCTCTAAGCGCATAGTTGGGACAATACCTCATTCTTGCGCCCGTGGAAGAACAATTGAATATAACCTGTAGAGTTGATAACCGCTTTAAGGTGGCTCCACATACTTCGCACCTGTAAGGCCTCTCCCCAGTGTGAATATGTTCATGCTTACGCAGATTTGATGTTGTCCTGAACGTTGCTTTACAAACTTAAATAACATGGAAGATGAAAGAAGCTTGGGACAGGTCACCTTTGCCAAACACCTTGCGGTCATTCAGCAGCATCCCATTGACTTTGTCAATAGCTTGTTGGGCAGCGTCATCAGTCTTAAAATGACAAAGCAGTATCCCTTGGACTGGCCCTTATCGTCAGTAGCTACCTTGCATGACATAATTACTCCAAAAACATTAAATGTGTCAAACAGAGCCTTGTTATCAATGCCCTTGTCCTAATTCTTGATGAAAATGTTACCAAATCGAGATCACACAGACCAGAGCACTTGAAAGCTATCATTCTTGTCCAAAAGTCCTTCTGCTGATCGCTAATCTGAGTACCGCAGTGGAACAAAACAAATGTAAACAAAATTATGTCTTTTGTTCCTTTTCAATGGACTCTAAACGCATAGTTGGGAAAATACCTCATGCTTGCGCACGCTTGCGCACGTGGAAGAACCGTTGGATAAAACCTGTAGAGTTGATAACCGCTTGAAGGAGGCTCCACATACCTTGCACTTGTAAGGCTTCTCCCCATTGTGAATACGTTCATGCTTGCGAAGGTTTGATGATGTCCTGAACGTTGCTTTACAAACCGTGCACGCGGAAGGCTTCTCCCCGGTGTGAATACGTTTGTGTACTAGCAGATCGCTTGAATGAGAGAAGTATTTGCTGCATACATCACACTTGAACGGAGGTCGATGTGCAACTCTCTGATTTGTTCTGGACTCCAACGCATATCAGCATCATCAGAGTAACCTGATATAACTTCTGTCCAAAGTTCTTTCTGCTGATCGCTATTCTGAGTACCGCTGCGGAAGGAAACAATTGTGAAAAATCGTACTGCTGTTCCTTTTTAAAGCGCTCTAAGCGCATAGTTGGGACAATACCTCATTCTTGCTCCCGTGGAAGAACAATTGAATATAACCTGTATAGTTGATAACCGCTTTAAGGTGGCTCACCATACTTCGCACCTGTAAGGCCTCTCCCCAGTGTGAATATGTTCATGCTTACGCAGATTTGATGTTGTCCTGAACGTTGCTTTACAAACTTAAATAACATGGAAGATGAAAGAAGCTTGGGACAGGTCACCTTTGCCAAACACCTTGCGGTCATTCAGCAGCATCCCATTGACTTTGTCAATAGCTTGTTGGGCAGCTTCATCAGTCTTAAAATGACAAAGCAGTATCCCTTGGACTGGCCCGTATCGTCAGTAGCTACCTTGCATGACATAATTACTCCAAAAACATTAAATGTGTCAAACAGAGCCTTGTTATCAATGCCCTTGTCCTAATTCTTGATGAAGATGTTACCAAATCGAGATCACACAGACAAGAGCACTTGAAAGCTATCACTCTTGTCCAAAATTCCTTCTGCCGATCGCTAATCGGAGTACCGCAGTGGAACAAAACAAATGTAAACAAAATTATGTCTTTTGTTCCTTTTCAATGGACTCTAAGCGCATAGTTGGGAAAATACCTCATGCTTGCGCACGCTTGCGCACGTGGAAGAACCGTTGGATAAAACCTGTAGAGTTGATAACCGCTTAAAGGAGGCTCCACATACCTTGCACTTGTAAGGCTTCTCCCCATTGTGAATACGTTCATACTTGCGAAGGTTTGATGATGTCCTGAACGATGCTTTACAAACCGTGCACGCGAAAGGCTTCTCCCCGGTGTGAATACGTTTGTGTACTAGCAGATCGCTTGAATGAGAGAAGTATTTGCTGCATACATCACACTTGAACGGAGGTCGATGTGCAACTCTCTGTTTTGTTCTGGACTCCAACTCATATCAGCATCATCAGAGTAACCTGATATAACTTCTGTCCAAAGTTCTTTCTGCTGATCGCTATTCTGAGTACAGCTGTTGAAGGAAACAATTGTGAAAAATCGTACTACTGTTGTTCCTTTTCAAAGCGCTCTAAGCGCATAGTTGGGACAATACCTCATTCTTGCGCCCGTGGAAGAACAATTGAATATAACCTGTAGAGTTGATAACCGCTTTAAGGTGGCTCCACATACTTCGCACCTGTAAGGCCTCTCCCCAGTGTGAATATGTTCATGCTTACGCAGATTTGATGTTGTCCTGAACGTTGCTTTACAAACTTAAATAACATGGAAGATGAAAGAAGCTTGGGACAGGTCACCTTTGCCAAACACCTTGCGGTCATTCAGCAGCATCCCATTGACTTTGTCAATAGCTTGTTGGGCAGCTTCATCAGTCCTAAAATGACAAAGCAGTATCCCTTGGACTGGCCCTTAACGTCAGTAGCTACCTTGCATGACATAATTACTCCAAAAACATTAAATGTGTCAAACAGAGCCTTGTTATCAATGCCCTTGTCCTAATTCTTGATGAAAATGTTACCAAATCGAGATCACACAGACCAGAGCACTTGAAAGCTATCACTCTTGTCCAAAATTCCTTCTGCTGATCGCTAATCTGAGTACCGCAGTGGAACAAAACAAATGTAAACAAAATTATGTCTTTTGTTCCTTTTCAATGGACTCTAAACGCATAGTTGGGAAAATACCTCATGCTTGCGCACGCTTGCGCACGTGGAAGAACCGTTGGATAAAACCTGTAGAGTTGATAACCGCTTGAAGGAGGCTCCACATACCTTGCACTTGTAAGGCTTCTCCCCATTGTGAATACGTTCATGCTTGCGAAGGTTTGATGATGTCCTGAACGTTGCTTTACAAACCGTGCACGCGGAAGGCTTCTCCCCGGTGTGAATACGTTTGTGTACTAGCAGATCGCTTGAATGAGAGAAGTATTTGCTGCATACATCACACTTGAACGGAGGTCGATGTGCAACTCTCTGATTTGTTCTGGACTCCAACGCATATCAGCATCATCAGAGTAACCTGATATAACTTCTGTCCAAAGTTCTTTCTGCTGATCGCTATTCTGAGTACCGCTGCGGAAGGAAACAATTGTGAAAAATCGTACTGCTGTTCCTTTTTAAATCGCTCTAAGCGCATAGTTGGGACAATACCTCATTCTTGCTCCCGTGGAAGAACAATTGAATATAACCTGTAGAGTTGATAACCGCTTTATGGTGGCTCACCATACTTCGCACCTGTAAGGCCTCTCCCCAGTGTGAATATGTTCATGCTTACGCAGATTTGATGTTGTCCTGAACGTTGCTTTACAAACTTAAATAACATGGAAGATGAAAGAAGCTTGGGACAGGTCACCTTTGCCAAACACCTTGCGGTCATTCAGCAGCATCCCATTGACTTTGTCAATAGCTTGTTGGGCAGCTTCATCAGTCTTAAAATGACAAAGCAGTATCCCTTGGACTGGCCCTTATCGTCAGTAGCTACCTTGCATGACATAATTACTCCAAAAACATTAAATGTGTCAAACAGAGCCTTGTTATCAATGCCCTTGTCCTAATTCTTGATGAAAATGTTACCAAATCGAGATCACACAGACCAGAGCACTTGAAAGCTATCACTCTTGTCCAAAATTCCTTCTGCTGATCGCTAATCTGAGTACCGCAGTGGAACAAAACAAATGTAAACAAAATTATGTCTTTTGTTCCTTTTCAATGGACTCTAAACGCATAGTTGGGAAAATACCTCATGCTTGCGCACGCTTGCGCACGTGGAAGAACCGTTGGATAAAACCTGTAGAGTTGATAACCGCTTGAAGGAGGCTCCACATACCTTGCACTTGTAAGGCTTCTCCCCATTGTGAATACGTTCATGCTTGCGAAGGTTTGATGATGTCCTGAACGTTGCTTTACAAACCGTGCACGCGGAAGGCTTCTCCCCGGTGTGAATACGTTTGTGTACTAGCAGATCGCTTGAATGAGAGAAGTATTTGCTGCATACATCACACTTGAACGGAGGTCGATGTGCAACTCTCTGATTTGTTCTGGACTCCAACGCAT
Source organism: Sycon ciliatum (assembly GCF_964019385.1). Classification (NCBI taxonomy): domain Eukaryota; kingdom Metazoa; phylum Porifera; class Calcarea; order Leucosolenida; family Sycettidae; genus Sycon; species Sycon ciliatum. The sequence goes on along the minus strand of NC_088649.1, from coordinate 8,189,902 downwards.
ATCAGCATCATCAGAGTAACCTGATATAACTTCTGTCCAAAGTTCTTTCTGCTGATCGCTATTCTGAGTACCGCTGCGGAAGGAAACAATTGTGAAAAATCGTACTGCTGTTCCTTTTTAAAGCGCTCTAAGCGCATAGTTGGGACAATACCTCATTCTTGCTCCCGTGGAAGAACAATTGAATATAACCTGTATAGTTGATAACCGCTTTAAGGTGGCTCACCATACTTCGCACCTGTAAGGCCTCTCCCCAGTGTGAATATGTTCATGCTTACGCAGATTTGATGTTGTCCTGAACGTTGCTTTACAAACTTAAATAACATGGAAGATGAAAGAAGCTTGGGACAGGTCACCTTTGCCAAACACCTTGCGGTCATTCAGCAGCATCCCATTGACTTGGTCAATAGCTTGTTGGGCAGCTTCATCAGTCTTAAAATGACAAAGCAGTATCCCTTGGACTGGCCCGTATCGTCAGTAGCTACCTTGCATGACATAATTACTCCAAAAACATTAAATGTGTCAAACAGAGCCTTGTTATCAATGTCCTTGTCCTAATTCTTGATGAAGATGTTACCAAATCGAGATCACACAGACCAGAGCACTTGAAAGCTATCACTCTTGTCCAAAATTCCTTCTGCTGATCGCTAATCGGAGTACCGCAGTGGAACAAAACAAATGTAAACAAAATTATGTCTTTTGTTCCTTTTCAATGGACTCTAAGCGCATAGTTTGGAAAATACCTCATGCTTGCGCACGCTTGCGCACGTGGAAGAACCGTTGGATAAAATCTGTAGAGTTGATAACCGCTTAAAGGAGGCTCCACATAACTTGCACTTGTAAGGCTTCTCCCCATTGTGAATACGTTCATACTTGCGAAGGTTTGATGATGTCCTGAACGATGCTTTACAAACCGTGCACGCGAAAGGCTTCTCCCCGGTGTGAATACGTTTGTGTACTAGCAGATCGCTTGAATGAGAGAAGTATTTGCTGCATACATCACACTTGAACGGAGGTCGATGTGCAACTCTCTGTTTTGTTCTGGACTCCAACTCATATCTGCATCATCAGAGTAACCTGATATAACTTCTGTCCAAAGTTCTTTCTGCTGATCGCTATTCTGAGTACCGCTGCGGAAGGAAACAATTGTGAAAAATCGTACTGCTGTTGTTCCTTTTTAAAGCGCTCTAAGCGCATAGTTGGGACAATACCCCATTCTTGCGCCCGTGGAAGAACACTTGAATATAACCTGTAGAGTTGATAACCGCTTTAAGGTGGCTCCACATACTTCGCACCTGTAAGGCCTCTCCCCAGTGTGAATATGTTCATGCTTACGCAGATTTGATGTTGTCCTGAACGTTGCTTTACAAACTTAAATAACATGGAAGGTGAAAGAAGCTTGGGACAGGTCACCTTTGCCAAACACCTTGCGGTCATTCAGCAGCATCCCATTGACTTTGTCAATAGCTTGTTGGGCAGCTTCATCAGTCTTAAAATGACAAAGCAGTATCCCTTGGACTGGCCCGTATCGTCAGTAGCTACCTTGCATGACATAATTACTCCAAAAACATTAAATGTGTCAAACAGAGCCTTGTTATCAATGCCTTTGTCCTAATTCTTGAATATTGTTCATAATCAGGTACATCACCCGTTCCAGGTCCTTGGCATTACGAAACGCTGTGACACCTGTCTGCTGTAGTCGAATCGGTTTAGGAAAAGGGCTGTGAAAAATTGGAAAAAATGAGCATGGGCAGATGAGCACCCTTGCTCATCGTCTCCAATCCCTTTTTTCCCATCTTGCAATCTGGCACCAGGCATACTTGATTGTTACCGCGGACGGTCGTGTAATAAAACATGATAATTATTGTTCATAATCAGTTACATCCACCTTTCCAGGTCCTTGGCACTACGAACCGCTGTGACACCTGTCTGCTGAAGTCGAATCGGTTGAGGAAAAGGGCTGTGAAAATTCGGAAAAGTGAGCAAGGGCAGATGAGCACCCTTGCTCATCTTCTCCAATTCCCTTCTTTTCCTATCCTGCAATCTGCCACCTCTACAAGCATGGCATCTATCAGTCGAGTTCAGCGGTATATTCTTCCTTTTCAAAGGACTCTCCGCGCCTAGTTGGGACAATACCTCATGATTGCGAACGTGGAAAAACCATTGGATATAACCTGTACGTTGATAACCGCTTGAAGGAAGCTCCACATACCTCGCTCTTGTAAGGCCTCTCCCCACAGCGAATGCGTTCATGCTTACGTATAATTTGATGTCCTGAACGTTGATTTACAAACTTTCCACGCGAAAGGCTTCTCCCCGGTGTGAATACGTTTCTGTACTAGCAGATCGCTTGAATGAGAGAAGTATTTGCTGCATACATCACACTTGAACGGAGGTCGATGTGCAACTCTCTGATTTATTCTGGACTCCAACGCATATCAGCATCATCAGAGTAACCTGATATAACTTCTGTCCAAAGTTCTTTCTGCTGATCGCTATTCTGAGTACCGCTGTTGAAGGAAACAATTGTGAAAAATCGTACTGCTGTTGTTCCTTTTCAAAGCGCTCTAAGCGCATAGTTGGGACAATACCTCATTCTTGCGCCCGTGGAAGAACAATTGAATATAACCTGTAGAGTTGATAACCGCTTTAAGGTGGCTCCACATACTTCGCACCTGTAAGGCCTCTCCCCAGTGTGAATATGTTCATTCTTACGCAGATTTGATGTTGTCCTGAACGTTGCTTTACAAACTTAAATAACATGAAAGATGAAAGAAGCTTGGGACAGATCACCTTTGCCAAACACCTTGCGGTCATTCAGCAGCATCCCATTGACTTTGTCAATAGCTTGTTGGGCAGCTTCATCAGTCTTAAAATGACAAAGCAGTATCCCTTGGACTGGCCCTTATCGTCAGTAGCTACCTTGCATGACATAATTACTCCAAAAACATTAAATGTGTCAAACAGAGCCTTGTTATCAATGCCCTTGTCCATATTCTTGATGAAGATGTTACCAAATCGAGATCACACAGACCGAAGCACTTGAAAGCTATCACTCTTGTCCAAAATTCCTTCTGCTGATCGCTAATCTGAGTACCGCAGTGGAACAAAACAAATGTAAACAAAATTATATCTTTTGTTCCTTTTCAAAGGACTCTCCGCGCGTAGTTGGGACAATACCTCATGATTGCGAACGTGGAAAAACCATTGGATATAACCTGTACGTTGGTAACCGCTTGAAGGAAGCTCCACATACCTCGCTCTTGTAAGGCCTCTCCCCACAGCGAATGCGTTCATGCTTACGTATAATTTGATGTCCTGAACGTTGATTTACAAACTTTCCTGGCGAAAGGCTTCTCCCCGGTGTGAATACGTTTCTGTACTAGCAGATCGCTTGAATGAGAGAAGTATTTGCTGCATACATCACACTTGAACGGAAGTCGATGTGCAACTCTCTGATTTGTTCTGGACTCCAACGCATATCAGCATCATTAGAGTAACCTGATATAACTTCTGTCCAAAGTTCTTTCTGCTGATCGCTATTCTGAGTACTGCTGTTGAAGGAAACAATTGTGAAAAATCGTACTGCTGTTGTTCCTTTTTAGAGCGCTCTAAGCGCATAGTTGGGACAATACCTCATTCTTGCGCCCGTGGAAGAACAATTGAATATAACCTGTAGAGTTGATAACCGCTTTAAGGTGGCGCCACATACTTCGCACCTGTAAGGCCTCTCCCCAGTGTGAATATGTTCATGCTTACGCAGATTTGATGTTGTCCTGAACGTTGCTTTACAAACTTAAATAACATGAAAGATGAAAGAAGCTTGGGACAGTTCACCTTTGCCAAACACCTTGCGGTCATTCAGCAGCATCCCATTGACTTTGTCAATAGCTTGTTGGGCAGCTTCATCAGTCTTAAAATGACAAAGCAGTATCCCTTGGACTGGCCCGTATCGTCAGTAGCTACCTTGCATGACATAATTACTCCAAAAACATTAAATGTGTCAAACAGAGCCTTGTTATCAATGCCCTTGTCCTAATTCTTGATAAAGATGTTACCAAATCGAGATCACACAGACCAGAGCACTTGAAAGCTATCACTCTTGTCCAAAATTCCTTCTGCTGATCGCTAATCTGAGTACCGCAGTGGAACAAAACAAATGTAAACAAAATTATATCTTTAGTTCCTTTTCAAAGGACTCTCCGCGTAGAGTTGGGACAATACCTCATGATTGCGAACGTGGAAAAACCATTGGATATAACCTGTACGTTGGGAACCGCTTGAAGGAAGCTCCACATACCTCGCTCTTGTAAGGCCTCTCCCCACAGCGTCCAAAATTCCTTCTGCTGATCGCTAATCTGAGTACCGCAGTGGCGCAAAACAAATGTAAACAAAATTATATCTTTTGTTACTTTTCAAAGGACTCTCCGCGCATAGTTGGGACAATACCTCATGATTGCGAACGTGGAAAAACCATTGGATATAACCTGTACGTTGGTAACCGCTTGAAGGAAGCTCCACATACCTCGCTCTTGTAAGGCCTCTCCCCACAGCGAATGCGTTCATGCTTACGTATAATTTGATGTCCTGAACGTTGATTTACAAACTTTCCTGGCGAAAGGCTTCTCCCCGGTGTGAATACGTTTCTGTACTAGCAGATCGCTTGAATGAGAGAAGTATTTGCTGCATACATCACACTTGAACGGAGGTCGATGTGCAACTCTCTGATTTGTTCTGGACTCCAACGCATATCAGCATCATTAGAGTAACCTGATATAACTTCTGTCCAAAGTTCTTTCTGCTGATCGCTATTCTGAGTACCGCTGTTGAAGGAAACAATTGTGAAAAATCGTACTACTGTTGTTCCTTTTCAAAGCGCTCTAAGCGCATAGTTGGGACAATACCTCATTGTTGCGCCCGTGGAAGAACAATTGAATATAACCTGTAGAGTTGATAACCGCTTTAAGGTGGCTCCACATACTTCGCACCTGTAAGGCCTCTCCCCAATGTGAATATGTTCATGCTTACGCAGATTTGATGTTGTCCTGAACAAATCAGAGAATTGCACATCGACCTCCGTTCAAGTGTGATGTATGCAGCAAATACTCCTCTCATTCAAGCGATCTGCTTCACAATCTCTCCAGAACGACGATGTGTATCTTGGTTCTGTTAACTACTGCATGTATAAGGTGCGATAGGTGCGTCTCCGTGGAGGTCGATGTGAAACTCTCTGATTTGTTCTGGACTCCAACGCATGTCAGCATCATTAGAGTAACCTGATATAACCTCTGTCCAAAGTTCTTTCTGCTGATCGCTATTCTGAGTACCGCTGTTGAAGGAAATAATTATATGTAAACAAAAGTATAGCTTTTGTTCCTTTTCAAAGGACTCTAAGCGCATAGTTGGGACAATACCTCATTCTTGCGCACGTGAAAGAACCGTTGGATATAACCTGTAGAGTTGATAACCGCTTTGAGGAGGATCCACATACCTTGCACTTGTAGGGCCTCTCCCCAGTGTGAATACGTTCATGCTTACGCAGATTTGTGAGACTTTGCTAGGCCTATAGGGATGACTACTAACACTAGTACATGTACTAACCTCACCATCCAACACAGGGAAACACCAGCTGAATATTGTTCATAATCAGGTACATTACCCGTTCCAGGTCCTTGGCATTACGAAACGCTGTGACACCTGCCTGCTGTAGTCGAATCGGTTTAGGAAAAGTGCTGTGAAAAATTGGAGAAAAATGAGCATGGGCAGATGAGCACCCTGGCTCATCGTCTCCAATCCCTTTTTTCCCATCCTGCAATCTGGCACCGGGCATACTTGATTGTTGCCGTGGACGGTCGTGTAATAAAACATGATAATTATTGTTCATAATCAGGTACATCCACCTTTTCAGGTCCTTGGCACTACGAACCGCTGTGACACCTGTCTGCTGTAGTCGAATCGTGAGGAAAAGGGCTGTGAAAATTCGGAAGAGTGAGCAAGGGCAGATGAGCACCCTTGCTCATCTTCTCCAATTCCCTTCTTTTCCCATCCTGCAATCTGCCACCTCTACAAGCATGGCATCTATCAGTCGAGTTCAGCGGTATATTCTTCCTTTTCAAAGGACTCTCCGCGCATAGTTGGGACAATACCTCATGATTGCGAACGTGGAAAAACCATTGGATATAACCTGTACGTTGATAACCGCTTGAAGGAAGCTCCACATACCTCGCTCTTGTAAGGCCTCTCCCCACAGCGAATGCGTTCATGCTTACGTATAATTTGATGTCCTGAACGTTGATTTACAAACTTTCCACGCGAAAGGCTTCTCCCCGGTGTGAATACGTTTCTATACCAGCAGATCGCTTGAATGAGAGAAGTATTTGCTGCATACATCACACTTGAACGGAGGTCGATGTGCAACTCTCTGATTTGTTCTGGACTCCAACGCATATCAGCATCACTAGAGTAACCTGATATAACTTCTGTCCAAAGTTCTTTCTGCTGATCGCTATTCTGAGTACCGCTGTTGAAGGAAACAATCGTGAAAAATCGTACTACTGTTGTTCCTTTTCAAAGCGCTCTAAGCGCATAGTTGGGACAATACCTCATTCTTGCGCCCGTGGAAGAACAATTGAATATAACCTGTAGAGTTGATAACCGCTTTAAGGTGGCTCCACATACTTCGCACCTGTAAGGCCTCTCCCCAGTGTGAATATGTTCATGCTTACGCAGATTTGATGTTGTCCTGAACGTTGCTTTACAAACTTAAATAACATGGAAGATGAAAGAAGCTTGGGACAGGTCACCTTTGCCAAACACCTTGCGGTCATTCAGCAGCATCCCATTGACTTTGTCAATAGCTTGTTGGGCAGCTTCATCAGTCTTAAAATGACAAAGCAGTATCCCTTGGACTGGCCCTTAACGTCAGTAGCTACCTTGCATGACATAATTACTCCAAAAACATTAAATGTGTCAAACAGAGCCTTGTTATCATTGCCCTTGTCCTAATTCTTGATGAAGATGTTACCAAATCGAGATCACACAGACCAGAGCACTTGAAAGCTATCACTCTTGTCCAAAATTCCTTCTGCTGAGCGCTAATCTGAGTACCGCAGTGGAACAAAACAAATGTAATCAAAAAATTATGTCTTTTGTTCCTTTTCAATGGACTCTAAACGCATAGTTGGGAAAAAACCTCATGCTTGCGCACGCTTGCGCACGTGGAAGAACCGTTGGATAAAACCTGTAGAGTTGATAACCGCTTGAAGGAGGCTCCACATACCTTGCACTTGTAAGGCTTCTCCCCATTGTTAATATGTTCATGCTTGCGAAGGTTTGATGATGTCCTGAACGTTGCTTTACAAACCGTGCACGCGGAAGGCTTCTCCCCGGTGTGAAAACGTTTGTGTACTAGCAGATCGCTTGAATGAGAGAAGTATTTGCTGCATACATCACACTTGAACGGAGGTCGATGTGCAACTCTCTGATTTGTTCTGGACTCCAACGCATATCAGCATCATCAGAGTAACCTGATATAACTTCTGTCCAAAGTTCTTTCTGCTGATCGCTATTCTGAGTACCGCTGCGGAAGGAAACAATTGTGAATAATCGTACTGCTCTTGTTCCTTTTTAAAGCGCTCTAAGCGCATAGTTGGGACAATACCTCATTCTTGCTCCCGTGGAAGAACAATTGAATATAACCTGTCGAGTTGATAACCGCTTTAAGGTGGCTCAACATACTTCGCACCTGTAAGGCCTCTCCCCAGTGTGAATATGTTCATGCTTACGCAGATTTCATGTTGTCCTGAACGTTGCTTTACAAACTTAAATAACATGGAAGATGAAAGAAGCTTGGGACAGGTCAGCTTTGCCAAACACCTTGCGGTCATTCAGCAGCATCCCATTGACTTTGTCAATAGCTTGTTGGGCAGCTTCATCAGTCTTAAAATGACAAAGCAGTATCCCTTGGACTGGCCCGTATCGTCAGTAGCTACCTTGCATGACATAATTACTCCAAAAACATTAAATGTGTCAAACAGAGCCTTGTTATCAATGCCCTTGTCCTAATTCTTGATGAATATGTTACCAAATCGAGATCACACAGACCAGAGCACTTGAAAGCTATCAGTCTGGTCCAAAATTCCTTCTGCTGATCGCTAATCGGAGTACCGCAGTGGAACAAAACAAATGTAAACAAAATTATGTCTTTTGTTCCTTTTCAATGGACTCTAAGCGCATAGTTGGGAAAATACCTCATGCTTGCGCACGCTTGCGCACCTGGAAGAACCGTTGGATAAAACCTGTAGAGTTGATAACCGCTTGAAGGAGGCTCCACACACCTTGCACTTGTAAGGCTTCTCCCCATTGTGAATATGTTCATACTTGCGAAGGTTTGATGATGTCCTGAACGATGCTTTACAAACCGTGCACGCGAAAGGCTTCTCCCCGGTGTGAATACGTTTGTGTACTAGCAGATTGCTTGAATGAGAGAAGTATTTGCTGCATACATCACACTTGAACGGAGGTCGATGTGCAACTCTCTGATTTGTTCTGGACTCCAACGCATATCAGCATCATTAGAGTAACCTGATATAACTTCTGTCCAAAGTTCTTTCTGCTGATCGCTATTCTGAGTACCGCTGTTGAAGGAAACAATTGTGAAAAATCGTACTACTGTTGTTCCTTTTCAAAGCGCTCTAAGCGCATAGTTGGGACAATACCTCATTCTTGCGCCCGTGGAAGAACAATTGAATATAACCTGTAGAGTTGATAACCGCTTTAAGGTGGCTCCACATACTTCGCACCTGTAAGGCCTCTCCCCAGTGTGAATATGTTCATGCTTACGCAGATTTGATGTTGTCCTGAACGTTGCTTTACAAACTTAAATAACATGGAAGATGAAAGAAGCTTGGGACAGGTCACCTTTGCCAAACACCTTGCGGTCATTCAGCAGCATCCCTTTGACTTTGTCAATAGCTTGTTGGGCAGCTTCATCAGTCTTAAAATGACAAAGCAGTATCCCTTGGACTGGCCCTTAACGTCAGTAGCTACCTTGCATGACATAATTACTCCAAAAACATTAAATGTGTCAAACAGAGCCTTGTTATCAATGCCCTTGTCCTAATTCTTGATGAAAATGTTACCAAATCGAGATCACACAGACCAGAGCACTTGAAAGCTATCACTCTTGTCCAAAATTCCTTCTGCTGATCGCTAATCTGAGTACCGCAGTGGAACAAAACAAATGTAAACAAAATTATGTCTTTTGTTCCTTTTCAATGGACTCTAAACGCATAGTTGGGAAAATACCTCATGCTTGCGCACGCTTGCGCACGTGGAAGAACCGTTGGATAAAACCTGTAGAGTTGATAACCGCTTGAAGGAGGCTCCACATACCTTGCACTTGTAAGGCTTCTCCCCATTGTGAATACGTTCATGCTTGCGAAGGTTTGATGATGTCCTGAACGTTGCTTTACAAACCGTGCACGCGGAAGGCTTCTCCCCGGTGTGAATACGTTTGTGTACTAGCAGATCGCTTGAATGAGAGAAGTATTTGCTGCATACATCACACTTGAACGGAGGTCGATGTGCAACTCTCTGATTTGTTCTGGACTCCAACGCATATCAGCATCATCAGAGTAACCTGATATAACTTCTGTCCAAAGTTCTTTCTGCTGATCGCTATTCTGAGTACCGCTGCGGAAGGAAACAATTGTGAAAAATCGTACTGCTGTTCCTTTTTAAAGCGCTCTAAGCGCATAGTTGGGACAATACCTCATTCTTGCTCCCGTGGAAGAACAATTGAATATAACCTGTAGAGTTGATAACCGCTTTAAGGTGGCTCACCATACGTCGCACCTGTAAGGCCTCTCCCCAGTGTGAATATGTTCATGCTTACGCAGATTTGATGTTGTCCTGAACGTTGCTTTACAAACTTAAATAACATGGAAGATGAAAGAAGCTTGGGACAGGTCACCTTTGCCAAACACCTTGCGGTCATTCAGCAGCATCCCATTGACTTTGTCAATAGCTTGTTGGGCAGCTTCATCAGTCTTAAAATGACAAAGCAGTATCCCTTGGACTGGCCCGTATCGTCAGTAGCTACCTTGCATGACATAATTACTCCAAAAACATTAAATGTGTCAAACAGAGCCTTGTTATCAATGCCCTTGTCCTAATTCTTTATGAAGATGTTACCAAATCGAGATCACACAGACCAGAGCACTTGAAAGCTATCACTCTTGTCCAAAATTCCTTCTGCTGATCGCTAATCGGAGTACCGCTGTGGAACAAAACAAATGTAAACAAAATTATGTCTTTTGTTCCTTTTCAATGGACTCTAAGCGCATAGTTGGGAAAATACCTCATGCTTGCGCACGCTTGCGCACGTGGAAGAACCATTGGATAAAACCTGTAGAGTTGATAACCGCTTGAAGGAGGCTCCAAATACCTTGCACTTGTAAGGCTTCTCCCCATTGTGAATACGTTCATACTTGCGAAGGTTTGATGATGTCCTGAACGATGCTTTACAAACCGTGCACGCGAAAGGCTTTAGTTCCTTTTCAAAGGACTCTCCGCGTAGAGTTGGGACAATACCTCATGATTGCGAACGTGGAAAAACCATTGGATATAACCTGTACGTTGGGAACCGCTTGAAGGAAGCTCCACATACCTCGCTCTTGTAAGGCCTCTCCCCACAGCGTCCAAAATTCCTTCTGCTGATCGCTAATCTGAGTACCGCAGTGGCGCAAAACAAATGTAAACAAAATTATATCTTTTGTTACTTTTCAAAGGACTCTCCGCGCATAGTTGGGACAATACTTCATGATTGCGAACGTGGAAAAACCATTGGATATAACCTGTACGTTGGTAACCGCTTGAAGGAAGCTCCACATACCTCGCTCTTGTAAGGCCTCTCCCCACAGCGAATGCGTTCATGCTTACGTATAATTTGATGTCCTGAACGTTGATTTACAAACTTTCCTGGCGAAAGGCTTCTCCCCGGTGTGAATACGTTTCTGTACTAGCAGATCGCTTGAATGAGAGAAGTATTTGCTGCATACATCACACTTGAACGGAGGTCGATGTGCAACTCTCTGATTTGTTCTGGACTCCAACGCATATCAGCATCATTAGAGTAACCTGATATAACTTCTGTCCAAAGTTCTTTCTGCTGATCGCTATTCTGAGTACCGCTGTTGAAGGAAACAATTGTGAAAAATCGTACTGCTGTTGTTCTTTTTTAAAGCGCTCTAAGCGCATAGTTGGGACAATACCTCATTGTTGCGCCCGTGGAAGAACAATTGAATATAACCTGTAGAGTTGATAACCGCTTTAAGGTGGCTCCACATACTTCGCACCTGTAAGGCCTCTCCCCAATGTGAATATGTTCATGCTTACGCAGATTTGATGTTGTCCTGAACAAATCAGAGAATTGCACATCGACCTCCGTTCAAGTGTGATGTATGCAGCAAATACTTCTCTCATTCAAGCGATCTGCTTCACAATCTCTCCAGAACGACGATGTGTATCTTGGTTCTGTTAACTACTGCATGTATAAGGTGCGATAGGTGCGTCTCCGTGGAGGTCGATGTGAAACTCTCTGATTTGTTCTGGACTCCAACGCATGTCAGCATCATTAGAGTAACCTGATATAACCTCTGTCCAAAGTTCTTTCTGCTGATCGCTATTCTGAGTACCGCTGTTGAAGGAAATAATTATATGTAAACAAAAGTATAGCTTTTGTTCCTTTTCAAAGGACTCTAAGCGCATAGTTGGGACAATACCTCATTCTTGCGCACGTGAAAGAACCGTTGGATATAACCTGTAGAGTTGATAACCGCTTTGAGGAGGATCCACATACCTTGCACTTGTAGGGCCTCTCCCCAGTGTGAATACGTTCATGCTTACGCAGATTTGTGAGACTTTGCTAGGCCTATAGGGATGACTACTAACACTAGTACATGTACTAACCTCACCATCCAACACAGGGAAACACCAGCTGAATATTGTTCATAATCAGGTACATCACCCGTTCCAGGTCCTTGGCATTACGAAACGCTGTGACACCTGCCTGCTGTAGTCGAATCGGTTTAGGAAAAGTGCTGTGAAAAATTGGAGAAAAATGAGCATGGGCAGATGAGCACCCTGGCTCATCGTCTCCAATCCCTTTTTTCCCATCCTGCAATCTGGCACCGGGCATACTTGATTGTTGCCGTGGACGGTCGTGTAATAAAACATGATAATTATTGTTCATAATCAGGTACATCCACCTTTTCAGGTCCTTGGCACTACGAACCGCTGTGACACCTGTCTGCTGTAGTCGAATCGTGAGGAAAAGGGCTGTGAAAATTCGGAAGAGTGAGCAAGGGCAGATGAGCACCCTTGCTCATCTTCTCCAATTCCCTTCTTTTCCCATCCTGCAATCTGCCACCTCTACAAGCATGGCATCTATCAGTCGAGTTCAGCGGTATATTCTTCCTTTTCAAAGGACTCTCCGCGCATAGTTGGGACAATACCTCATGATTGCGAACGTGGAAAAACCATTGGATATAACCTGTACGTTGATAACCGCTTGAAGGAAGCTCCACATACCTCGCTCTTGTAAGGCCTCTCCCCACAGCGAATGCGTTCATGCTTACGTATAATTTGATGTCCTGAACGTTGATTTACAAACTTTCCACGCGAAAGGCTTCTCCCCGGTGTGAATACGTTTCTATACCAGCAGATCGCTTGAATGAGAGAAGTATTTGCTGCATACATCACACTTGAACGGAGGTCGATGTGCAACTCTCTGATTTGTTCTGGACTCCAACGCATATCAGCATCACTAGAGTAACCTGATATAACTTCTGTCCAAAGTTCTTTCTGCTGATCGCTATTCTGAGTACCGCTGTTGAAGGAAACAATCGTGAAAAATCGTACTACTGTTGTTCCTTTTCAAAGCGCTCTAGGCGCATAGTTGGGACAATACCTCATTCTTGCGCCCGTGGAAGAACAATTGAATATAACCTGTAGAGTTGATAACCGCTTTAAGGTGGCTCCACATACTTCGCACCTGTAAGGCCTCTCCCCAGTGTGAATATGTTCATGCTTACGCAGATTTGATGTTGTCCTGAACGTTGCTTTACAAACTTAAATAACATGGAAGATGAAAGAAGCTTGGGACAGGTCACCTTTGCCAAACACCTTGCGGTCATTCAGCAGCATCCCATTGACTTTGTCAATAGCTTGTTGGGCAGCTTCATCAGTCTTAAAATGACAAAGCAGTATCCCTTGGACTGGCCCTTAACGTCAGTAGCTACCTTGCATGACATAATTACTCCAAAAACATTAAATGTGTCAAACAGAGCCTTGTTATCATTGCCCTTGTCCTAATTCTTGATGAAGATGTTACCAAATCGAGATCACACAGACCAGAGCACTTGAAAGCTATCACTCTTGTCCAAAATTCCTTCTGCTGAGCGCTAATCTGAGTACCGCAGTGGAACAAAACAAATGTAATCAAAAAATTATGTCTTTTGTTCCTTTTCAATGGACTCTAAACGCATAGTTGGGAAAATACCTCATGCTTGCGCACGCTTGCGCACGTGGAAGAACCGTTGGATAAAACCTGTAGAGTTGATAACCGCTTGAAGGAGGCTCCACATACCTTGCACTTGTAAGGCTTCTCCCCATTGTTAATATGTTCATGCTTGCGAAGGTTTGATGATGTCCTGAACGTTGCTTTACAAACCGTGCACGCGGAAGGCTTCTCCCCGGTGTGAAAACGTTTGTGTACTAGCAGATCGCTTGAATGAGAGAAGTATTTGCTGCATACATCACACTTGAACGGAGGTCGATGTGCAACTCTCTGATTTGTTCTGGACTCCAACGCATATCAGCATCATCAGAGTAACCTGATATAACTTCTGTCCAAAGTTCTTTCTGCTGATCGCTATTCTGAGTACCGCTGCGGAAGGAAACAATTGTGAATAATCGTACTGCTCTTGTTCCTTTTTAAAGCGCTCTAAGCGCATAGTTGGGACAATACCTCATTCTTGCTCCCGTGGAAGAACAATTGAATATAACCTGTCGAGTTGATAACCGCTTTAAGGTGGCTCAACATACTTCGCACCTGTAAGGCCTCTCCCCAGTGTGAATATGTTCATGCTTACGCAGATTTCATGTTGTCCTGAACGTTGCTTTACAAACTTAAATAACATGGAAGATGAAAGAAGCTTGGGACAGGTCACCTTTGCCAAACACCTTGCGGTCATTCAGCAGCATCCCATTGACTTTGTCAATAGCTTGTTGGGCAGCTTCATCAGTCTTAAAATGACAAAGCAGTATCCCTTGGACTGGCCCGTATCGTCAGTAGCTACCTTGCATGACATAATTACTCCAAAAACATTAAATGTGTCAAACAGAGCCTTGTTATCAATGCCCTTGTCCTAATTCTTGATGAATATGTTACCAAATCGAGATCACACAGACCAGAGCACTTGAAAGCTATCAGTCTGGTCCAAAATTCCTTCTGCTGATCGCTAATCGGAGTACCGCAGTGGAACAAAACAAATGTAAACAAAATTATGTCTTTTGTTCCTTTTCAATGGACTCTAAGCGCATAGTTGGGAAAATACCTCATGCTTGCGCACGCTTGCGCACCTGGAAGAACCGTTGGATAAAACCTGTAGAGTTGATAACCGCTTGAAGGAGGCTCCACACACCTTGCACTTGTAAGGCTTCTCCCCATTGTGAATATGTTCATACTTGCGAAGGTTTGATGATGTCCTGAACGATGCTTTACAAACCGTGCACGCGAAAGGCTTCTCCCCGGTGTGAATACGTTTGTGTACTAGCAGATTGCTTGAATGAGAGAAGTATATGCTGCATACATCACACTTGAACGGAGGTCGATGTGCAACTCTCTGATTTGTTCTGGACTCCAACGCATATCAGCATCATTAGAGTAACCTGATATAACTTCTGTCCAAAGTTCTTTCTGCTGATCGCTATTCTGAGTACCGCTGTTGAAGGAAACAATTGTGAAAAATCGTACTGCTCTTGTTCCTTTTTAAAGCGCTCTAAGCGCATAGTTGGGACAATACCTCATTCTTGCTCCCGTGGAAGAACAATTGAATATAACCTGTCGAGTTGATAACCGCTTTAAGGTGGCTCAACATACTTCGCACCTGTAAGGCCTCTCCCCAGTGTGAATATGTTCATGCTTACGCAGATTTCATGTTGTCCTGAACGTTGCTTTACAAACTTAAATAACATGGAAGATGAAAGAAGCTTGGGACAGGTCACCTTTGCCAAACACCTTGCGGTCATTCAGCAGCATCCCATTGACTTTGTCAATAGCTTGTTGGGCAGCTTCATCAGTCTTAAAATGACAAAGCAGTATCCCTTGGACTGGCCCGTATCGTCAGTAGCTACCTTGCATGACATAATTACTCCAAAAACATTAAATGTGTCAAACAGAGCCTTGTTATCAATGCCCTTGTCCTAATTCTTGATGAATATGTTACCAAATCGAGATCACACAGACCAGAGCACTTGAAAGCTATCAGTCTGGTCCAAAATTCCTTCTGCTGATCGCTAATCGGAGTACCGCAGTGGAACAAAACAAATGTAAACAAAATTATGTCTTTTGTTCCTTTTCAATGGACTCTAAGCGCATAGTTGGGAAAATACCTCATGCTTGCGCACGCTTGCGCACCTGGAAGAACCGTTGGATAAAACCTGTAGAGTTGATAACCGCTTGAAGGAGGCTCCACACACCTTGCACTTGTAAGGCTTCTCCCCATTGTGAATATGTTCATACTTGCGAAGGTTTGATGATGTCCTGAACGATGCTTTACAAACCGTGCACGCGAAAGGCTTCTCCCCGGTGTGAATACGTTTGTGTACTAGCAGATTGCTTGAATGAGAGAAGTATATGCTGCATACATCACACTTGAACGGAGGTCGATGTGCAACTCTCTGATTTGTTCTGGACTCCAACGCATATCAGCATCATTAGAGTAACCTGATATAACTTCTGTCCAAAGTTCTTTCTGCTGATCGCTATTCTGAGTACCGCTGTTGAAGGAAACAATTGTGAAAAATCGTACTACTGTTGTTCCTTTTCAAAGCGCTCTAAGCGCATAGTTGGGACAATACCTCATTCTTGCGCCCGTGGAAGAACAATTGAATATAACCTGTAGAGTTGATAACCGCTTTAAGGTGGCTCCACATACTTCGCACCTGTAAGGCCTCTCCCCAGTGTGAATATGTTCATGCTTACGCAGATTTGATGTTGTCCTGAACGTTGCTTTACAAACTTAAATAACATGGAAGATGAAAGAAGCTTGGGACAGGTCACCTTTGCCAAACACCTTGCGGTCATTCAGCAGCATCCCTTTGACTTTGTCAATAGCTTGTTGGGCAGCTTCATCAGTCTTAAAATGACAAAGCAGTATCCCTTGGACTGGCCCTTAACGTCAGTAGCTACCTTGCATGACATAATTACTCCAAAAACATTAAATGTGTCAAACAGAGCCTTGTTATCAATGCCCTTGTCCTAATTCTTGATGAAAATGTTACCAAATCGAGATCACACAGACCAGAGCACTTGAAAGCTATCACTCTTGTCCAAAATTCCTTCTGCTGATCGCTAATCTGAGTACCGCAGTGGAACAAAACAAATGTAAACAAAATTATGTCTTTTGTTCCTTTTCAATGGACTCTAAACGCATAGTTGGGAAAATACCTCATGCTTGCGCACGCTTGCGCACGTGGAAGAACCGTTGGATAAAACCTGTAGAGTTGATAACCGCTTGAAGGAGGCTCCACATACCTTGCACTTGTAAGGCTTCTCCCCATTGTGAATACGTTCATGCTTGCGAAGGTTTGATGATGTCCTGAACGTTGCTTTACAAACCGTGCACGCGGAAGGCTTCTCCCCGGTGTGAATACGTTTGTGTACTAGCAGATCGCTTGAATGAGAGAAGTATTTGCTGCATACATCACACTTGAACGGAGGTCGATGTGCAACTCTCTGATTTGTTCTGGACTCCAACGCATATCAGCATCATCAGAGTAACCTGATATAACTTCTGTCCAAAGTTCTTTCTGCTGATCGCTATTCTGAGTACCGCTGCGGAAGGAAACAATTGTGAAAAATCGTACTGCTGTTCCTTTTTAAAGCGCTCTAAGCGCATAGTTGGGACAATACCTCATTCTTGCTCCCGTGGAAGAACAATTGAATATAACCTGTAGAGTTGATAACCGCTTTAAGGTGGCTCACCATACTTCGCACCTGTAAGGCCTCTCCCCAGTGTGAATATGTTCATGCTTACGCAGATTTGATGTTGTCCTGAACGTTGCTTTACAAACTTAAATAACATGGAAGATGAAAGAAGCTTGGGACAGGTCACCTTTGCCAAACACCTTGCGGTCATTCAGCAGCATCCCATTGACTTTGTCAATAGCTTGTTGGGCAGCTTCATCAGTCTTAAAATGACAAAGCAGTATCCCTTGGACTGGCCCGTATCGTCAGTAGCTACCTTGCATGACATAATTACTCCAAAAACATTAAATGTGTCAAACAGAGCCTTGTTATCAATGCCCTTGTCCTAATTCTTTATGAAGATGTTACCAAATCGAGATCACACAGACCAGAGCACTTGAAAGCTATCACTCTTGTCCAAAATTCCTTCTGCTGATCGCTAATCGGAGTACCGCTGTGGAACAAAACAAATGTAAACAAAATTATGTCTTTTGTTCCTTTTCAATGGACTCTAAGCGCATAGTTGGGAAAATACCTCATGCTTGCGCACGCTTGCGCACGTGGAAGAACCATTGGATAAAACCTGTAGAGTTGATAACCGCTTGAAGGAGGCTCCAAATACCTTGCACTTGTAAGGCTTCTCCCCATTGTGAATACGTTCATACTTGCGAAGGTTTGATGATGTCCTGAACGATGCTTTACAAACCGTGCACGCGAAAGGCTTCTCCCCGGTGTGAATACGTTTGTGTACTAGCAGATCGCTTGAATGAGAGAAGTATTTGCTGCATACATCACACTTGAACGGAGGTCGATGTGCAACTCTCTGTTTTGTTCTGGACTCCAACGCATATCAGCATCATCAGAGTAACCTGATATAACTTCTGTCCAAAGTTCTTTCTGCTGATCGCTATTCTGAGTACCGCTGCGGAAGGAAACAATTGTGAAAAATCGTACTGCTGTTGTTCCTTTTCAAAGCGCTCTAAGCGCATAGTTGGGACAATACCTCATTCTTGCGCCCGTGGAAGAACCATTGAATATAACCTGTAGAGTTGATAACCGCTTTAAGGTGGCTCCACATACTTCGCACCTGTAAGGCCTCTCCCCAGTGTGAATATGTTCATGCTTACGCAGATTTGATGTTGTCCTGAACGTTGCTTTACAAACTTAAATAACATGGAAGATGAAAGAAGCTTGGGACAGGTCAGCTTTGCCAAACACCTTGCGGTCATTCAGCAGCATCCCATTGACTTTGTCAATAGCTTGTTGGGCAGCTTCATCAGTCTTAAAATGACAAAGCAGTATCCCTTGGACTGGCCCGTATCGTCAGTAGCTACCTTGCATGACATAATTACTCCAAAAACATTAAATGTGTCAAACAGAGCCTTGTTATCAATGCCTTTGTCCTAATTCTTGAATATTGTTCATAATCAGGTACATCACCCGTTCCAGGTCCTTGGCATTACGAAACGCTGTGACACCTGTCTGCTGTAGTCGAATCGGTTTAGGAAAAGGGCTGTGAAAAATTGGAAAAAAATGAGCATGGGCAGATGAGCACCCTTGCTCATCGTCTCCAATCCCTTTTTTCCCATCCTGCAATCTGGCACCGGGCATACTTGATTGTTACCATGGACGGTCGTGTAATAAAACATGATAATTATTGTTCATAATCAGTTACATCCACCTTTCCAGGTCCTTGGCACTACGAACCGCTGTGACACCTGTCTGCTGAAGTCGAATCGGTTGAGGAAAAGGGCTGTGAAAATTCGGAAATGTGAGCAAGGGCAGATGAGCACCCTTGCTCATCTTCTCCAATTCCCTTCTTTTTCCATCCTGCAATCTGCCACCTCTACAAGCATGGCATCTTTCAATCGAGTTAGGCGGTATATTATTCTTTTTCAAAGGACTCTCCGCGCATAGTTGGGACAATACCTCATGATTGCGAACGTGGAAAAACCATTGGATATAACCTGTACGTTGATAACAGCTTGAAGGAAGCTCCACATACCTCGCTCTTGTAAGGCCTCACCCCACAGCGAATGCGTTCATGCTGACGTATAATTTGATGTCCTGAACGTTGATTTACAAGCTTTCCACGCGAAAGGCTTCTCCCCGGTGGGAATACGTTTCTGTACTAGCAGATCGCTTGAATGAGAGAAGTATTTGCTGCATACATCACACTTGAACGGAGGTCGATGTGCAACTCTCTGATTTGTTCTGGACTCCAACGCATATCAGCATCATCAGAGTAACCTGATATAACTTCTGTCCAAAGTTCTTTCTGCTGATCGCTATTCTGAGTACCGCTGCGGAAGGAAACAATTGTGAAAAATCGTACTGCTCTTGTTCCTTTTTAAAGCGCTCTAAGCGCATAGTTGTGACAATACCTCATTCTTGCGCCCGTGGAAGAACAATTGAATATAACCTGTAGAGTTGATAACCGCTTTAAGGTGGCTCCACATACTTCGCACCTGTAAGGCCTCTCCCCAGTGTGAATATGTTCATGCTTACGCAGATTTGATGTTGTCCTGAACGTTGTTTTACAAACTTAAATAACATGGAAGATGAAAGAAGCTTGGGACAGGGCACCTTTGCCAAACACCTTGCGGTCATTCAGCAGCATCCCATTGACTTTGTCAATAGCTTGTTGGGCAGCTTCATCAGTCTTAAAATGACAAAGCAGTATCCCTTGGACTGGCCCTTATCGTCAGTAGCTACCTTGCATGACATAATTACTCCAAAAACATTAAATGTGTCGAACAGAGCCTTGTTATCAATGCCCTTGTCCTAATTCTTGATGAAGATGTTACCAAATCGAGATCACACAGACCAGAGCACTTGAAAGCTATCACTCTTGTCCAAAATTCCTTCTGCTGATCGTTAATCTGAGTACCGCAGTGGAACAAAACAAATGTAAACAAAATTATATCTTTTGTTCCTTTTCAATGGACTCTAAACGCATAGTTGGGAAAATACCTCATGCTTGCGCACGCTTGCGCACGTGGAAGAACCGTTGGATAAAACCTGTAGAGTTGATAACCGCTTGAAGGAGGCTCCACATACCTTGCACTTGTAAGGCTTCTCCCCATTGTGAATACGTTCATGCTTGCGAAGGTTTGATGATGTCCTGAACGTTGCTTTACAACCCGTGCACGCAGAAGGCTTCTCCCTGGTGTGAATACGTTTGTGTACTAGCAGATCGCTTGAATGAGAGAAGTATTTGCTGCATACATCACACTTGAACGGAGGTCGATGTGCAACTCTCTGATTTGTTCTGGACTCCAACGCATATCAGCATCATCAGAGTAACCTGATATAACTTCTGTCCAAAGTTCTTTCTGCTGATCGCTATTCTGAGTACCGCTGCGGAAGGAAACAATTGTGAAAAATCGTACTGCTCTTGTTCCTTTTTAAAGCGCTCTAAGCGCATAGTTGGGACAATACCTCATTCTTGCTCCCGTGGAAGAACAATTGAATATAACCTGTAGAGTTGATAACCGCTTTAAGGTGGCTCCACATACTTCGCACCTGTAAGGCCTCTCCCCAGTGTGAATATGTTCATGCTTACGCAGATTTGATGTTGTCCTGAACGTTGCTTTACAAACTTAAATAACATGGAAGATGAAAGAAGCTTGGGACAGGTCACCTTTGCCAAACACCTTGCGGTCATTCAGCAGCATCCCATTGACTTTGTCAATAGCTTGTTGGGCAGCTTCATCAGTCTTAAAATGACAAAGCAGTATCCCTTGGACTGGCCGGGTATCGTCAGTAGCTACCTTGCATGACATAATTACTCCAAAAACATTAAATGTGTCAAACAGAGCCTTGTTATCAATGCCCTTGTCCTAATTCTTGATGAAGATGTTACCAAATCGAGATCACACAGACCAGAGCACTTGAAAGCTATCACTCTTGTCCAAAATTCCTTCTGCTGATCGCTAATCTGAGTACCGCAGTGGAACAAAACAAATGTAAACAAAATTATGTCTTTTGTTCCTTTTCAATGGACTCTAAGGGCATAGTTGGGAAAATACCTCATGCTTGCGCACGCTTGCGCACGTGGAAGAACCGTTGGATAAAACCTGTAGAGTTGATAACCGCTTGAAGGAGGCTCCACATACCTTGCACTTGTAAGGCTTCTCCCCACTGTGAATATGTTCATACTTGCGAAGGTTTGATGATGTCCTGAACGATGCTTTACAAACCGTGCACGCGAAAGGCTTCTCCCCGGTGTGAATTCGTTTGTGTACTAGCAGATCGCTTGAATGAGAGAAGTATTTGCTGCATACATCACACTTGAACGGAGGTCGATGTGCA
Organism: Sycon ciliatum; assembly: GCF_964019385.1. Classification (NCBI taxonomy): domain Eukaryota; kingdom Metazoa; phylum Porifera; class Calcarea; order Leucosolenida; family Sycettidae; genus Sycon; species Sycon ciliatum. The sequence continues at coordinate 8,168,340 of NC_088649.1, read as the reverse complement.
ACTCTCTGATTTGTTCTGGACTCCAACGCATATCAGCATCATCAGAGTAACCTGATATAACTTCTGTCCAAAGTTCTTTCTGCTGATCGCTATTCTGAGTACCGCTGCGGAAGGAAACAATTGTGAAAAATCGTACTGCTGTTGTTCCTTTTTAAAGCGCTCTAAGCGCATAGTTGGGACAATACCTCATTCTTGCGCCCGTGGAAGAACAATTGAATATAACCTGTAGAGTTGATAACCGCTTTAAGGTGGCTCCACATACTTCGCACCTGTAAGGCCTCTCCCCAGTGTGAATATGTTCATGCTTACGCAGATTTGATGTTGTCCTGAACGTTGCTTTACAAACTTAAATAACATGGAAGATGAAAGAAGCTTGGGACAGGTCACCTTTGCCAAACACCTTGCGGTCATTCAGCAGCATCCCATTGACTTTGTCAATAGCTTGTTGGGCAGCTTCATCAGTCTTAAAATGACAAAGCAGTATCCCTTGGACTGGCCCGTATCGTCAGTAGCTACCTTGCATGACATAATTACTCCAAAAACATTAAATGTGTCAAACAGAGCCTTGTTATCAATGCCTTTGTCCTAATTCTTGAATATTGTTCATAATCAGGTACATCACCCGTTCCAGGTCCTTGGCATTACGAAACGCTGTGACACCTGTCTGCTGTAGTCGAATCGGTTTAGGAAAAGGGCTGTGAAAAGTTGGAAAAAAATGAGCATGGGCAGATGAGCACCCTTGCTCATCGTCTCCAATCCCTTTTTTCCCATCCTGCAATCTGGCACCGGGCATACTTGATTGTTACCGTGGACGGTCGTGTAATAAAACATGATAATTATTGTTCATAATCAGTTACATCCACCTTTCCAGGTCCTTGGCACTACGAACCGCTGTGACACCTGTCTGCTGAAGTCGAATCGGTTGAGGAAAAGGGCTGTGAAAATTCGGAAAAGTGAGCAAGGGCAGATGAGCACCCTTGCTCATCTTCTCCAATTCCCTTCTTTTCCTATCCTGCAATCTGCCACCTTTACAAGCATGGCATCTATCAGTCGAGTTCAGCGGTATATTCTTCCTTTTCAAAGGACTCTCCGCGCCTAGTTGGGACAATACCTCATGATTGCGAACGTGGAAAAACCATTGGATATAACCTGTACGTTGATAACCGCTTGAAGGAAGCTCCACATACCTCGCTCTTGTAAGGCCTCTCCCCACAGCGAATGCGTTCATGCTTACGTATAATTTGATGTCCTGAACGTTGATTTACAAACTTTCCACGCGAAAGGCTTCTCCCCGGTGTGAATCCGTTTCTGTACTAGCAGATCGCTTGAATGAGAGAAGTATTTGCTCCATACATCACACTTGAACGGAGTTCGATGTGCAACTCTCTCATTTGTTCTGGACTCCAACGCATATCAGCATCATCAGAGTAACCTGATATAACTTCTGTCCAAAGTTCTTTCTGCTGATCGCTATTCTGAGTACCGCTGTTGAAGGAAACAATTGTGAAAAATCGTACTGCTGTTGTTCCTTTTCAAAGCGCTCTAAGCGCATAGTTGGGACAATACCTCATTCTTGCGCCCGTGGAAGAACCATTGAATATAACCTGTAGAGTTGATAACCGCTTTAAGGTGGCTCCACATACTTCGCACCTGTAAGGCCTCTCCCCAATGTGAATATGTTCATTCTTACGCAGATTTGATGTTGTCCTGAACGTTGCTTTACAAACTTAAATAACATGAAAGATGAAAGAAGCTTGGGACAGGTCACCTTTGCCAAACACCTTGCGGTCATTCAGCAGCATCCCATTGACTTTGTCAATAGCTTGTTGGGCAGCTTCATCAGTCTTAAAATGACAAAGCAGTATCCCTTGGACTGGCCCTTATCGTCAGTAGCTACCTTGCATGACATAATTACTCCAAAAACATTAAATGTGTCAAACAGAGCCTTGTTATCAAAGCCCTTGTCCTAATTCTTGATGAAGATGTTACCAAATCGAGATCACACAGACCGGAGCACTTGAAAGCTATCACTCTTGTCCAAAATTCCTTCTGCTGATCGCTAATCTGAGTACCGCAGTGGAACAAAACAAATGTAAACAAAATTATATCTTTTGTTCCTTTTCAAAGGACTCTCCGCGCATAGTTGGGACAATACCTCATGATTGCGAACGTGGAAAAACCATTGGATATAACCTGTACGTTGGTAACCGCTTGAAGGAAGCTCCACATACCTCGCTCTTGTAAGGCCTCTCCCCACAGCGAATGCGTTCATGCTTACGTATAATTTGATGTCCTGAACGTTGATTTACAAACTTTCCTGGCGAAAGGCTTCTCCCCGGTGTGAATACGTTTCTGTACTAGCAGATCGCTTGAATGAGAGAAGTATTTGCTGCATACATCACACTTGAACGGAGGTCGATGTGCAACTCTCTGATTTCTTCCGGACTCCAACGCATATCAGCATCATTAGAGTAACCTGATATAACTTCTGTCCAAAGTTCTTTCTGCTGATCGCTATTCTGAGTACCGCTGTTGAAGGAAACAATTGTGAAAAATCGTACTGCTGTTGTTCCTTTTTAAAGCGCTCTAAGCGCATAGTTGGGACAATACCTCATTCTTGCGCCCGTGGAAGAACAATTGAATATAACCTGTAGAGTTGATAACCGCTTTAAGGTGGCTCCACATACTTCGCACCTGTAAGGCCTCTCCCCAATGTGAATATGTTCTTGCTTACGCAGATTTGATGTTGTCCTGAACAAATCAGAGAGTTGCACATCGACCTCCGTTCAAGTGTGATGTATGCAGCAAATACTTCTCGCATTCAAGCGATCTGCTTCACAATCTCTCCAGAACGACTATGTGTATCTTGGTTCTGTTAACTACTGCATGTATAAGGTGCGATAGGTGCGTCTCCGTGGAGGTCGATGTGAAACTCTCTGATTTGTTCTGGACTCCAACGCATGTCAGCATCATTAGAGTAACCTGATATAACCTCTGTCCAAAGTTCTTTCTGCTGATCGCTATTCTGAGTACCGCTGTTGAAGGAAATAATTATATGTAAACAAAAGTATAGCTTTTGTTCCTTTTCAAAGGACTCTAAGCGCATAGTTGGGACAATACCTCATTCTTGCGCACGTGAAAGAACCGTTGGATATAACCTGTAGAGTTGATAACCGCTTTGAGGAGGATCCACATACCTTGCACTTGTAGGGCCTCTCCCCAGTGTGAATACGTTCATGCTTACGCAGATTTGTGAGACTTTGCTAGGCCTATAGGGATGACTACTAACACTAGTACATGTACTAACCTCACCATCCAACACAGGGAAACACCAGCTGAATATTGTTCATAATCAGGTACATCACCCGTTCCGGGTCCTTGGCATCACGAAACGCTGTGACACCTGTCTGCTGTAGTCGAATCGGTTTAGGAAAAGTGCTGTGAAAAATTGGAGAAAAATGAGCATGGGCAGATGAGCACCCTGGCTCATCGTCTCCAATCCCTTTTTTCCCATCCTGCAATCTGGCACCGGGCATACTTGATTGTTGCCGTGGACGGTCGTGTAATAAAACATGATAATTATTGTTCATAATCAGGTACATCCACCTTTTCAGGTCCTTGGCACTACGAACCGCTGTGACACCTGTCTGCTGTAGTCGAATCGTGAGGAAAAGGGCTGTGAAAATTCGGAAGAGTGAGCAAGGGCAGATGAGCACCCTTGCTCATCTTCTCCAATTCCCTTCTTTTCCCATCCTGCAATCTGCCACCTCTACAAGCATGGCATCTATCAGTCGAGTTCAGCGGTATATTCTTCCTTTTCAAAGGACTCTCCGCGCATAGTTGGGACAATACCTCATGATTGCGAACGTGGAAAAACCATTGGATATAACCTGTACGTTGATAACCGCTTGAAGGAAGCTCCACATACCTCGCTCTTGTAAGGCCTCTCCCCACAGCGAATGCGTTCATGCTTACGTATAATTTGATGTCCTGAACGTTGATTTACAAACTTTCCACGCGAAAGGCTTCTCCCCGGTGTGAATACGTTTCTATACTAGCAGATCGCTTGAATGAGAGAAGTATTTGCTGAATACATCACACTTGAACGGAGGTCGATGTGCAACTCTCTGATTTGTTCTGGACTCCAACGCATATCAGCATCATTAGAGTAACCTGATATAACTTCTGTCCAAAGTTCTTTCTGCTGATCGCTATTCTGAGTACCGCTGTTGAAGGAAACAATTGTGAAAAATCGTACTACTGTTGTTCCTTTTCAAAGCGCTCTAAGCGCATAGTTGGGACAATACCTCATTCTTGCGCCCGTGGAAGAACAATTGAATATAACCTGTAGAGTTGATAACCGCTTTAAGGTGGCTCCACATACTTCGCACCTGTAAGGCCTCTCCCCAGTGTGAATATGTTCATGCTTACGCAGATTTGATGTTGTCCTGAACGGTGCTTTAGAAACTTAAATAACATGGAAGATGAAAGAAGCTTGGGACAGGTCACCTTTGCCAAACACCTTGCGGTCATTCAGCAGCATCCCATTGACTTTGTCAATAGCTTGTTGGGCAGCTTCATCAGTCTTAAAATGACAAAGCAGTATCCCTTGGACTGGCCCTTAACGTCAGTAGCTACCTTGCATGACATAATTACTCCAAAAACATTAAATGTGTCAAACAGAGCCTTGTTATCAATGCCCTTGTCCTAATTCTTGATGAAGATGTTACCAAATCGAGATCACACAGACCAGAGCACTTGAAAGCTATCACTCTTGTCCAAAATTCCTTCTGCTGATCGCTAATCTGAGTACCGCAGTGGAACAAAACAAATGTAAACAAAATTATGTCTTTTGTTCCTTTTCAATGGACTCTAAACGCATAGTTGGGAAAATACCTCATGCTTGCGCACGCTTGCGCACGTGGAAGAACCGTTGGATAAAACCTGTAGAGTTGATAACCGCTTGAAGGAGGCTCCACATACCTTGCCCTTGTAAGGCTTCTCCCCATTGTGAATACGTTCATGCTTGCGAAGGTTTGATGATGTCCTGAACGTTGCTTTACAAACCGTGCACGCGGAAGGCTTCTCCCCGGTGTGAATACGTTTGTGTACTAGCAGATCGCTTGAATGAGAGAAGTATTTGCTGCATACATCACACTTGAACGGAGGTCGATGTGCAACTCTCTGATTTGTTCTGGACTCCAACGCATATCAGCATCATCAGAGTAACCTGATATAACTTCTGTCCAAAGTTCTTTCTGCTGATCGCTATTCTGAGTACCGCTGCGGAAGGAAACAAATGTGAATAATCGTACTGCTGTTGTTCCTTTTTAAAGCGCTCTAAGCGCATAGTTGGGACAATACCTCATTCTTGCTCCCGTGGAAGAACAATTGAATATAACCTGTCGAGTTGATAACCGCTTTAAGGTGGCTCAACATACTTCGCACGTGTAAGGCCTCTCCCCAGTGTGAATATGTTCATGCTTACGCAGATTTCATGTTGTCCTGAACGTTGCTTTACAAACTTAAATAACATGGAAGATGAAAGAAGCTTGGGACAGGTCACCTTTGCCAAACACCTTGCGGTCATTCAGCAGCACCCCATTGACTTTGTCAATAGCTTGTTGGGCAGCTTCATCAGTCTTAAAATGACAAAGCAGTATCCCTTGGACTGGCCCGTATCGTCAGTAGCTACCTTGCATGACATAATTACTCCAAAAACATTAAATGTGTCAAACAGAGCCTTGTTATCAATGCCCTTGTCCTAATTCTTGATGAAGATGTTACCAAATCGAGATCACACAGACCAGAGCACTTGAAAGCTATCAGTCTTGTCCAAAATTCCTTCTGCTGATCGCTAATCTGAGTATCGCAGTGGAACAAAACAAATGTAAACAAAATTATGTCTTTTGTTCCTTTTCAATGGACTCTAAGCGCATAGTTGGGAAAATACCTCATGCTTGCGCACGCTTGCGCACGTGGAAGAACCGTTGGATAAAACCTGTAGAGTTGATAACCGCTTGAAGGAGGCTCCACATACCTTGCACTTGTAAGGCTTCTCCCCATTGTGAATACGTTCATACTTGCGAAGGTTTGATGATGTCCTGAACGATGCTTTACAAACCGTGCACGCGAAAGGCTTCTCCCCGGTGTGAATACGTTTGTGTACTAGCAGATCGCTTGAATGAGAGAAGTATTTGCTGCATACATCACACTTGAACGGAGGTCGATGTGCAACTCTCTGATTTGTTCTGGACTCCAACGCATATCAGCATCATCAGAGTAACCTGATATAACTTCTGTCCAAAGTTCTTTCTGCTGATCGCTATTCTGAGTACCGCTGCGGAAGGAAACAAATGTGAATAATCGTACTGCTGTTGTTCCTTTTTAAAGCGCTCTAAGCGCATAGTTGGGACAATACCTCATTCTTGCTCCCGTGGAAGAACAATTGAATATAACCTGTCGAGTTGATAACCGCTTTAAGGTGGCTCAACATACTTCGCACGTGTAAGGCCTCTCCCCAGTGTGAATATGTTCATGCTTACGCAGATTTCATGTTGTCCTGAACGTTGCTTTACAAACATAAATAACATGGAAGATGAAAGAAGCTTGGGACAGGTCACCTTTGCCAAACACCTTGCGGTCATTCAGCAGCACCCCATTGACTTTGTCAATAGCTTGTTGGGCAGCTTCATCAGTCTTAAAATGACAAAGCAGTATCCCTTGGACTGGCCCGTATCGTCAGTAGCTACCTTGCATGACATAATTACTCCAAAAACATTAAATGTGTCAAACAGAGCCTTGTTATCAATGCCCTTGTCCTAATTCTTGATGAAGATGTTACCAAATCGAGATCACACAGACCAGAGCACTTGAAAGCTATCAGTCTTGTCCAAAATTCCTTCTGCTGATCGCTAATCTGAGTATCGCAGTGGAACAAAACAAATGTAAACAAAATTATGTCTTTTGTTCCTTTTCAATGGACTCTAAGCGCATAGTTGGGAAAATACCTCATGCTTGCGCACGCTTGCGCACGTGGAAGAACCGTTGGATAAAACCTGTAGAGTTGATAACCGCTTGAAGGAGGCTCCACATACCTTGCACTTGTAAGGCTTCTCCCCATTGTGAATACGTTCATACTTGCGAAGGTTTGATGATGTCCTGAACGATGCTTTACAAACCGTGCACGCGAAAGGCTTCTCCCCGGTGTGAATACGTTTGTGTACTAGCAGATCGCTTGAATGAGAGAAGTATTTGCTGCATACATCACACTTGAACGGAGGTCGATGTGCAACTCTCTGATTTGTTCTGGACTCCAACGCATATCAGCATCATTAGAGTAACCTGATATAACTTCTGTCCAAAGTTCTTTCTGCTGATCGCTATTCTGAGTACCGCTGTTGAAGGAAACAATTGTGAAAAATCGTACTACTGTTTTTCCTTTTCAAAGCGCTCTAAGCGCATAGTTGGGACAATACCTCATTCTTGCGCCCGTGGAAGAACAATTGAATATAACCTGTAGAGTTGATAACCGCTTTAAGGTGGCTCCACATACTTCGCACCTGTAAGGCCTCTCCCCAGTGTGAATATGTTCATGCTTACGCAGATTTGATGTTGTCCTGAACGTTGCTTTACAAACTTAAATAACATGGAAGATGAAAGAAGCTTGGGACAGGTCACCTTTGCCAAACACCTTGCGGTCATTCAGCAGCATCCCATTGACTTTGTCAAAAGCTTGTTGGGCAGCTTCATCAGTCTTAAAATGACAAAGCAGTATCCCTTGGACTGGCCCTTAACGTCAGTAGCTACCTTGCATGACATAATTACTCCAAAAACATTAAATGTGTCAAACAGAGCCTTGTTATCAATGCCCTTGTCCTAATTCTTGATGAAAATGTTACCAAATCGAGATCACACAGACCAGAGCACTTGAAAGCTATCACTCTTGTCCAAAATTCCTTCTGCTGATCGCTAATCTGAGTACCGCAGTGGAACAAAACAAATGTAAACAAAATTATGTCTTTTGTTCCTTTTCAATGGACTCTAAACGCATAGTTGGGAAAATACCTCATGCTTGCGCACGCTTGCGCACGTGGAAGAACCGTTGGATAAAACCTGTAGAGTTGATAACCGCTTGAAGGAGGCTCCACATACCTTGCACTTGTAAGGCTTCTCCCCATTGTGAATACGTTCATGCTTGCGAAGGTTTGATGATGTCCTGAACGTTGCTTTACAAACCGTGCACGCGGAAGGCTTCTCCCCGGTGTGAATACGTTTGTGTACTAGCAGATCGCTTGAATGAGAGAAGTATTTGCTGCATACATCACACTTGAACGGAGGTCGATGTGCAACTCTCTGATTTGTTCTGGACTCCAACGCATATCAGCATCATCAGAGTAACCTGATATAACTTCTGTCCAAAGTTCTTTCTGCTGATCGCTATTCTGAGTACCGCTGCGGAAGGAAACAAATGTGAATAATCGTACTGCTGTTGTTCCTTTTTAAAGCGCTCTAAGCGCATAGTTGGGACAATACCTCATTCTTGCTCCCGTGGAAGAACAATTGAATATAACCTGTCGAGTTGATAACCGCTTTAAGGTGGCTCCACATACTTCGCACCTGTAAGGCCTCTCCCCAGTGTGAATATGTTCATGCTTACGCAGATTTGATGTTGTCCTGAACGTTGCTTTAGAAACTTAATCAACATGGAAGATGAAAGAAGCTTGGGACAGGTCACCTTTGCCAAACACCTTGCGGTCATTCAGCAGCATCCCATTGACTTTGTCAATAGCTTGTTGGGCAGCTTCATCAGTCTTAAAATGACAAAGCAGTATCCCTTGGACTGGCCCTTAACGTCAGTAGCTACCTTGCATGACATAATTACTCCAAAAACATTAAATGTGTCAAACAGAGCCTTGTTATCAATGCCCTTGTCCTAATTCTTGATGAAAATGTTACCAAATCGAGATCACACAGACCAGAGCACTTGAAAGCTATCACTCTTGTCCAAAATTCCTTCTGCTGATCGCTAATCTGAGTACCGCAGTGGAACAAAACAAATGTAAACAAAATTATGTCTTTTGTTCCTTTTCAATGGACTCTAAACGCATAGTTGGGAAAATACCTCATGCTTGCGCACGCTTGCGCACGTGGAAGAACCGTTGGATAAAACCTGTAGAGTTGATAACCGCTTGAAGGAGGCTCCACATACCTTGCACTTGTAAGGCTTCTCCCCATTGTGAATACGTTCATGCTTGCGAAGGTTTGATGATGTCCTGAACGTTGCTTTACAAACCGTGCACGCGGAAGGCTTCTCCCCGGTGTGAATACGTTTGTGTACTAGCAGATCGCTTGAATGAGAGAAGTATTTGCTGCATACATCACACTTGAACGGAGGTCGATGTGCAACTCTCTGATTTGTTCTGGACTCCAACGCATATCAGCATCATTAGAGTAACCTGATATAACTTCTGTCCAAAGTTCTTTCTGCTGATCGCTATTCTGAGTACCGCTGTTGAAGGAAACAATTGTGAAAAATCGTACTACTGTTGTTCCTTTTCAAAGCGCTCTAAGCGCATAGTTGGGACAATACCTCATTCTTGCGCCCGTGGAAGAACAATTGAATATAACCTGTAGAGTTGATAACCGCTTTAAGGTGGCTCCACATACTTCGCACCTGTAAGGCCTCTCCCCAGTGTGAATATGTTCATGCTTACGCAGATTTGATGTTGTCCTGAACGTTGCTTTAGAAACTTAAATAACATGGAAGATGAAAGAAGCTTGGGACAGGTCACCTTTGCCAAACACCTTGCGGTCATTCAGCAGCATCCCATTGACTTTGTCAATAGCTTGTTGGGCAGCTTCATCAGTCTTAAAATGACAAAGCAGTATCCCTTGGACTGGCCCTTAACGTCAGTAGCTACCTTGCATGACATAATTACTCCAAAAACATTAAATGTGTCAAACAGAGCCTTGTTATCAATGCCCTTGTCCTAATTCTTGATGAAAATGTTACCAAATCGAGATCACACAGACCAGAGCACTTGAAAGCTATCACTCTTGTCCAAAATTCCTTCTGCTGATCGCTAATCTGAGTACCGCAGTGGAACAAAACAAATGTAAACAAAATTATGTCTTTTGTTCCTTTTCAATGGACTCTAAACGCATAGTTGGGAAAATACCTCATGCTTGCGCACGCTTGCGCACGTGGAAGAACCGTTGGATAAAACCTGTAGAGTTGATAACCGCTTGAAGGAGGCTCCACATACCTTGCACTTGTAAGGCTTCTCCCCATTGTGAATACGTTCATGCTTGCGAAGGTTTGATGATGTCCTGAACGTTGCTTTACAAACCGTGCACGCGGAAGGCTTCTCCCCGGTGTGAATACGTTTGTGTACTAGCAGATCGCTTGAATGAGAGAAGTATTTGCTGCATACATCACACTTGAACGGAGGTCGATGTGCAACTCTCTGATTTGTTCTGGACTCCAACGCATATCAGCATCATCAGAGTAACCTGATATAACTTCTGTCCAAAGTTCTTTCTGCTGATCGCTATTCTGAGTACCGCTGCGGAAGGAAACAAATGTGAATAATCGTACTGCTGTTGTTCCTTTTTAAAGCGCTCTAAGCGCATAGTTGGGACAATACCTCATTCTTGCTCCCGTGGAAGAACAATTGAATATAACCTGTCGAGTTGATAACCGCTTTAAGGTGGCTCAACATACTTCGCACCTGTAAGGCCTCTCCCCAGTGTGAATATGTTCATGCTTACGCAGATTTCATGTTGTCCTGAACGTTGCTTTACAAACTTAAATAACATGGAAGATGAAAGAAGCTTGGGACAGGTCACCTTTGCCAAACACCTTGCGGTCATTCAGCAGCATCCCATTGACTTTGTCAATAGCTTGTTGGGCAGCTTCATCAGTCTTAAAATGACAAAGCAGTATCCCTTGGACTGGCCCGTATCGTCAGTAGCTACCTTGCATGACATAATTACTCCAAAAACATTAAATGTGTCAAACAGAGCCTTGTTATCAATGCCCTTGTCCTAATTCTTGATGAAGATGTTACCAAATCGAGATCACACAGACCAGAGCACTTGAAAGCTATCAGTCTTGTCCAAAATTCCTTCTGTTGATCGCTAATCTCAGTATCGCAGTGGAACAAAACAAATGTAAACAAAATTATGTCTTTTGTTCCTTTTCAATGGACTCTAAGCGCATAGTTGGGAAAATACCTCATGCTTGCGCACGCTTGCGCACGTGGAAGAACCTTTGGATAAAACCTGTAGAGTTGATAACCGCTTGAAGGAGGCTCCACATACCTTGCACTTGTAAGGCTTCTCCCCATTGTGAATACGTTCATACTTGCGAAGGTTTGATGATGTCCTGAACAATGCTTTACAAACCGTGCACGCGAAAGGCTTCTCCCCGGTGTGAATACGTTTGTGTACTAGCAGATCGCTTGAATGAGAGAAGTATTTGCTGCATACATCACACTTGAACGGAGGTCGATGTGCAACTCTCTGATTTGTTCTGGACTCCAACGCATATCAGCATCATTAGAGTAACCTGATATAACTTCTGTCCAAAGTTCTTTCTGCTGATCGCTATTCTGAGTACCGCTGCGGAAGGAAACAATTGTGAAAAATCGTACTGCTGTTGTTCCTTTTTAAAGCGCTCTAAGCGCATAGTTGGGACAATACCTCATTCTTGCGCCCGTGGAAGAACACTTGAATATAACCTGTAGAGTTGATAACCGCTTTTAGGTGGCTCCACATACTTCGCACCCGTAAGGCCTCTCCCCAGTGTGAATATGTTCATGCTTACGCAGATTTGATGTTGTCCTGAACGTTGCTTTACAAACTTAAATAACATGGAAGATGAAAGAAGCTTGGGACAGGTCACCTTTGCCAAACACCTTGCGGTCATTCAGCAGCATCCCATTGACTTTGTCAATAGCTTGTTGGGCAGCTTCATCAGTCTTAAAATGACAAAGCAGTATCCCTTGGACTGGCCCGTATCGTCAGTAGCTACCTTGCATGACATAATTACTCCAAAAACATTAAATGTGTCAAACAGAGCCTTGTTATCAATGCCTTTGTCCTAATTCTTGAATATTGTTCATAATCAGGTACATCACCCGTTCCAGGTCCTTGGCATTACGAAACGCTGTGACACCTGTCTGCTGTAGTCGAATCGGTTTAGGAAAAGGGCTGTGAAAAATTGGAAAAAAATGAGCATGGGCAGATGAGCACCCTTGCTCATCGTCTCCAATCCCTTTTTTCCCATCCTGCAATCTGGCACCGGGCATACTTGATTGTTACCATGGACGGTCGTGTAATAAAACATGATAATTATTGTTCATAATCAGTTACATCCACTTTTCCAGGTCCTTGGCACTACGAACCGCTGTGACACCTGTCTGCTGAAGTCGAATCGGTTGAGGAAAAGGGCTGTGAAAATTCGGAAAAGTGAGCAAGGGCAGATGAGCACCCTTGCTCATCTTCTCCAATTCCCTTCTTTTTCCATCCTGCAATCTGCCACCTCTACAAGCATGGCATCTTTCAATCGAGTTAGGCGGTATATTCTTCTTTTTCAAAGGACTCTCCGCGCATAGTTGGGACAATACCTCATGATTGCGAACGTGGAAAAACCATTGGATATAATCTGTACGTTGATAACAGCTTGAAGGAAGCTCCACATACCTCGCTCTTGTAAGGCCTCTCCCCACAGCGAATGCGTTCATGCTTACGTATAATTTGATGTCCTGAACGTTGATTTACAAGCTTTCCACGCGAAAGGCTTCTCCCCGGTGGGAATACGTTTCTGTACTAGCAGATCGCTTGAATGAGAGAAGTATTTGCTGCATACATCACACTTGAACGGAGGTCGATGTGCAACTATCTGATTTGTTCTGGACTCCAACGCATATCAGCATCATCAGAGTAACCTGATTTAACTTCTGTCCAAAGTTCTTTCTGCTGATCGCTATTCTGAGTACCGCTGTTGAAGGAAACAATTGTGAAAAATCGTACTGCTGTTGTTCCTTTTCAAAGCGCTCTAAGCGCATAGTTGGGACAATACCTCATTCTTGCGCCCGTGGAAGAACAATTGAATATAACCTGTAGAGTTGATAACCGCTTTAAGGTGGCTCCACATACTTCGCACCTGTAAGGCCTCTCCCCAGTGTGAATATGTTCATGCTTACGCAGATTTGATGTTGTCCTGAACGTTGCTTTACAAACTTAAATAACATGAAAGATGAAAGAAGCTTGGGACAGGTCACCTTTGCCAAACACCTTGCGGTAATTCAGCAGCATCCCATTGACTTTTTAAATAACTTGTTTGGCAGCTTCATCAGTCTTAAAATGACAAAGCAGTATCCCTTGGACTGGCCCTTATCGTCAGTAGCTACCTTGCATGACATAATTACTCCAAAAACATTAAATGTGTCACACAGAGCCTTGTTATCAATGCCCTTGTCCTAATTCTTGATGAAGTTGTTACCACATCGAGATCACACAGACCAGAGCACTTGAAAGCTATCACTCTTGTCCAAAATTCCTTCTGCTGATCGCTAATCTGAGTACCGCAGTGGAACAAAACAAATGTAAACAAAATTATATCTTTTGTTCCTTTTCAAAGGACTCTCCGCGCAGAGTTGGGACAATACCTCATGATTGCGAACGTGGAAAAACCATTGGATATAACCTGTACGTTGATAACCGCTTGAAGGAAGCTCCACATACCTCGCTCTTGTAAGGCCTCTCCCCAGAGCGAATGCGTTCATGCTGACGTATAATTTGATGTCTTGAACGTTGATTTACAAGCTTTCCACGCGAAAGGCTTCTCCCCGGTGGGAATACGTTTCTGTACTAGCAGATCGCTTGAATGAGAGAAGTATTTGCTGCATACATCACACTTGAACGGAGGTCGATGTGCAACTCTCTGATTTGTTCTGGACTCCAACGCATATCAGCATCATTAGAGTAACCTGATATAACTTCTGTCCAAAGTTCTTTCTGCTGATCGCTATTCTGAGTACCGCTGTTGAAGGAAACAATTGTGAAAAATCGTACTACTGTTGTTCCTTTTCAAAGCGCTCTAAGCGCATAGTTGGGACAATACCTCATTCTTGCGCCCGTGGAAGAACAATTGAATATAACCTGTAGAGTTGATAACCGCTTTAAGGTGGCTCCACATACTTCGCACCTGTAAGGCCTCTCCCCAGTGTGAATATGTTCATGCTTACGCAGATTTGATGTTGTCCTGAACGTTGCTTTACAAACTTAAATAACATGGAAGATGAAAGAAGCTTGGGACAGGTCACCTTTGCCAAACACCTTGCGGTCATTCAGCAGCATCCCATTGACTTTGTCAATAGCTTGTTGGGCAGCTTCATCAGTCTTAAAATGACAAAGCAGTATCCCTTGGACTGGCCCTTAACGTCAGTAGCTACCTTGCATCACATAATTACTCCAAAAACATTAAATGTGTCAAACAGAGCCTTGTTATCAATGCCCTTGTCCTAATTCTTGATGAAGATGTTACCAAATCGAGATCACACAGACCAGAGCACTTGAAAGCTATCACTCTTGTCCAAAATTCCTTCTGCTGATCGCTAATCTGAGTACCGCAGTGGAACAAAACAAATGTAAACAAAATTATGTCTTTTGTTCCTTTTCAATGGACTCTAAACGCATAGTTGGGAAAATATCTCATGCTTGCGCACGCTTGCGCACGTGGAAGAACCGTTGGATAAAACCTGTAGAGTTGATAACCGCTTGAAGGAGGCTCCACATACCTTGCACTTGTAAGGCTTCTCCCCATTGTGAATACGTTCATGCTTGCGAAGGTTTGATGATGTCCTGAACGTTGCTTTACAAACCGTGCACGCGGAAGGCTTCTCCCCGGTGTGAATACGTTTGTGTACTAGCAGATCGCTTGAATGAGAGAAGTATTTGCTGCATACATCACACTTGAACGGAGGTCGATGTGCAACTCTCTGATTTGTTCTGGACTCCAACGCATATCAGCATCATCAGAGTATACTGATATAACTTCGGTCCAAAGTTCTTTCTGCTGATCGCTATTCTGAGTACCGCTGCGGAAGGAAACAATTGTGAATAATCGTACTGCTGTTGTTCCTTTTTAAAGCGCTCTAAGCGCATAGTTGGGACAATACCTCATTCTTGCTCCCGTGGAAGAACAATTGAATATAACCTGTCGAGTTGATAACCGCTTTAAGGTGGCTCAACATACTTCGCACCTGTAAGGCCTCTCCCCAGTGTGAATATGTTCATGCTTACGCAGATTTCATGTTGTCCTGAACGTTGCTTTACAAACATAAATAACATGGAAGATGAAAGAAGCTTGGCACAGGTCACCTT
This sequence comes from Sycon ciliatum, assembly GCF_964019385.1. Lineage (NCBI taxonomy): Eukaryota > Metazoa > Porifera > Calcarea > Leucosolenida > Sycettidae > Sycon > Sycon ciliatum. The sequence goes on along the minus strand of NC_088649.1, from coordinate 8,152,947 downwards.
TGCCAAACACCTTGCGGTCATTCAGCAGCATCCCATTGACTTTGTCAATAGATTGAGCTTGTTGGGCAGCTTCATCAGTCTTAAAATGACAAAGCAGTATCCCTTGGACTGGCCCGTATCGTCAGTAGCTACCTTGCATGACATAATTACTCCAAAAACATTAAATGTGTCAAACAGAGCCTTGTTATCAATGCCCTTGTCCTAATTCTTGATGAAGATGTTACCAAATCGAGATCACACAGACCAGAGCACTTGAAAGCTATCAGTCTTGTCCAAAATTCCTTCTGCTGATCGCTAATCTGAGTACCGCAGTGGAACAAAACAAATGTAAACAAAATTATGTCTTTTGTTCCTTTTCAATGGACTCTAAGCGCATAGTTGGGAAAATACCTCATGCTTGCGCACGCTTGCGCAAGTGGAAGAACCGTTGGATAAAACCTGTAGAGTTGATAACCGCTTGAAGGAGGCTCCACATACCTTGCACTTGTAAGGCTTCTCCCCATTGTGAATACGTTCATACTTGCGAAGGTTTGATGATGTCCTGAACGATGCTTTACAAACCGTGCACGCGAAAGGCTTCTCCCCGGTGTGAATTCGTTTGTGTACTAGCAGATCGCTTGAATGAGAGAAGTATTTGCTGCATACATCACACTTGAACGGAGGTCAATGTGCAACTCTCTGATTTGTTCTGGACTCCAACGCATATCAGCATCATCAGAGTAACCTGATATAACTTCTGTCCAAAGTTCTTTCTGCTGATCGCTATTCTGAGTACCGCTGCGGAAGGAAACAATTGTGAAAAATCGTACTGCTGTTGTTCCTTTTTAAAGCGCTCTAAGCGCATAGTTGGGACAATACCTCATTCTTGCGCCCGTGGAAGAACAATTGAATATAACCTGTAGAGTTGATAACCGCTTTAAGGTGGCTCCACATACTTCGCACCTGTAAGGCCTCTCCCCAGTGTGAATATGTTCATGCTTACGCAGATATGATGTTGTCCTGAACGTTGCTTTACAAACTTAAATAACATGGAAGATGAAAGAAGCTTGGGACAGGTCACCTTTGCCAAACACCTTGCGGTCATTCAGCAGCATCCCATTGACTTTTTCAATAGCTTGTTGGGCAGCTTCATCAGTCTTAAAATGACAAAGCAGTATCCCTTGGACTGGCCCTTAACGTCAGTAGCTACCTTGCATGACATAATTACTCCAAAAACATTAAATGTGTCAAACAGAGCCTTGTTATCAATGCCCTTGTCCTAATTCTTGATGAAAATGTTACCAAATCGAGATCACACAGACCAGAGCACTTGAAAGCTATCACTCTTGTCCAAAATTCAGCAGTGGAACAGTGGAACAAAACAAATGTAAACAAAATTATGTCTTTTGTTCCTTTTCAATGGACTCTAAACGCATAGTTGGGAAAATACCTCATGCTTGCGCACGCTTGCGCACGTGGAAGAACCGTTGGATAAAACCTGTAGAGTTGATAACCGCTTGAAGGAGGCTCCACATACCTTGCACTTGTAAGGCTTCTCCCCATTGTGAATACGTTCATGCTTGCGAAGGTTTGATGATGTCCTGAACGTTGCTTTACAAACCGTGCACGCGGAAGGCTTCTCCCCGGTGTGAATACGTTTGTGTACTAGCAGATCGCTTGAATGAGAGAAGTATTTGCTGCATACATCACACTTGAACGGAGGTCGATGTGCAACTCTCTGATTTGTTCTGGACTCCAACGCATATCAGCATCATCAGAGTAACCTGATATAACTTCTGTCCAAAGTTCTTTCTGCTGATCGCTATTCTGAGTACCGCTGCGGAAGGAAACAATTGTGAAAAATCGTACTGCTGTTCCTTTTTAAAGCGCTCTAAGCGCATAGTTGGGACAATACCTCATTCTTGCTCCCGTGGAAGAACAATTGAATATAACCTGTAGAGTTGATAACCGCTTTAAGGTGGCTCACCATACTTCGCACCTGTAAGGCCTCTCCCCAGTGTGAATATGTTCATGCTTACGCAGATTTGATGTTGTCCTGAACGTTGCTTTACAAACTTAAATAACATGGAAGATGAAAGAAGCTTGGGACAGGTCACCTTTGCCAAACACCTTGCGGTCATTCAGCAGCATCCCATTGACTTTGTCAATAGCTTGTTGGGCAGCTTCATCAGTCTTAAAATGACAAAGCAGTATCCCTTGGACTGGCCCGTATCGTCAGTAGCTACCTTGCATGACATAATTACTCCAAAAACATTAAATGTGTCAAACAGAGCCTTGTTATCAATGCCCTTGTCCTAATTCTTGATGAAGATGTTACCAAATCGAGATCACACAGACCAGAGCACTTGAAAGCTATCACTCTTGTCCAAAATTCCTTCTGCTGATCGCTAATCGGAGTACCGCAGTGGAACAAAACAAATGTAAACAAAATTATGTCTTTTGTTCCTTTTCAATGGACTCTAAGCGCATAGTTGGGAAAATACCTCATGCTTGCGCACGCTTGCGCACGTGGAAGAACCGTTGGATAAAACCTGTAGAGTTGATAACCGCTTGAAGAAGGCTCCAAATACCTTGCACTTGTAAGGCTTCTCCCCATTGTGAATACGTTCATACTTGCGAAGGTTTGATGATGTCCTGAACGATGCTTTACAAACCGTGCACGCGAAAGGCTTCTCCCAGGTGTGAATACGTTTGTGTACTAGCAGATCGCTTGAATGAGAGAAGTATTTGCTGCATACATCACACTTGAACGGAGGTCGATGTGCAACTCTCTGTTTTGTTCTGGACTCCAACGCATATCAGCATCATCAGAGTAACCTGATATAACTTCTGTCCAAAGTTCTTTCTGCTGATCGCTATTCTGAGTACCGCTGCGGAAGGAAACAATTGTGAAAAATCGTACTGCTGTTGTTCCTTTTTAAAGCGCTCTAAGCGCATAGTTGGGACAATACCTCATTCTTGCGCCCATGGAAGAAAACTTGAATATAACCTGTAGAGTTGATAACCGCTTTAAGGTGGCTCCACATACTTCGCACCTGTAAGGCCTCTCCCCAGTGTGAATATGTTCATGCTTACGCAGATTTGATGTTGTCCTGAACGTTGCTTTACAAACTTAAATAACATGGAAGATGAAAGAAGCTTGGGACAGGTCACCTTTGCCAAACACCTTGCGGTCATTCAGCAGCATCCCATTGACTTTGTCAATAGCTTGTTGGGCAGCTTCATCAGTCTTAAAATGACAAAGCAGTATCCCTTGGACTGGCCCGTATCGTCAGTAGCTACCTTGCATGACATAATTACTCCAAAAACATTAAATGTGTCAAACAGAGCCTTGTTATCAATGCCTTTGTCCTAATTCTTGAATATTGTTCATAATCAGGTACATCACCCGTTCCAGGTCCTTGGCATTACGAAACGCTGTGACACCTGTCTGCTGTAGTCGAATCGGTTTAGGAAAAGGGCTGTGAAAAATTGGAAAAAAATGAGCATGGGCAGATGAGCACCCTTGCTCATCGTCTCCAATCCCTTTTTTCCCATCCTGCAATCTGGCACCGGGCATACTTGATTGTTACCATGGACGGTCGTGTAATAAAACATGATAATTATTGTTCATAATCAGTTACATCCACCTTTCCAGGTCCTTGGCACTACGAACCGCTGTGACACCTGTCTGCTGAAGTCGAATCGGTTGAGGAAAAGGGCTGTGAAAATTCGGAAAAGTGAGCAAGGGCAGATGAGCACCCTTGCTCATCTTCTCCAATTCCCTTCTTTTTCCATCCTGCAATCTGCCACCTCTACAAGCATGGCATCTTTCAATCGAGTTAGGCGGTATATTCTTCTTTTTCAAAGGACTCTCCGCGCATAGTTGGGACAATACCTCATGATTGCGAACGTGGAAAAACCATTGGATATAACCTGTACGTTGATAACAGCTTGAAGGAAGCTCCACATACCTCGCTCTTGTAAGGCCTCTCCCCACAGCGAATGCGTTCATGCTTACGTATAATTTGATGTCCTGAACGTTGATTTACAAGCTTTCCACGCGAAAGGCTTCTCCCCGGTGGGAATACGTTTCTGTACTAGCAGATCGCTTGAATGAGAGAAGTATTTGCTGCATACATCACACTTGAACGGAGGTCGATGTGCAACTCTCTGATTTGTTCTGGACTCCAACGCATATCAGCATCGGAGTACCGCAGTGGAACAAAACAAATGTAAACAAAATTATATCTTTTGTTCCTTTTCAATGGACTCTAAACGCATAGTTGGGAAAATACCTCATGCTTGCGCACGCTTGCGCACGTGGAAGAACCGTTGGATAAAACCTGTAGAGTTGATAACCGCTTGAAGGAGGCTCCACATACCTTGCACTTGTAAGGCTTCTCCCCATTGTGAATACGTTCATGCTTGCGAAGGTTTGATGATGTCCTGAACGTTGCTTTACAAACCGTGCACGCGGAAGGCTTCTCCCCGGTGTGAATACGTTTGTGTACTAGCAGATCGCTTGAATGAGAGAAGTATTTGCTGCATACATCACACTTGAACGGAGGTCGATGTGCAACTCTCTGATTTGTTCTGGACTCCAACGCATATCAGCATCATCAGAGTAACCTGATATAACTTCTGTCCAAAGTTCTTTCTGCTGATCGCTATTCTGAGTACCGCTGCGGAAGGAAACAATTGTGAAAAATCGTACTGCTCTTGTTCCTTTTTAAAGCGCTCTAAGCGCATAGTTGGGACAATACCTCATTCTTGCTCCCGTGGAAGAACAATTGAATATAACTTGTAGAGTTGATAACCGCTTTAAGGTGGCTCCACATACTTCGCACCTGTAAGGCCTCTCCCCAGTGTGAATATGTTCATGCTTACGCAGATTTGATGTTGTCCTGAACGTTGCTTTACAAACTTAAATAACATGGAAGATGAAAGAAGCTTGGGACAGGTCACCTTTGCCAAACACCTTGCGGTCATTCGGCAGCATCCCATTGACTTTGTCAATAGCTTGTTGGGCAGCTTCATCAGTCTTAAAATGACAAAGCAGTATCCCTTGTACTGGCCCGTATCGTCAGTAGCTACCTTGCATGACATAATTACTCCAAAAACATTAAATGTGTCAAACAGAGCCTTGTTATCAATGCCCTTGTCCTAATTCTTGATGAAGATGTTACCAAATCGAGATCACACAGACCAGAGCACTTGAAAGCTATCACTCTTGTCCAAAATTCCTTCTGCTGATCGCTAATCTGAGTACCGCAGTGGAACAAAACAAATGTAAACAAAATTATGTCTTTTGTTCCTTTTCAATGGACTCTAAGCGCATAGTTGGGAAAATACCTCATGCTTGCGCACGCTTGCGCACGTGGAAGAACCGTTGGATAAAACCTGTAGAGTTGATAACCGCTTGAAGGAGGCTCCACATACCTTGCACTTGTAAGGCTTCTCCCCATTGTGAATACGTTCATACTTGCGAAGGTTTGATGATGTCCTGAACGATGCTTTACAAACCGTGCACGCGAAAGGCTTCTCCCCGGTGTGAATTCGTTTGTGTACTAGCAGATCGCTTGAATGAGAGAAGTATTTGCTGCATACATCACACTTGAACGGAAGTCGATGTGCAAATCTCTGATTTGTTCTGGACTCCAACGCATATCAGCATCATCAGAGTAACCTGATATAACTTCTGTCCAAAGTTCTTTCTGCTGATCGCTATTCTGAGTACCGCTGCGGAAGGAAACAATTGTGAAAAATCGTACTGCTGTTGTTCCTTTTTAAAGCGCTCTAAGCGCATAGTTGGGACAATACCTCATTCTTGCGCCCGTGGAAGAACAATTGAATATAACCTGTAGAGTTGATAACCGCTTTAAGGTGGCTCCACATACTTCGCACCTGTAAGGCCTCTCCCCAGTGTGAATATGTTCATGCTTACGCAGATTTGATGTTGTCCTGAACGTTGCTTTACAAACTTAAATAACATGGAAGATGAAAGAAGCTTGGGACAGGTCACCTTTGCCAAACACCTTGCGGTCATTCAGCAGCATCCCATTGACTTTGTCAATAGCTTGTTGGGCAGCTTCATCAGTCTTAAAATGACAAAGCAGTATCCCTTGGACTGGCCCGTATCGTCAGTAGCTACCTTGCATGACATAATTACTCCAAAAACATTAAATGTGTCAAACAGAGCCTTGTTATCAATGCCTTTGTCCTAATTCTTGAATATTGTTCATAATCAGGTACATCACCCGTTCCAGGTCCTTGGCATTACGAAACGCTGTGACACCTGTCTGCTGTAGTCGAATCGGTTTAGGAAAAGGGCTGTGAAAAATTGGAAAAAAATGAGCATGGGCAGATGAGCACCCTTGCTCATCGTCTCCAATCCCTTTTTTCCCATCCTGCAATCTGGCACCGGGCATACTTGATTGTTACCGTGGACGGTCGTGTAATAAAACATGATAATTATTGTTCATAATCAGTTACATCCACCTTTCCAGGTCCTTGGCACTATGAACCGCTGTGACACCTGTCTGCTGAAGTCGAATCGGTTGAGGAAAAGGGCTGTGAAAATTCGGAAAAGTGAGCAAGGGCAGATGAGCACCCTTGCTCATCTTCTCCAATTCCCTTCTTTTCCTATCCTGCAATCTGCCACCGTTACAAGCATGGCATCTATCAGTCGAGTTCAGCGGTATATTCTTCCTTTTCAAAGGACTCTCCGCGCCTAGTTGGGACAATACCTCATGATTGCGAACGTGGAAAAACCATTGGATATAACCTGTACGTTGATAACCGCTTGAAGGAAGCTCCACATACCTCGCTCTTGTAAGGCCTCTCGCCACAGCGAATGCGTTCATGCTTACGTATAATTTGATGTCCTGAACGTTGATTTACAAACTTTCCACGCGAAAGGCTTCTCCCCGGTGTGAATACGTTTCTGTACTAGCAGATCGCTTGAATGAGAGAAGTATTTGCTGCATACATCACACTTGAACGGAGGTCGATGTGCAACTCTCTGATTTGTTCTGGACTCCAACGCATATCAGCATCATCAGAGTAACCTGATATAACTTCTGTCCAAAGTTCTTTCTGCTGATCGCTATTCTGAGTACCGCTGCGGAAGGAAACAATTGTGAAAAATCGTACTGCTGTTGTTCCTTTTCAAAGCGCTCTAAGCGCATAGTTGGGACAATACCTCATTCTTGCGCCCGTGGAAGAACAATTGAATATAACCTGTAGAGTTGATAACCGCTTTAAGGTGGCTCCACATACTTCGCACCTGTAAGGCCTCTCCCTAGTGTGAATATGTTCATTCTTACGCAGATTTGATGTTGTCCTGAACGTTGCTTTACAAACTTAAATAACATGAAAGATGAAAGAAGCTTGGGACAGGTCACCTTTGCCAAACACCTTGCGGTCATTCAGCAGCATCCCATTGACTTTGTCAATAGCTTGTTGGGCAGCTTCATCAGTCTTAAAATGACAAAGCAGTATCCCTTGGACTGGCCATTATCGTCAGTAGCTACCTTGCATGACATAATTACTCCAAAAACATTAAATGTGTCAAACAGAGCCTTGTTATCAATGCCCTCGTCCTAATTCTTGATGAAGATGTTACCAAATCGAGATCACACAGACCGGAGCACTTGAAAGCTATCACTCTTGTCCAAAATTCCTTCTGCTGATCGCTAATCTGAGTACCGCAGTGGAACAAAACAAATGTAAACAAAATTATGTCTTTTGTTCCTTTTCAATGGACTCTAAGCGCATAGTTGGGAAAATACCTCATGCTTGCGCACGCTTTCGCACGTGGAAGAACCGTTGGATAAAACCTGTAGAGTTGATAACCGCTTGAAGGAGGCTCCACATACCTTGCACTTGTAAGGCTTCTTCCCATTGTTAATACGTTCATGCTTGCGAAGGTTTGATGATGTCCTGAACGTTGCTTTACAAACCGTGCACGCGAAAGGCTTCTCCCCGGTGTGAATACGTTTGTGTACTAGCAGATAGCTTGATTGAGAGAGGTACTGGCTGCAGAAATCACGCTTGAACGATCGCTCTGAAGAATGAAAACGTTCATGCTCACGTAGTCAAGATGCACTACAAACCTTTTTCGGGCAACGCCGACACTTGCGTAGCGTTTCATACATTAGAACGCTTTTCTTGATCGGAAACCGTAGCGGTAGCCGGAGACTCTGCGGACTGATGTAGGAGGTCATGCCCGGGTTCTAATTCACTCTCGTTCTCTTCAATTTCGTTAAATGGGGCTTTTCTACGCATTTCAGAGCTTCCCACACGACCAAACAGAATCGTAGTGGACGATACAATCGCTGTTCATGTCAGCAGTGGTAGTCCAGGCTTTACTCGACAAAGGTAACGACGACCCGTAGAATATGGGTAACATACATCTCCAATTTTACCTTATATTCCAGATGTGGCTTCCTTCTTCTCTTCTAGTAATGAATTTGGATGTATACATGTGGTTCTTGATGATGTCACAGCTTCCTGGTGCATTGTTGCAGCAGCAGTCCTAGCAGTGGAGACATCCCATGTGGCCATGTTAGTCACAATCTCTTCAGAACGACTATGTGTATCTTGGTTCTGATAGCTATTGCATGTACAAGGTGCGATAGGTGCGTTTCCTTGGAGGTCGATGTGAAACTCTCTGATTTGTTCTGGACTCCAACGCATATCAGCATCATTAGAGTAACCTGATATGACTTCTGTCCAAAGTTCTTTTCTGCTGATCGCTATTCTGAGTACCGCTGTTGAAGGAAATATATGTAAACAAAAGTATAGCTTTTGTTCCTTTTCAAAGGACTCTAAGCGCATAGTTGGTACAATACCTCGTTCTTGCGCACGTGAAAGAACGGTTGGATATAACCTGTAGAGGTGATAACCGCTTGAAGGAGGCTCAACATACTTTGCACTTGTAAGGCCTCTCCCCAGTGTGAATTCGTTCATGCTTACGAATATTTGGTGTCCTGAACTTTGCTTTACAAACTTTGCACGCGAAAGGCTTCTCGCCGATGTGAATACGTTTGTGTACTAGCAGATCGCTTGAATGAATGAAGTGTGGCAGTCTGGGTTCAGAGGGTCAAAAAACAAAGTTTCGATTTTCTGTATTTTTTCACTGGCAGCGTCTTGTGTATGGTCCAAAGGGTTTATCCTGAAAATTTGAGCGTAATCGGGTGCTTCCTTCCGGAGATATAGCCGCGCAAAGTCTGCACAATTGTTTTTGAAATACTGAAATATCAGCAAATTTCTACAAAATTTAGGTTTGCACACTATTCCGATTTTTACCGTCAATCTTTGAGCGATTTCATTAAAATTTTCTGGAGCGACTCCTGGTACTCCTCTGCGCTGCAGACTGACAGCCGCGCACGATGTTTGTCACCATGGCAACCAAGATAACTTTTGCGCATGCGCAAATTCAAAAAAATTCAAATTTTGACTCTCATGATCTCAGCTGATCGCTCTGCTGTTGAAACTAGTTACTTTTGGAGTAATTGTTTTGGAGTAATTGTTTCTTGGAGCTAACCCCTTCGTTGGCTACTATGGGGAAGTCTAGAGCCAAGGGAAAGCCCGGACGATCTAAGAAAAGGAAAAGAACGTTCTATGGAGTGTCTCAGGCGCCGAAGGCTCCCTCTGGTGAAATTTCGCCTGCAGAACAAATTCCTGACTTGCCACTGTCTGATGACGACCTTGAAGTGCCAGCTGAAGCCACGTCTTCAAACAGCGATAGTGATGGAAGTGGCGGTGAAGTCGACAGCAGTTCCTCCGACAGTGACTTGGATGAAGAGTGTGAGGAAGGGGCGCATGGATTTCGCCTGATTGATCTCGAGTGCCTTCAGCAGTTTTTGTCAGCTGCAGTTTGTTGCAGTGGCTGTAATGGCGCAGTCACGATCAGCGAATCGCAACGGGGAGGCCTTGCATCATGCCTGGAGCTTTCCTGTGTTAACTGCGGCGACATAGCAAGCGAATTTATGTCCAAGAAGTTCAATCGGGTCTGGGAGGTGAACAGACGAGCAGTATTCGGAATGCGACTGATTGGCCGTGGACGTCAATCAATGGTAAAGCTGGCGGGTGCACTGAATATGCCATCACCTATGAGTCGGTCGACATTTTACAGCCATGCTAAAGGCCTGCATTCCGCGTCCAAGAGCGTCGCTGAGCGTAGCATGACTGAGGCAGCTGAGAAAGCAGTGTCCGCAGCAGATGGGGGTAGCGATATCGCTGCTTCCTATGACGGTACCTGGATGCGCCGAGGATTCGCATCGCTCTTCGGAGCCTTCACTATAATTGCATATGATGTCGGCAAAGTGGTGGACTGCGAAGTGCTTTCAAAGTTTTGCCACAAGTGCACGCACTTGGCGTCTAGAAAAGAGAAGGGAGAGCTAACCAAAGATGACTATGATCGACAGATTGCCGAACACGATTGCTCAGTCAACACCACTGTATCAGCTCCTGCCATGGAGAGTGCAGCCGCCAAGACTCTGTGGGCCAGGTCCTTTGAGAGCCGCAAGCTGAGGTACACCACCTACATTGGTGATGGAGATACCAAGAGTTTTAAGGCTGTGCGTGACGCTTGTCCGTATGGGCCCGAGGTGCCTGTAGTCAAGGAGGAATGTGTCGGCCACGTTCAAAAACGCATCGGTACCAGCCTAAGAAAGCTGAAGAAAAACCTTGCGGGCAAGAAGCTTGCTGATGGGCGCACTATAGGCGGACGTGGTCGCCTCACGGATGCCATGATCGACAAGCTGCAAGCCTACTATGGCATGGCTGTGCGGAACAACAGCGGAGACTTGCAAGCCATGGCCAGGGCCATATGGGCATCCCTCATGCATCGTGCATCCAGCGACAGTAAACCTCAGCACCAGTATTGTCCGCCTGGAATTAACAGCTGGTGTAGATGGCAGCAGCAACAGGCAGGTGGTGATGTCTACGCCCACCACAATATCCTGCCAGAGGCAGTATGGAAGGAACTGAAGCCGGTCTACATTCGGTTGTCCGACCGGAGTTTGCTCGAGCGCTGCCAGAAGGGTGCTACGCAGAATCGCAACGAAGCGTTCAATGGACTCGTGTGGCAGTTGTGTCCAAAGACAGGCTTTGCATCCGCTCCCACTGTCCAGATGTGCGTCTACCTGGCCGTGGCCTGGTTCAATGATGGAGGTGTGGCAGTGAAACGCGTTCTGGACGAGATGGGCCTCCCTACTGGACACCATACGACACGTCTCATCAAGCTGCTAGACCGTGAGAGACAGGCACATGCTGCCAGAAAGAAGTCAGAAGAAGGGAAGAGGTCACGAAAGAAGCAAAGGAGGATCAGGAAGGGCATCCAGGATGAGCAGCAAGAGGAAGAAGGTTTGACATATGAAGCTGGTGGCTTCGACTAAGTTCTAGTAAGTTCTAGTTGGACAGACATACCTCCATCTGTACTTGCACAGAGCACTTTTTTCTCCATTTTCCACTGAGTCCCGTACCTCTTAGACAGCGTAGCGAAGAACCTGTAAGTCACAGACCCCATAAACCATACATTTTTGGAAACTGTGAGCATTTATCAAGGTGCTAAGTGTCATGGATTTTTATATTTGTCTAGTAGCTTTGAGTAAAGTGCTACTGATCGAGGACCTAAATTTTGCGCGATTGCATGATTTTTGTTTGACAGCTTGAGTACTTTGTTCTGAATATGATTTCAAAATTCCGCTCCACTTAGCACCTAGGTATATGTGAAGGAAATCCTGTGGAGCACTCAGTTTCTACCCAGCTTCTTTCTGCGTTTGCATATTGCGTCTAAGGTATTGGTGGTACGGCATAATAGCAGATTTGACTATTGTGTCTGCGGATTCCCATGTGTGAGCTTGATTTATACTTCATTGGACTTAGTGAAATACACTGGGTATGTGGTCAAGATTTGAGCAAAATTCATCAATTATTATGGAAGTTACGGCTGTGTTCATGCGGTCGGGCCGCGAACCCAGACTGCCACCGGTCACTCTCCAGAATGAACACGTTCATGCTCACGTAATTTAGATGCTCTACAAACCTCTTGCGGTCAATGCCGACACTTGTGTAACTTTTCATACATAGAACGCTTCTCTTGATCGGAAACCGTAGTGGTAGCCGAAGACCCTGCGGACTGATGTAGGACGTCATGGCCGGGTTCTAATTCACACTCGTTCTCATCACCTTCGTTACAAGGATATGTTCATCGCGTGTAAGAGTTTCCCACAGGACGAAACGGAATCGTAGCTGAAGATGTCGATGTCGATGTCGATGTCAGCAGTGGTAGTCCAGGCGGTACTGGATAGAGGGTACGACGTCCCGTAGAAGATGAGTCACATACATCTCCCAGTTCACCACATATTGCAGATGTGGCTTCCTTCTTCTCTTCTTGCCATGAGTTTGTATGTATACATGTGGTTCTTGATGACGTCACAGCTTCCTGGTGCATTGTTGCAGCAGCAGTCCTAGCAGTGGAGACATCCCATGCGGCCATGTTAGTCACAATCTCTCCAGAACGACTATGTGTATCTTGGTTCTGTTAACTACTGCTTGTATAAGGTGCGATAGGTGCGTCTCCGTGGAGGTCGATGTGAAACTCTCTAATTTGTTCTGGACTCCAACGCATATCAGCATCATTAGAATAATCTGATATAACTTCTGTCCAAAGTTCTTTCTGCTGATCGCTAATCTGAGTACCGCTGTGGAAGGAAACAAATTCGAAAATATAACTTGAAAGATGAAAGAAGCTTGGGACAGGTCACCTTTGCCAAACACCTTGCAGTCATTAAGCAGCATCCCATTGACTTTGTCAATAGATTGTTGGGCAGCTTCATCAGTCTTAAAATGACAAAGCAGTATCCCTTGGACTGGCCCTTATCGTCAGTAGCCACCTTGCATGACATAATTACTCCAAAAATGTTAAATGTGTCAAAAAGAGCCTTGTTATTAATGCCCTTGTCCTAGTTCTTGATGAAGATGTTATCAACTCCAGATCACACAGACCAGACCACTTGAAAGCTGTTGTTCATGACTCCAACGCTTATCTGCACCATTAGAATAATATGCAGCAAAAACTTCTCCCATTCAAGCGATCTTCTACTACACATACATCACGATTGAACTGTCGCCCTTCCGAATGAACACGTTCATGCTCACGTAGTCTAGATGCACTACAAACCTCTTTCAGGCAATGCCGACACTTGTGTAACGTTTTACACATAGAACGTTTCTCTTGATTGGAAACCGTAGTGGTAGCCGGAGACCCTGCGGACTGATACAGGACGTTATGCCCGGGTTCTAATTCACTGTCGTTCTCATCATCTTCGTTACGCGATCTCTGTTCGCGTGTCAGAGCTTCCCACATTACCAAATGGAATCGTTGCGGAAGACGCAATCGCTGTACATGTCAGCAGTGGCAAACCAGGCGTTACTGGACAGACTTTGCGACGACCCGTAGAAGATGAGTCACATACATCTCCTATTTTACCACATATTCCAGATGTGGCTTACTTCTTCTCTTCTAGGTATGAGTTTGGATGTAAACATGTGGTTCTTGATGACGTCACGGCTTCCTGGTGCATTGTTGCAGCAGCAGTCCTAGCAGTGGAGACATCCCATGCGGCCATGTTAGTCACAATCTCTCCAGAACGACTATGTGTATCTTGTTTCTGTTAGCTACTGCATGTATAAGGTGCGATAGGTGCGTCTCCGTGGAGGTCGATGTGAAACTCTCTGATTTGTTCTGGACTCCAACGCATATCAGCATCATTAGAGTAACCTGATATAACTTCTGTCCAAAGTTCTTTCTGCTGATCGCTAATCTGAGTACCGCTGTGGAAGGAAACAAATGTAAAAAAGCCTACTGCTTTTGTTCCTTTTCAAAGCACTCTAAGCGCATAGTGGTGACAATACCTCCTGCTTGCGCACGTGGAAGAACCATTGGATATAACTTGCTAGAACAAAAAAGAATTCCAATCTTATACTATTGGACAACAGTATGGCTACGGGTCATGATTAAACAACCCACCCCTAGTGTGTAGCCAGAAACTGCAATACTCACACTCAACTAGACACTCAACTACCTGGGAATGAGCACGGACTCGTCATGAGTAACAATCCACCACTTGCTTAGCCAACGTCATCATCATTCTTATGTATGTGTTTGTGTGGGTTAAATGTTTCTACAGGTAAAGTCACCACCTTACTGCTGGCCTGCTGGATTTCATGGCTGTATGTGAAGCGCATGTCCATACAGTGACTTTGAGTACGAGACTGATTTTTGCACATATCGCATGTATGAAGTTTGTTTTCTCGAGTTTGGGAGAGAGTACATCCGGTTGATTATTCCAGAAAATATCTTTTTCTTGTATGTTAACCTTCTGGTCCCTGCTGATTACATGGTCTGTAGAAATACAATTTACATGCTTTGATTCTCTGTGGATGATTCAATGCGTACCACGTTCATGAGCATGTAGAGTTGATAACCGCCGGAATGACGCACCACATACATTGGCACTGGTGAGGCATCTCCCCAGTATGAATACGTTCATTATTACGAAGATTTGTCAATTACTTGAACCATGCTTCACATGGCTCGCACTTGTAGGGCCTTTCCCTACGTGCCTGCGTTCATGAGCACGTAGAGTTGATAACAGCTTGAAGAACGCTCCACATATCTTGCATTTGTGAGGCCTTTCCTCTGTGTGACTATGTTCATGATAACGTAGATGTTTGTTTGTTATTATACTTTGATTCGCAAATTCAAACGTGCATAGAACCCAACAACATGAAAGCGAATATGAAAATTATGATGAGAATGAGAATAAAAATGCTTAGATCTTCAGAATTCGCGAAGGATGCTTGACAAACCTTGCACGCAAAAGGCTTTTCTCCGGTGTGAATACGTTTGTGTACTCGCAGAATGTCTGACCGATAGAAGTATTTGCTGCATACATCACACTTGTATGGTCGCTCTCCAGTATGAACACATTCATGGCGACGAAGCAAAGATGGGCTCGTAAACTGTCGGGGACACTCGCGACACTTGTATAGGGTTTTACTCATAGAACGTTTTCCTTGATCTAGAACCGTAGCGGTACACTGCAACCCAACTGGCTGATGTCTGATATCATGTCTGCGAAATCCTTGTATGTCGATTGCATCCCCTTCTTCCGATGTCTCCTGTTTTGCCCGTTCAGAAAGTCTACTGTGATCAAGCGGATAACTGGAGAAAGATGTATTCGCCGTCGATATCAGCACTGGTTGTCCAGGTTGTTCAGGGTCGACATTACCAATGTACTTTGAAGGCGATTCGTCTCCGTATCCCAATTCAAAACATTTTCTAGGCCGAGCGTCTTTCTTTTCATCGCGCCAGACTTGTCCACATTCACTTGGAGATGATACACAACATTCATCCTGATCAGTTCTAAAGAACTTGCTAAACTTCTTTCTTTCGTCGTTGGCTGTGTTTACATGAGGTGTTTCAATCCGGGTTGACACGGCTGTTCAGCTGCGGCTATCTATCAAAATGGCGTCGAATTCACTGGAAAATCGCAAATTTGCACATTGCACGTTCGATTTATGAACTTGGTGTGTTTTCAGGTGGATCCTTTTTGAATCAAGTAGACTCAACTAGGTAACCCTATGTAAATTGGGTTTGTTAGACCAAACGCGAAGATCAAAGCATCAGAATAAAAATAGTAACAGAAGGAGGTAGAGGAAGAGCAGGACTTAGTCACTATGGAGTACGCTAGCCGAAAGAGAAGGATTATAGTGGATGCCGTTGTCCTCCATGCCTTAGCTACGGCCACGGAGTGGCCTGGACATGGGCAGCGTTCTTGATAGGCGTTGCGATTGCTTCGAGCCGTTTCATTGGCGCAGGAACGCTTCACTCTAATAAGAGTGGGAGTTGAATTCCGCATGGATGCTCTCTGAGCCTTGCTCAACTGGCAAGCCAAGGCCACATGGAGTCGGGTTACAGCTGGCACGCCGTGCATGTCTAAAAGGTGCAGATCATGGGTAACATGGCATTTGTTCCTCTTCACGATCTCGTCTTGAACGAGCTCATGAAATGTTCGACTTTGCTCAGTGCTAAGCCATCATCATTAACCTGCAAAAGACGATGGAAGTGAAGAAACAGTGCAAGACTGAATTTCTAGTCCGTGGTTTTGTCTCGGGAATATCTATTGGAGCTCGGAATACAGCAACCAGTGTAAAACTGATCCAACGCGGCTTCTTACAGTTGGTATTACTGTAGTATTATTCCGCGGCAACGACATAAGAGCACCGCACAGTATTAGCAGTATGGATGAGCTACCTTGTAGTGATATGATGGGAGTGAGCAGGATATTCAGCAACAAACTGTCGCCTGAAATTGTCAGTCTGATCATGCAATGCTGCCTGCGACTCCTGCTTGATTTACTTGCCGGCACAACCTCCAAAATGCTGCCGGTGGCACACTGCTAATGGCCTTGAAGAGCTAAGTAGCTGGGCCAGCCTTAAATGCGTGGGGCTTTCTGCTGGGCTTCTTCCACGTCGCCTATGCATTGCTGCAGCTTGGCATGTAGTGTGACCAACCCTGTGTACTGCTCGTTGCTGTTGCCGTTGGATGCGGCTGGCGTTGTCCTTATCGAGCTGGCCGACCTCTGCCAGCATTGATGCAGTGTAGATCCAGGGAGGGATGGATCCCCAGGTCAAGATGCAAAACTGGCACAACGGTATGGCTGATCTCGACCAGCAGAATTCAGGACCGGATAACAACGCTACTACACATCGTTGTGAGCGACGTCTGGGAACCAGCAGCAACGAAAGCGCTATGATCAACCTTGAGGGTCCGCAAAGTGTGTGACTGTTTGCCCTCATCTGACACGTCAGCAGGTGATGAATCCATCATCCTCTTTGGACAGTGGCAGTGTGTGAGCATGGCTGCACTCCACTTAATCCCGACAGTCCATAGTTATTGTTATCCCCGTGCATGGTTGTTTCCACGAAGAGTCTGACCCAGGACATAACACCGTCCTCAGCTGAACTTAAAATCTAGTGCCTTTTTCCATTATTGAGTGGTAGTCATACACCACGTACGTGCTCATTTTCCTGTTCTTATTGCAGTGCCGCACATCGGTATTCATGTTGTGTGTGCGTCTGGGTGGGTGCGTGTGCGCGCGCACGTATGCGATCGTGCGTGTGTTGTGTGTAGCCATGACTATGAGTGTGCTTTTGCTGTGACTTATGCCTGTGCAGTCTGACTGGAGTTACACCCAGTTTTTCTGCCTGCTAAATATGTTGGCTTCCAATTGTGACATCTGCCTTCTGAAGTTGTGCCGTTACGCTGTGAATATATAATTGATGGCATGTACATAGTTGTAGATGACTTGTTGTAGGCACGCCACGTTTGTCAGTTGTGGCTTGACACAGGAGTATGCTGCATGCATTCTACTGTGCTATGCCGCTACCACCAAATCACGGTGCGAGCGTCCTCCAGGACTCGGCTACTGCGTACTCGTGCCGTGCATACCTTTGATCGCGTAAACTACCACGCGATCAATGTTTGTACTCAATTCAACACAAGGCACAGCTATCACTGCTTAGTAGTGCGACTGTCATGTAACACAATTGTGCACAATTATCTTGTGCACAATTATCATGATCGCAGCAGCATGATGTTGTTCAAGTAAGTCCTCCGAAATATCAACTCCCATGCCCTTAAGGCCATTTTCATGCTCAGATGCAAAGTACGTAGTACTGCAAGGCCAATCAGCGAATTTCTGGCCACCGATCCAGCATACAGATGCCAGGACATGCAGAAGACCATCCATCGAGCCCTAAAAATCACACAAAGTGCAAGAACATCTCCACCAGCTTCCAAAAAAATGTACCAGCTTCCGCTCACGAACTTATGTTTGTCGGATGGCCGAAGCATTGGGCCAACCAGGAAAACTTCCTGAAAGCACGGGAAAACTCCAGCAACGCTTCTCTGGGAGGAGGAAATACGGCTACACAACAACATACAACAATAGTTACGACGAACAAAAAATGGACCAATTCTCTTCGACGATCGGGACCAAAACGACGCTCGTCGTCGAGCGAGGTATCAAACGATTCGTCTTACCTTTCTCTTCTGGAAAACCGCGAGTTACTGGTCAACAGGCTCGGAGGAAGCCGAAGATATCATCGTTTGCTACGATAAGTTTAGGAAAAATGCGTATCCCGAGCAGAATTTTCAAATGACTCATGCTCAAAGCCGACGCCATCTTAGATGTCCGCTGACGTGATCATATGAACAGCCGTGTTGAGTTCGACCCGGGTCCAGTTTCAAATCGTCATGATCTCAGATTCACTGGCGCGTTTACATGATCTGACGCAATGCGCTTGACTGGGGTTGAAATTTCGTCCTGGGGGATTTTAACCCTCCCCGAAGGTGATTTTTCGGGGGAGGGTTGAAATCAAACGGGGTCGAGAAAATCTTCTGTGCGTATCTCAAAAATTGCCGAGTACTAAAATTATTGTAAGTATGATGAGTGTACAGATAATTGACGTACAGAGTGTCAAAAGCAGCTGACATAATACAGGTTAACATAAGACTCGCAGTGTTACTGATATACTATACACTAGAGTGTAGCTGAGAACTACCAAGTCAAAATCAACACAACAAAGAGGAAGGAGAATTAACATTAAGTTGAAGTGTATTTTCTTTTTTGTCAGAAGTCATTGAATTCAATCGTTCACTCTGCGCTCTGCCAGAGGTACACAACAAGGCGCACCCGTGCAATCGCCACACAAAGTGGTCATGGTACGCCCCAGTTCCTCATCTTTTGTTTTCTTGCTTTGCAAGCTGGTTGTTTTCTTGCTGTGGATGCCCCCGCAGTTGTTTATTCTGTGATTATTGTGTATGTATGAGTGTGTGTGTGTTAGAAAGAGAGAGATTGTGTGTGTGTAGGTGTGTGTATGAGTGTGTGTGTGTGTGTGCGTGTGTGTGTGTTTTTGTATGTATGTGTGCAGTACTGACTTGTGAGTGAGAAAAGAATTAATGTTTATGGAGTTTTTGATATTGTTATCTACTTGCAGGGCTGTATTTCCATGGGATGGGTCTTGATCTTCGGGTGCCTAATATCCTACTGTTATGCAGAGAGCTGAAAGCATATTACGATCCATTTTCTAGTAGATCTAACTGTCCAAACAGCTCCCTATTTGAACCCGGAGTAGGATCGTTAACCGGTTCTTCGAAAAACAAGTAATACACTTGTAAAAGCGAGCTTTCGAAAGTGTTTTCGAATGATTTGCACGAGATCGAAATTGGAGAGCACATGATGATTAAAGAACAATACGAAGCGATTGCGTGAAAGAATTGATCTACAAAACTTGATTTATGATAGATGTGTGCAGCGATGTATTACGTTCTGCTACTTGTACTGTGACGAGACGTAAGCTAGAAACAAAGGTGTTTGTAAGGTGAAAACAATTTGGCCTACTTGTGGCAGGATGGTCAAAATATGGGATGTTGCTACAGGCAAAAGTGTGATTTGTAATACAGGGCAAACAAGGAGATGTACACAAGCCTAGTAAGATAGGCAACGGTTGGTCGTCATTATTATGAATGTGTTCGTGTGGTGTAAACTTTCAAAAAAGTAGACTATGCACCTAAATTGTGGCCTGACAGCTTTCACAACTGTATGTGTGAGCGGGCGCTTATGTGAATGTGTGTGCTAGATGTTTGAGCAATACATGTATGCAGTTTGTATTCCGTATTCGTTCGGGCAATCGTTGGCAGTTTCGGGAGTGGTTGTCCAGGAAGTACTCGCCAAGCATTGCCACAACACGTTGAAGATGAGTCTCCTCCGTCTCTAATTATACCAGATATACCGGATGCTGCCTCCTTCTTCTCCTCTCCGTAGACGTTTTGATGAATGAACGTGTTTGTTGATGATTTCACATTATACGGGTTCACTGTTGCAGCAGCAACTCTAGCAGTGGAGACATTCCATGCCGCCATATCTGTCACAATCTCTGCAGGAAGACCATGTTTATCTTGGTATTGGTACCTGCTACATGTATTACGTGCAGCAGGTTGGTCTTCGTTGAGGTAGATGCTCAACTCTCTTTTTGGTTTTGGGCTCCACAGCATATCAACTTTATTTGATACAACTTCTGTTCAAAGTTCCTTCTGCTGATCGCTGATCTGCGTACCGCTGTGGAACGAAACAAATGTAAGAAAATAGTACTGCTTTTGTTCCATTCCAACGGTCTCTACGCAAAATAGATTGGACAAAACCTTATGCCTGTGCATGTGGAAGAGCCATTTCATACGACTTGCTAGAACAAATAAGTACTCCTATCTTACACAGTTGGACAACAGTACGGCTATGGGTCATGATTAACATTCCACCCCCATTGTTTTTGCAAGAAACTGCAATAATCAGACAGACCCTCAAACACCTTGGAGTGATCACTCGAATACTTGTTATGAGTGAAAATCCTCCACATACTTAGCCAAGAAGTGCAACAATTACGCACATCATTGACATGGCAAAAGGACCCTCACTGACCTAACATCTACCATCAAAGCGAAGCTTGATAATAATAACACCTTCACTCCCAAAACCATATCCATAGCAACATATAAAAATATTCAAGATTTCAGAATACTGGTGAATGTGGCCAACTAGAACAATTGACAGATCAGCAATTTAGTTCCGACTTACATTGCTTCCAGAGCAGGTCCTTTTTGGAATGAAGCTTTCGGAGAAACTCTTAAAGCGAAACTTCCAACTGGGCGAACAGATGGCATTGGCGTTGAGGGAATGCATGCCGAGGTATATACTCCTCCTTTACCACCCAACGTCGGAATCTGTATTTAGATACAATGTGAAAGTGTGCGTGTTTCATGATCATTTTCATTATCACATGTATCCTTCACTGATGTCAATTTGAGTCATATCTTGGTTGTTAAATAAAAGCACCTACATGTTTCATGGTCCATCGCTACAACGATGGATCCTGTTTAGGGCCTACGAAAACTTGTTCGAATCGCTCTTCACTTTTCCCTATTGTACATTCTTTTCACATTGATATTGCAAAATATTTCCATCGATTATCACAGGTTCAATAAAATAGCCCTATGTCTGTTCAGCTTGTTCTCTTCACAGTTTGTTCATTGATGCCCATAGTTAATAATGATGTATAACCGCGCGGAATTCGCGAGCTGGGTGTGAGGTACAAAGCCACTTCCAGTACAGTGTATTTGTAATACACACTCTAGTTCTTAAGACTGCCGTGTGAAGAGGCTCCAGCAATTATCCTCATCTTTGGCTACATTTTCCTGAACGCTGCGTTCCGAATCGATGTTTTCCCGGTCTTCCATAGCCCGTGCCCGTGTAAATTTGGCCGTACATTTGAATCCCAAGTAGAATAAAATTCGGATTGTTGAATATGAAGAGAAGCACACTTCCAAAGAAGCTGACTGGCAGCTGAACACACCAGTTTGAAACTCCAAACTCCAAAACTCAACTCAGGCCAGACTATCATAATGAGCACGGTGTATAATTCATAGAGATGTAACTATGTCATTCAGACTATAATGCGGAAACTGTGAACGTTGCACCATCAATTAGTATTTTCTTCAACAAAATAGTTGCATCAATCTTAACCGTGTATCATTATCGCACGTGACATATTACGTTTCGTAGGGTTGACGCGTGTAGCACGCCATTGTTTAAAGTGCAACATCTCATGAGAAACAAGACTAATTATCGAACTTTTGGTGAGCAGTTCCAGCTGTTTTACGTACTGATAGGAGCAGACGACGGAATGTTTTGATGCAGACCACAAGAGTGCTAAAATATGAAGTTTCGAATTTTATTTCCTAGAGGAGATGCCAGCCACACAACATTCCCCGAGAAGAGATATTGTTCGCGAAGTAACGTGCTGATATATTTAGGGTTTCTTGCTTGTCCGTTTTGCGATCTGATTTGCTGGGATTCGCAGCATGTAGCGAGGTGTAGTTTTCCTGAGGAGGAGCGAGTGTAAGTCTACTTGTTGTAATTAATAGCCACCTTCTTTTTCAGAAAAATGTTGTCTCTAAAAGGTCGATACTCTAATCAGTGGCAATGCAGGGCCGTTTGACCGCGCAGAGTCTGGTCTCAGCCCGGCTCCATCGACCTGGCAAGAAGGATACCGTATATTCTCTATTATAAGCACAGGTCTCCATTACTAGCACAGTCTCTAATACTAGCACACTGTGAGCACCTTTCGAAACATTATAAGCACAGTCTCCATTATTAGCACGGTCTTGGTGGAAATTAATGCTGCATGCATGATATCTAGCATGTATTTCTTCTTGCTCTGTATGAATGTATTGGTCGAAAAATATAAGCACGGTCTCGAATATAAGCGCGGTCTCCAATATAAGCACGGGGTAGAGGGGTGTTGAAAAAATATAAGCACCTCGCTTATAATAGAGAATATACGGTATGTTGAAATTCATCTCGTAATGAAAATTCGATTTCTAGGACTCGGATGACAACGCCCCAATTCTCCTATAATGTGTTAAGATCATCACGTTATCTGGTTGCAGGAAAACAGACTTTTATCACAGCGTTTGTTTATGTGATACTCTGTGACATCAAAAATGCATGGACATGATCCATACAATTTGATAACCGCAATCAGTAATACAAGCTGGATCGACATTTGTGTACACTGTATTCATGTATTGTAAAACTGTGGAGACAATGTGCAATAAAACGATGAAAAATGTGAAGAAATTGTGTAGAGAAAGAAAGGGATTCAAACAAGTTTTCGTACCACACTCATCAGGAATCGTCGTTGTACTAAAGGACACTGAAACAAAAATTGAACTATTATAGAAAATCTAAGTTAGAGAAATAACACTAAGAGCAACAACAGTGAAATTTACAAGTGTGAATTTTAACAATCAAAGCGAGAAATGAACAAAGGAGAAAGGAAGGAAAGACAACGTGATAACACATAACAGCAGTACATTACACCTAGAACATTAACGGCCAAGCTTGGCCGCACTAATATAGGTTTTCGGAAGTGTTTAGGAATGATTTGTTGGAGACTAGAATCGGAGAGTTCTTGAATAAGGAACTCTACTAAAACGATTTCGTGGAAGAATTGATTCACAGAACATAATTTATGATAGATGTGTACCGCAATGTATTATAAATGGCAGACATACCAACTGATTATGGTGATTTACTTGATGACTATTGCCATTGTAGCATTTCGTAATCGCAAGCTAGCTGGATACTTTCTATCAAAACTTGTTGAAACAAGTGTTCGCAAGTTCGTGTGGTCTCATCCCAACGAGAAATGACCCTATTACTACTATGAATCGACTGACCAAATAATGATGGCAGCATCGAATTATGACTTCTCTGGGACAAAGAAATCTGCCATTGGCACGGAGGATATAATTTATTTCAAGGGTTCAAGCGTTAGACGCTCGCCTGGCAGTAATGATCTGGATGGATAAGACTCATTGGCAGCTCTCTTTTAACCCTTTAAGAGCCGCCCCATACTTGAATGCGTCGTAAACGAAGCATTCAAATGCAAAACTTCAAAAGATCGTAACTCAGTCTAAGCTCAAATCCATCGATCGAAATATCCAGGGCGAAGAGAAAACTCTCACCTGTCGGGAGAAACAATCCGCGAAGCGCTGCGAGCAACGGTTCCGGAGATAAATCACTCGTAAGTTGAGCCGCGATCGCGGCAATTTCAAAAGCGCGCAGTGCAACTTTAGTATTGAGATTTTTGAGACTTTTCGTCACGCTGGTTTACTCGAATTTGCACGGGTTTCACTGTTGATATTGTCAAGGGTACACAGCAAAAAAATTGGAACTCCACGATCGAGTAGAATGAAATATCTGGAGCGGGACGCAATTGGACGCATTTGGGGCATTTTTCGTACTGTCGCTGCGATCTAGCGCTGGATAGACGGTGTGCTGGCTATCATGATCGACCTCATTCTCTTCCTCTCGCGATTACCTTTAAAGGAAGCCCTAGATTGTGAGGATTGAGTGAGTAGAACTGAAGCTATGATCCGAGGAACATGAAAAAATGCAGATTTTTGAAAATTTCCTGTGGCTCTTAAAGGGTTAACCAATAGTTACATGTACACCACACCCTGCCAGCCTTTCCTTTCACCTACCGTCGCTGACTTGTGAATTGGTGATGTATTTGTCTTGTGCATTTGGCAATTTTCACATGCGACGTTAGACGTCCAATATCATTCTGTTGACCGTCATTTGGTTTCTATTTCGAACATTAATAAATTTGTCAATCACCTCCTAATATCGACATGCGAAGCCTCTCCGTTTACCTCGCTTTCTCTATAGGTTTGATTCACACCTCTGTTAGTTTTGCCTGGCAGGGTTCAAAACCCCTCCATTCTACACTATTCGGTTTGCGTCAGTGTGTCGCATATGTGTTTCAGTTGAGTGTATTTCTTTTGCGACAGTATCTTAAACGTCTTAAAAAAATAGGATTCTTTTATCCAAGCCCTTTCATTCAACACTTCCTCTCCTCTGGTGAGATCCCCCAATCTCAATTTGGAACTCCCTTTTTCACTGCGTACTCTGCGTGGCTGGCGCTTCCCTAAGAAGCTAAGGACCTTTCTTCCCTCCGCCTTTTTAAGAGCCTTGTCGCACCTTGACTTTGATTTAGTGTTTCTCATTTTGTTGCAATCACTGCTTATTCATGCCGGTTCCTTTTTTCTTCTCCTCCCCTTCTCCCTTCCTTGCCGTGGTTGGCTAACACCCTCTCTCTTTGTATTGGCCGGTGTTCTGACTGTGCTATGAGATGCTGTAATAAATAAATAAATAAATAAACTAACAAGCTTATCAGTAGTAGCTACTTGCTCTAGTGGAGTCTTGCTGGTGACCTATTCGCAAGTGTGTTCGAATGTGGTGTGGTGTCGTCTGGTCGAAATAGAACTTACTAAAATTTGGGATTCTGATAAGGTACTTGATACGTACACATACACATCACTCCTTTGTATCGTTCTGAACTCAGATCTACGGCACGTGTACCAGTTTATTCGCCTAGACCAACCATAGCACCTTCAGTCTCAGCTTCTGTGAAGGTCTCTTGCTTGTTGGAGTGGGGGTAAATATGCCCAGAACCTTAGTCCGTAGAGCTGCTTAAACCATATCGCCAATGCTGATGCGTGCAGCCCCACTTTGTTTTTCTCGTACCTTTGTATATCATTTGGCACTTCTACAATTGCCCTTTTCACTTCTAGGGGACTTGCTGTTCGCTCTACTTGTCCACATTTGTCCAATTACGATATAGGAATGTGAGCTCCATCTAGTATTAAATTACATAAATAAATAAACGAGAGAGCTTGGAAGATCAGGGCGTATGCTATGCTTTTTTGTCTAGCTCATCATGCATGTTATTAGAACTGATGGAAATGTTTTTACCGGTAATTGGCTACATCATTGTATTTCAATAACATTTCAATCAGTTTGAATATGAGTTAGGCAAAAGTGTTTGCAGAATTTATTGTAGATACTTGTTTTTCTCTCACTTCATCCACTTTTGGTTTGTTCCTTCTTTTCCTTTTATCTCCATATAATCGAATTTTCTGGCCTTTTTGTAATAATACATAGCAATACCCGTTGAGCCAATGAGGTAAACGTATATTCCCTACAATACGATACATTATCACTCTCTTATTATTGACCCCCACAGAAACTTGTGATCTCTAAGCGGTCAAATATCAGCATATATTGACCGCTTATATTGACCACTTATTATTGACCACTTAGCCTGAGGACTTAGAACTTTTTCCTCAACTTAGAAAAAAATCAGAACTGAAAGAAGAAAAATCTGAAGCCAAATGCTGGGATTCGAACCCAAACTGTCAGATTCTCAGTCAAAGGACTTGGGGAACATACTACAAGAGACAACTGAAAACTTTGGTTTACACAGAAGTAATGTCCAATGTAAACGGCATATGTACATACTATTATACTATTACAATAGTATTCCTTTCTTCCTATAGCAAAGCAAAAACAGTTTTAGGTATGCTATGTCGTGATAAATCTATTATTGCCCTCATAATCGGTCAATATATGAAATATAGACCTCGTAAAAGACCTCGGGGGACCTCGGTCTTTTACTCGTTCTATATTTCATATATTGACCTCTTTAATCGTGCAATAATAGATACATACAATCATACAAAAATAATGTCCTTACCGTGATAGTGTGCTTGTGTTTAACTGTTGCTGACGGCCGAATGCATGGTTGCCTGTGGAGCACATTACATAACTTTACAGTCACCTACAATACGCATCCTATCCGACGGCAAAAGAGCCTGTTGATTTAGTTTTTCTGCGCTTTATCAGCAATGACTACTGGTCTTCAGCAACTTGGGTCTCCTCTAATACGAATCCTGTCTATGCTTTCGTAATGCTGACATAATGCTCGGGATAGCACTCGCTACTGACCTTCGGAAACTGGGCCTGACCATCATTCACAATAATGCTGTTGCAATGTTCATCGTTCCCAAGTGCTTAAGTGATCGTTGGTTTCTCCCACAATTTCATCGTATCTTTGTACGACATGTTATACGACATTCTTATACCGTACACACCGTATTGATGTATGGCGCTGTCGCATTCATCTCTGGTGCGGGTGTAATCTACAATGAGTTCGTACATGCGTTATAAAGAGTACTCTTGGTTATATTAATAAACGTCACTATTTAGTATTTTCGCAAACCCCTGCCACAGGGTATCCCATGCCTACTCCGCACAAAGTGATTTTGGTTTGGTACTACATTACCTAGGTTTCCACTTCCCCTTCTCACCTTCAGAATGTTCTTTGCACAGATATGCAGGTACAATTCTAAGGCGGCATATGCAATTAAACTCACTACATTCACACAGTACGTTCGGACTTGTGTGTCCCACCCTAGGTGGGATATAATTAGCTCTTACCTCGAGAGCAAAACACGACTCCACGAGTATCGCCGAAGCGCAATAACCCCGTCATCAACCACTTCTTCTCACTTTTGTTCCCAGTGCTGACTCCCAATTTAGACAAGTTGTGTGCAAGTGTGTCAATGACCACGGCCCTCGCCATTTTTCAGCAACTCCATGAGCCACAATGACTCATACTGTTGTCTGGAGTTCCCTAGGTATTTGTCACACTGGAAACGGAGTGTCACTGTTGGTTAGTATCAAATAGCTATGTATAATGCAGTGCTCGCTGAGCATAACTTTTATTAGCCTACTAAAGCTGATGATACTTTTCTACCTCCTGGGATCGGTTTGACCTCATGGAAGGACACAAGAATAGAAACCTACTGTCTTTTACATGACAGATTTTAAGCACATAGTTAGGACAATGCCATTTGTTCATGAAGTTTCCGCATTTCGTTGGCATTCCGCACGATTCACCTTGCTAGACAATGTCAGCATTTTAAAATGACAAAAACCAAAATGATACTATTCGAAAATAGAACTAAAATAATGAACATGTTGCTGCTGAATGTGGCAGTAATAAGCAATACATTAAGCTAACGATGAGGGCACGATATATACAATGTATATGTTCAATTTATAGGGGTAAATACAAGAACAAGACAAGACAATCCTGAGATTGATCGCATGTGTAAATGCTCCATTTATAGCTATGAGAACTTGCAAAACAAAAGTATTCAACTTTCTGTTTCGATGTAAACAATAAAGACTATACTTAGGATTATTTCCCTCTTAAAAAAAAACAAATTGCCAACAAGAACTTCAACGATATCGATGATGAGACGTGGTTAAGCTATTCGTGTGACTTCGACGACATTTTGAGAAAAGCAGACGTCTGTGAAAGCTGATAGAAGACGGCGTTGACTCCTAAATGATATTCAAATAAATTGGCGATCTTTAATACTAAAATAATTCTCATACAGAAATCGATCGATCGATGTACCCATGTATTCAACAACACGTTGCTACAGCGCAATGACTTCCGTGTTCACTCACACGGTTTCAGTGTTGTGTGTGTTCACAACTTCACATGGCGTGAGCCAGTCAAGTGTCAGTCCGGCAGGAAACGCGAGCTCCAACAACAAGTCGTTCGGCGCAGCCACCTTCTTTTTCTTGTAGCGTGATCACCAAAACAATGAAAAAAAATGAAGAAAACATGTTTGACTTGAAGATTTGTTGGGATTTGAACTCACAGCTTCATGGTCAGCAGACAGCATTCATAACCACAAGGCCAAAAAAGGAAGGGATAAATCGTGGGTTTTGATAACAAATCGATACTGACTTCCAGGGCAAATTATAAACCATGGGAAAAGGCCAGAAACCTGGCCGAAATTCTAAATCCTTAACGGTTGGTCCAATTGTTCCGAAACCTTCACAGAACAATTTGCCGTGCCCTAACAAGCCATTTTATGTACTTTGGTGTCCAAAATTCCCTTATCTTCATACTTTTTAAGACCCAAACTTGATTGATAATCTTTTTGAAACAGACTGTAGTACGAGATTCAGCGCAGAGCAAAAAATACTCACCTGGTCCACGCTGTTGACTTCTATTCCAAGTAATGTCACCACTGTTGCTGGGCCGACCACCTTGCTGAGGTTGTGGAAGACCTGCGGAACCGTTGCTTTCAGTTGAATTCATTCCATTGACCATCAAGCACATGAACATAAGCACCTTGTTTAGTGCAGCGTACTGGTTCTTGTGCTGGCCTGCACAGCTATCAGGAATAGTTTTACCCAGAATGACTCTGGGTTGATGATCTCTCCCTGAGATAGGGTAATGCCACGTACACAGCAGATGTGGTGCATAACGAACGCACAGTGGGCATAACATCTTCATATCCACATGAAAGGCCACAAGCGTTTGACAACCACACCTGATACGTACTTCAAAGTAGATGATCAACGATCGTCCCTGCACTCAACGCCGCTCCAGCAGTAGAAGCATATTGCAAACCACCATCGTACGTTTTCCATGTAAATGCCTCTGCTCCTTGTCTACTTCTTAGGCTAGATTTTTTTGACAGGCAATCACAGCCCTTTCTGAGTTGGCGTCAACGCCACTCGCCATGTCGAGGCCTAAATAACTGGTCCTCTGCTTCGATTAGTTCTTTCTTGGCCTCATGAACTCCAGGAAATTCACTACTGCGACCATGAGCTACTCTATCTGCCCACGCAACAAATACATATATCAACCAAGCGCGATCGATTGCTGTTTGAAGTTGTGAATTTTCCAGCGGTTCCAGCTCACACGAGTCAGCGCTTGTCTACGCAGACTAGCACAACTGATACTCTTGTACAGCTTGGCGGAGAGACAAAGGAGAAAACGGAGAAAACACAACCTTGAGTCACTTTGACTAAGGCTGCGTTTACACGGAGACGAAACGAAACAAAATGGAACAAAACGGAACGAAAACAGGCTGGCCTCGAATCGTTTTCAAACCGTTTACACGAGAACGGCAAATCGTTTTGAACCGTTCACGCGAAAACGGAAAACGGGCGATCAGGCTGGAGTTAGCACGGGCTGGCTTGGCGCAAGGGCGGGAAGTAGCACGCTACTTGGAGTTGGTACGTGCTGGTGGTCGCAAAGGTCAGGTATTTCCCGCGAAATATAGTCCCGCGCGGAATGGTTTCCATGACCGCGCTCCGTTTCCAATCGTTTTCACTGTTTTCGCCGTTTACACGAGAACGAAAACGTTTTGAAAACGTTTCAAAACACTTTGAAGTGCGTTTCCATTGCGTTCCGTTTAGGTATCGTTTTCGGGCGTTGTCGTGTAAACGATAGTAGTAAACGCAACGATTTCTTTCCGTTTAGGTCCTACTTCGTTGTCGTGTAAACGCAAATCGTTTTCAATCGTTGTCGTGTAAACGCAGCCTAACTGGATGACAGAAATTGTTGTGAAGGAAGTTGCTTTGCTGACACGAGGCAGGGCAAAGCGACCACGCAAGATTTATTTTTTCATCTACCATTTTCGGAAAACATATTTTTTATTCATGTGCCGCGTGACGAACCCGTGACAAAGCACGTGCATGCGTGGGCTAACTTGGCTTTGCTGCTCAAAGCCGTCATTTTTGCTGGTGCTGTGCCACACGGTGATAGTGTTTTATTATTTATATTGGCGAAATATCGTCAAGTGTATTTGTATGCAAACTGGTCCTGATCCACGTATCGCCAAATATATTATGTCAAATCCTTGTCGTCACATGTATGGGGTCCAGCATGCATTCTTATTCGATGCACCATAACACCTAGTGACATTCACATACACACAGAACCAGCAGTAGCTGCTATCCACTTTTCTCTCACTTCTACCACATTTCATTTGCGCTGCTAATCTCCACATATACCGGTACACGTATTTGCACTCTACTAACAGAACCTCCATCAATATCTGCTGCATTCGTGATTTTCCCATTCTTTTTCTGTTCATTCCTTTTCTGTTCAATCTTTTTCTATTCATTCCCTTTCTGTTCTAGTCTGAAAATGGACCACGGCCAAATATGTAGTGAACATTTCAAGCGATGACGGCAGCAATGACACTCCTTCGGAGTGTTGGTGTAAGCGTGTGTGTGTGTGTGGGGGGGGAGGAGGTCTAACCTAACATAAACGGGCAATAAAAAACGACGTTCAAAGACTAATCTTCTGATTGAAGTATCAGAACTTTTAACCACGCGCTGCAGGCATTCTATACCAGCAATAACTATTCACGTGCAATATCATCTTGTTTTATTACCAACGTGAAAATATAATACAAACGCAAGCAACCACTCTAAGAGATACCTTTAGTTTTTTTTACCTGACTTGTGTTAGGCCTTCAACATGAAAGTAATTATCTATTGCCTGCAGAATTGGTCATTCTCTGCACACTCTCATCTGGTGTGTACTCTTCAACCTCCTGGGATCGGTTTGACTTCATGAAAGGACACAAAAATAGAAACCCACTGTTTTTTTACATGACAGATTTTGAGCACATAGTTAGGACAATGCCATTTCGTTGAGGTTCCGCACGATTCACCTTGCTTGACAATATCAGCATTTTTAAATGACAAAAACCATGCGATACTATTCGAAAATAAAACTAAAATATGAATATGCTGCTGCTGAATGTGTTCTTGCAGTAATAAGCGATACATTAAGCTAACGATGAGCGCACGATATATACAATGTATGTGTTTAATTTATACGGGTAAATACAAGAACATAGAAAAGACAATCCTGAGATTGATCGCATCTGTAAATGCTCCATTTATAGCTATGAGAACTTGCAAAACAAAATGAATCAACTAACTGTTTCGATGTATACAATAAAGACCATACTTAATTAAGATGATTGCCCTCGTAAGACACAAATTGCCAACAAGAACTTCATGGATATCTAAGATGAGATAATCCTTTTCACATGACAATCCTGAACTGCACAATCCATATCCGCTTTCACTTCCTTACAAATAACACCTATTGCATAATATTATACCATGACGTGTTTGCTTCGTGGCATCGCATAACCCTGAGCTTCTTTTCAAATACACATGGACTGTATCATTTTGAAACACGAAGAGAAAAGATGCTTTTTCTACAAATAAGATGTTTTCGCGTTTTTGACGATCTTCAGGTGCCATGGCGCCTACGCTGATGTACGCGAAGATTAGAAGAACTTCTGAAACACTTTGAGCACACTTCGCACTTACACGGAAGTTCACCTGTATGAATACGTTGGTGAATATACAGACAGTCCCGTCTTGCGAACGCCTTATCACATGTCATACACGTGTACGGCTTCTTAACCGGTATGAGTATGTTTATGGTTAGAGAGATTGTATTTTCGCCTGAATGACTTCTCGCATACATCACACTTGAATGGTCGTTGTCCAGTGTGAACACGTTCATGTCGACGAAGGAGAAAAACCGTCTTGAACTCCTTTGGGCAAAATGCACACCTGTGTAATGTTGTATACGTCGTCCGCGGCCCCTGATCCTGCCCCATTGTCGTTAATTTGGAAGACACAGATTGGTGTCCGGCAGGATGTCCACATTCCATTGGTATACGATACGCGGAAGGTTCCTTCAATGTTTCACGCATACCTTCGTGAGAAAATCCAACATTTGACGACCTGTCCGGAGAATCCTTCTTCCCAGACTTCGGTAGTGTTTCCACAAGGTATTCTCGAAACTGACCTCTGGTCAACAGAGAATCAGTTTCTTCTACATTTTCCATGTTAGGCTGTGTACCAAATCCGCACGTATGACTGGGCTCTTCTGCAGAAGGAGCCAATAAGGGCAAATAAGGGCACAAGGCTGGTTGTGAAGGAATTCTATCCATTAACCGACCAACATTCTAGTTCTATTGTTCTTGTGAGCCAGATATGAAAACACGGATACGAGTGGTGAGTAACTAAGAACCGCTGTAACTAGTTTAGCCAGAGTAGGCGGCAATTACTGTACTCGCGCGGTTAGATCACTTTATTCCTGTAGCTATGCAGAAGACGTTACTTCAGTAACGTCTGGCGCTAGCCAGGGTCCACACAGCTTTAATTTGGTATTTGCGTGTGTGTGTTTGTTTGTTAGTTTGTGTCACGCCTGGCGCTGTCAGTATCTGACGACAAAAAAGTATAGGATGTTACAAATTTTTCGATTTTTCCTATTTTTTTTTTCAGGCAAATCCTGGGATTCGAACCCGCACTATCGCCCTACATGCATTCCCCTATACACTTCGCATTCATACCCATTCTTCCAAGTTGCTTCACGTTAATATCTTGCGTTTGAAAGCCCTATTTAAATATGGCGAGCAGCTGTATGTGGCCAGCTGTGTTTGATGGTACGGTACGGTACGGTACGGGAGACGGTGTCGTATTACCCTCGATCGTACCTGTCCCTACCGTACCATCAAAGACGGCTGGCCACAATGCATACATTATCATTATTATTATTTATTCATATTTTACTAGGGCAGTCCCCACAGACCTATGGTCTTCTTACAGGGTGCCCTAGCCACGTGAAGATAGCGGAGCGAAATGCAGCAGGTAGGGATATGGTGCGAATCGCGGCAGGGAGGGCGTTCCATCGGTCAGCTCCAAGATAAGATACAGAGTGATAGCCAAAATACAATCTGGCATGGGGCAGTAACAAGCCGAGCAATTCCTGAGAACGGGTAATTCTAGCAGTGCGGGATGATGAGACAGCACGAGGAGTGAAAAGTCGGCAAAGTAGGGGACTAGCACGAGCATTTATGCATCTATGTAGAAACACATAGAGGTTGGCAGCATAGCGAATATTTAACGGTGTTAGGTGCTGTCTAGCTAAGATGGGTTGGATGGAGGCAGAGGGAGGGAAGCCAAAGACAGTGCGGATCGCCCGATTCGCGATGCTAATAAGAGCGTTATAGGTGGTCTGTCGCAGGCAGTGCACGTACGCATTGCTCGCGTACTCCAGGGTAGATTGGACAAATGCAAGATAGAAAGTTCGCTTGGCTCTAGCACTGAGAAGGTGGCGGCAACGGCGAAATGCATTGACCTTGGCATTAACTTTACTTCTAATGTTACTTACTTGCTGTTGAAACGACAGATGCTCATCTATGATGATGCCCAGGTACTTGGCTTGCTGCGATTGCTGTATACGGCTGTTGCAAAACTGTAGGGCACAGTCTGCATGTACATTGGGTTTCCGTAGCAGCAGGAATTGCGCCTTGGATGGGTTCAGCTGTAGTCCATGGGCTTCCAGAAAGCTGCTCACACGGGTCACATCATGTTCCAAGGTCTGTGTAGTACATGAATTCAAATAGGGCTTTCAAATGCAAGATCACAATGTGAAACAACTTGGAAAAATGGGTATGAATGCGAAGTGTATAGGGGAATGCATGTAGGGCGATAGTGCGGGTTCGAATCCCAGGATTTGCCTTAAAAAATAATAGGAAAAATCGAAAAATTTATAACATCCTATGCTTTTTTGTCGTCAGAAACGGATAGCGCCAGGCGTGACACAAACAAACAAACAAACAAACAAGCACACAAATGCAAGATCACAATGTGAAACAACTTGGAAGAATTAGTATGTATGCGAAGTGTATCGGGGGATGCATGCAGGGCGCGCGATAGTGCGGGTTCGAATCCCAGGTTATGTCTTAAAAAAATGATTTTTTTAAAGAATTTATAACATCCCTATGCTTTTTTTGTCTAGGTCATCAAGGCAAAAAAGCATAGCGTAGGGCCCTGAGCTTCCAAGCTCTCTCGTGGAAAAGTGAATAGTACACTCTCTCGAATAGTGCCACAGTCTATAAGAGCCATTGAAAAAGCCCCCCGGGGGGCTTGTAACCAAGCGCATGCTCAAGTTTGGTGTTCTTTTGCTAATGCTCTTGTCCAAGTCATTGTAGGGTTGGTTTCAGGTTCAAAATCGCAGTTATTGTTGCCTTTTCTGTTGAGTCGTTATACACAACAGTAAACTTTAGGCTCTGATTTCCTTTCTTTTGTGCTGGATGACGAAAATGGGGAAACAATTGCCCTCACTTAAATTAAATTATGGTGAAAAGTAGAAGCAATCAGTACATTCGCATATAACGACGCAAATTTACACTATTCAGTAGACACTTCCTTCTATCAAACGTTTCCTTTCCCTTCTGTTGAGAATAGTACGGGGAATTTTGGAAATTTGGAAAACACATAACTATAATATTATAGAGAAAGAAAGAAAAAGTCAACACTGCAACATAGGTGTGTCAAAAACTCAAAAACAAACCCTCAAGTTGTAGACAAACACGTTGAACACACCATGGAACACTTGTCACACTTTCACGAGGCATGTGACCTAGCTTTAACACTTCTCCAAGGCGCAAACCAACTGCCTTTCAACTTGGTGTTGGAGCTAGGTGTCAGATTGCCGAATGTCTCAGTACTCCTAACAATAGGAGACCGGAGAAAGTGTTTTTACTCCGAGTTTTACGCACTAAGTGATCATTAGAAAACAGTAATGAGAAATCTGGATCGGTATTGGTTTATGTAGTCAGAAAGCAAAATGTAAATAGCTGCAGCATGGTGAAAATCTAAACGTTGTGAATGGCGGTAGTGCAAAGCGCGAATGACTGCATCATGAGGCAAATCCAAAAGATGTCTTAGTACTCCTTGTCAATTTTTTGCCATTTTCTCGCACTCGGTGACTGAATGAGATTTGGTTACGTTGGTAAACAGTTAGTCGTAACTCGCAAACATTTTTCCTTCTCCTTTTCAGTCTAATTTAATTGGCCCACCATCGCAGTTGACCTCCCTAAAAAAGTCCCCCATCTATGATTGAAAGTGAAAAAATAGAGACACAGAGGCACTAATCCCGCGAGTACTGACTTGACGAAAAATGTAGGTTTTTGATTTCTTTTTGAATTACGTGACATCTTCTGCTCCCATGTAGCTTGCGCTCTGTTTGTGGCATTATTTACCTTCTCGCTTTGTAGGTGTAGTGCATACATGTATCTTGTTGCTTTGCTTGGATATTTCCTAGCCTCACTTTTGCCAGTGTGCTCAGACTGCAGACTGCACTAATCTTGACGAGTAGGTGATTATTTCAATTGTTCTGAGCTGTTTGTCATTGTCTATTTGACTTGACAATACACTTGTTTGTTGTTGCTGCTGTGCTCGCGAAGGGGATGATTGTTGTTTGTGTGTTGGGGGTGGGGGGGGTTGGGAGGGGTGCGTGAGGTGTGCAAGGGGTATGTGCATGTATGGTGCGGGTGGGCACAGGAGTAAGAAGGCGAGTAAAGGAAAAAAAGGCTATTGCGTCTCGTTCTGGAGCGTTCAACAAGGGTGAAATTTTCAACTCGAAAGTTAAAGCAAACATTTAAGATAGCGGAGAGGGGGGGGGGGTGCTTTAATTTGTCCATATCTGTTTCCTGGGTTTGTGTATGCACTACACACATGTGTATGTGTGGGCGTGCGTGTGCGTATATGGGTGTGCATGCGTGTATTTGCGCGTATATTTTTTATTTTTTACAAAGAACACTTAAATGCAAAAATTAGATGCAGCTAGAGGAAGCACACACAAACTGACTCGAGGCAATGGTTGTGAGGTTTAGGGAGCTCAGCCGACCTAGGGTCTCGACTTCATGGCCACCTAGACACACCAAGAGTGGGTGGGGGAGGGAGGGAGAGAGAGGGAGGGAGCGATAGAGAGACAATGAGAGAGAGAGATAGAGAGAGAGAGAGAAAGAGAACGAGAGAGAGCGAGAGAGAGTTTCTGTGTGTGTGCGTGTATGTGTGCGTGTGTGCGTCTTTGTATGTGTGTGTGTGTGTGTGCGTGCGCACTTGGGTGTGTGAGCAGTTCTAACGAGCGTGTCCTCTTGAAACATTATTTAGAACGAGGTCTGTGTCGTTGTCCAGGAAACGACCAATCAGCGACATTCCCACCAAGGGCCTTATCAGAGTTTAAAGCCCGCTCAATCGTTATTTTACTACTCTTGATGACGCGTCGAGGGCCTTGGATTAGTTTAAAGCCCGCTGAATATACTCTAAACTGGTGCGTACAACTCCCTGTATGCATTATAGTACGGTGCAGATAATGAACTCTGCATAAAATGTACGGTGTACTACTAAAAGCTACGCATTTCAGAAGTGTGTACGGTTTTTGCCTCCCGTATTCTTTCATCTGTACGAATTTCCTTTGTCAACAGCTTGCGGAAACCTATAAAAACCGAAGATCGAAGTCATTAGAGGTATCGACAAGGGGCTCTCAAATCCCCTAAATAGCCCCACAAGCTATGAATACGAATGAAGCTCGCAATAAGAGCCCAGCATTTCATTTGCTTCTATTCTACTTTTAGTAGTCCTAAGTGGTGCTGAGTTACCATAACTTACCAGAAGAAAATATTCTTCCATACCACACCAAGGCTCTCTGCACACAAACCACAAAACTACCCAATATGATGGTACACAAGCATTATGGAAGTGAGATAATGCATGTAACCTCGTTCTAAAATAGTTAGTGCATGGCAGGGAGGGACTTATGGCTTGTTTGTGCCCTCCAGGGTAGTCCTCGGGCCTACGGCCCTCAGGCTAACCTGTGGGGCACTAACAAGCCATAAGGCCCTCCCTGCCATGCACTAACCTATAATTAGGCACCTTGAATCTCCAAAAATCACCTATTTAAAACGTTTCATACTTTATTGTTCTGTGTTTTCCAATTCAAAAATAGAAAGTATAAAATCAAACGTTTTGTTAAGTTTTACCTCTAAAATCAAACGTTCTGTTCAGTTTTACCTATAAAATCAAGCGTTTTGTTCAGATTTACCTATGAAATCAAACGTTTTGTTCAGTTTTGCATATAAAATCAAACGTTTTGTTCAGTTTTACCTCCATTCCTGAGTAGATTCCGCTGCGAATGAAGTACCCGATAGAACTCCAAAAGCAGAGGAACTTAGACGTGGGCGAAAGGTGGGTACAGGCGATCTGGAAGTGCATGGCGAAGTGTATTCTCCTGCCATTGTCACCCTCGGATTCTGTGTGGGAACAGAAATGTGATAAGACCCAAGCCAAATAGTGTAATAAGAAAAAATACTCATGAAAATGCAAAAAACTGTGCATGAGGCCGTATAATTATACTCATGTTGCTATCTGGTGATCATGAGGGATATGTCATACTGGAAGTGGGACCTCTTTGTTTAGTATCTCTGGTGATGATTCGACTTGTAAGGCAATACATACGTAGTGCTCTCCAGGCACAATCTTCCTCGGTCTAATCAAGCTCAACTGATAACGGGTGAATTCCACGAATACTGTGTGCTGAACTTGGGGTGGTGATGTCTTGCAGATTTGCTTTTTGAAAGGTTTAATGGATTCGTAAGTCAGTCGAGTGTAAAGTCATGTCTGCGGGAAAAGCAGGAGCTGAAGCGTCAGATTCCTTCTAAAATTATCGCTGAGGTAATTTACTTTGCTAAGGCTGTTTGCTCAATCGCCAAATACTGCTCAGAGGTTTGGCTCAGCCCTCTAAGTGTCAGCCATATTGAACTACGACATGATATACTGCGGAGAGGATGACAAAATAGCCCACGTGGAAAAGAACTTCAATCGTCACTGAGTGCTCATAATTGCAGAACTCCTCTCGCTCTGGACGAAAACAGAGTGCTTATGGCCTGTTAATAATTGCTTATTTAGCTACAAACACGCAATGCTGTAGACGGACAGTTTCAATCACCACACCTTTTCCAGCCATCAAGAGACCTGAAATGTTGTGTTTGGTTCAATTTGCAAATCATCTTTGTTTCATTTTACTTTTAACAGCTCAAATAATACGTTACTGGAAAACCACCTCAGGGCGCGATCAGACTACCGATAAAAAGTGACGGAATGGGAAAGTTTCCAAGGTGATTTTATCACGTGACGTTACTGGCACGTTACCGGCGGAAATGTTTTACTGCCGTGGTTGCTGCGGCAGTAAAACAGTTCCGGCAGTAAAAACAGCGCTCAGGCTGCATGCACGCTGGAAAAAAAAGGAAAAAATCCCTTGTCACTGCCGCGGTGAGAGCTGAAAACTTTACAGCACGGTTAGTTTGTTATCAGTAGTGTAAATGTCCTTCACGGTTTATTGCCATTCACGGTTTGATGGGATACACGGTAGTCTGAATGCGCCCTTACCCACTACATATGAACGCTGTTTGGATCACAAACTTACTTTCCATTCATCATTTCGACAATTGTCGCCGTTGTGGAAAGTTATTAGCAACCGGAATACATTCTTGAAGTTTATTCCAGCTAGATTGCTACGAGACAGGCGCTTTTGCCCTGGCAAGAGAATTGGAGCGGTATTTTCAGTCAATTTGTTTAATATCTTAACTGTCGTCCACAAACGCAGACGTGAACATACGATAAGATATTATGTGAGTGAGCAGTAACTTCAGAACTCGAGATCGGACTTGATCGTTGGACGGTAATTGAGTGTCTGCCGTTCCATGGACACTGGCCTGTTGTATCAGTGTGAGCGCGTCCCAGACGTGATCTAAACAACAAGGTAGTGTGCCCATAGTTTCCTGTTGACAATTCTAACATTTTTCTATAGTCTATTCAGTTTGACTTGCCTGCTTGGGTGTAGGGTATTCTTCCTGAATCATGCTGGTAGCCTGCACCGGCTTAGGTATTTGATGATAGGATCGTGGGGTCGGCAAGTGGGCTTCTTTCGGCTGTCGAGCGTTCAGGGCTGAATATGTGTGGCATATTCGGACGACTTCTCACGAAGGGATTTGTTCTTTTTTATGCTGATTAATGGTGGCATTGGTGGCAGCTCAATAGAATCCACATCGCAGTCAGACATCGACTCCCCATAGTCTTCCATCTCTCAACGTAAACCGCAGTCCTGAAAAGGAATCACTAAACGTGACTAAGGTGAGGAGAACACCAGCACATTATATGGAATAATGAAACTAATGGAAGATTCAGCAAATTGGGGAATAGGATTCATCTTGGTATTCTAATAGCTTTGGTAAATCACTGGAAACACAACGTGAAAATGTATACCCCATTCTCGCACCCTTCAGAATCTAATGTTTGAGAACGTAGATTGACAGACTTCTATAACACTAATATTTCACAGGATTTGACATACATGAAATCGCTACACGAAATGCAACCGGAACCTATACCTTTTCTGCACAATTTGTTGTCAACTCTACGGATCCAGCAACCACCCATTAAGCCTTGTGTCAGTGAGGCTTGAATTGTCTCGCGAACTGCTTGCATGGGGTAAACCATGTGGTAGCCTTATACCGATGGAATTCATTGCGGGTGTGCAAAGACACTGTACTCAGCGCTAATTGATTTAAGTCTGATTATGCATGCCCTAAGTTTCCGCTTGCCTTCCATACCTTATGGATGCCTAGCCCAAGTATGGAGGTGCCACCCTCAGACCGCATAAACAATCAGACTCTTTACGTTCAACAGATACATTTGTTAGCTCTCCCCCCCCCCCCTAGGGAGCAAAACACGATTTCCCTGGTATCGCTCAGGTGCAACAACCCATTCTTCAACCTCTTCTTCACACTGTTGTGCGATAGCGCAGACTTGAGAGTTCGAACGTTCGAGGGCAATGTTGTGAATGGCCAACGGCCTTCGCCTCTTTCCAGCTCCTAGTTGATCTACAATGATTTACACTGCTGTCAGGAGTTCGCGAGGTGGTTATTGTGCTAAAAAACTATTGTCGATGGAATTGTCATCTTAATTGATGTTTAGGCTCCTTGAGCACTGAACAATGCAGTCCGAGCACAATTCCATGAACTTACTACTGTTCTACAGATGAGATATGAAATCCCCGAAACCCTGTGTATCGAGCAGGGGGCGGTCCTATCGCCAGTTCGCCGAGTGAGAGGGTTGATTTACTTTCTAGAACGTCACATGTGTGCGGAATGAAGTTTTGGGTACAGTGAGTGGGAGAGCTAGGGGTGAATTCAAACTGCACAAGGATATAGAGTATTGAAACAGTTTCCGTTTCTTTGAAGTGATATGGCAAGAGCGAAGAAACTTGCTGTTGCCCCAAGGTGAAACGGAAAAAGACTAACTCAACAGAAAAGAACAAGATGGATGTCATGTCGTGGTCGACACGCGGTGGTCTGGGTGTGAGCCCAGAATGGCGAACTCGCGAGGTACTACGTATGTAACTGTAAGTGAAAAACGAGGAGAAAAAAGGTGAAGCCAGATCGCGACTCCTGTACATGTAGTAATATGATGACTTGCTTTGAATTATGTGTATAGCTGGAATAGAATCACGACACGCATCGTAACACCCCCCCCCCCCCCCCAGAAAGACGGGAACGAAGTTACATGTATATGAAAAATAAGAAATTGGGAGACGATAGATGGAAAGAGAAAAACAATAATTTTTTTAACCATGATGCTGGCAAACAAGTCATCTTCACAACTTGTCGCTGTTGATTAGCTGCTGGAGTTGCTGGCGTTGCCTTGCAGCAGCTGCACGCTGCGGACGACCAGGCGGCGGCGTGGTGACAGCGGCGGGTGTGGCAGCGGGTGCGGCGGCGAGTGTATCTGCAGCAGCGGGTGCGGCTTCGGCGGCGGGTGCTACATCCTCGCATTCCAGAGGATACAGAAGACGCAATGGGCGTTTCAGCTGGCGTTTGTCTGCAGTGATGACTGTCGCCGACCGGATGTGACCGTCGGCGCTAACCTGGAGATCAACAATCCTAGCGAGCCTCCAGGTAGCTCTTGGTGCGTCATCAGCCAGCAAGACAATTGAGCCGACTGCTGGAGCCGCTGTGGGGGCTCTACCACGCTGATGAAGTCGCTGATGGCGGTCACGCAGTTCCGCCAAGTACTCATTGCGCCACTGTTGCCAGAAGGCATTCAGCAGGCGCTCACCCTTTGCCCAGAGGGTGACCAGGTCGTGTGCTGAGGTGGGGTTCGGAACGTACTCTGGGTCGTCCGAATTGTCCGGCGAGGGCGGTGGTAGAGCTGGCGTAGTCCGGTGACAGAGAAATGCCGATGGTGGCAGCACAGCCTCGATGTCGTCACCGACGTATGTCAGCGGTCTCGAATTCAGGACTGCCTCGACTTCGCTCAGCATCGTCACCAGCTCCAGGTACTCCGATATCTCCTGCTCCTTGGCCTCATCAGAGTCCTCCACGTCCGGGCTACCCAATGCACTGGCAAATTCGTCACATGCATCTTCAAACGCACACAAATGATACTCTAACACGTGGAGTAGTGTCCTTAGCTTTGAGTGCTGGTCACGGGGTTGCGCCGAGCCACGCTGGTCACTGTCACTGTGAGTGTCAGTGTCATCGGCCCCGTGGTCACTTGATGTAGCTGCGTTGGCGAGGGCTTGTGCTTCGGTGATACAAGCATCGATCACGGCGCCGAGTTTCTGTAGTCGGCTGCGCCGAAGGTACAGAGTACCAAGAAACTTTTTCTTTGGCATGACTTATACGACTGTATACTAGTCTACGAAGTGGGTGTACTGAAAATCTACAGTCGACTGTCATTCGCCGGGATGACTCGAACTGTA
Organism: Sycon ciliatum; assembly: GCF_964019385.1. Classification (NCBI taxonomy): domain Eukaryota; kingdom Metazoa; phylum Porifera; class Calcarea; order Leucosolenida; family Sycettidae; genus Sycon; species Sycon ciliatum. Next base: position 8,110,968 of record NC_088649.1, on the reverse strand, counting down.
CGAGCACGAGCGGAGAAACTTCCAACGGAGAGCTTCAACAAAAATACTAGAAGAGTTTAAAAGGTTTCGGCACCAGTTTGTGCGGAATGAAGTTTTGGGTACAGTGAGTGGGAGAGCTAGGGGTGAATTCAAACCGCACAAGGATATAGAGTATTGAAACAGTTTCCGTTTCTTTGAAGCGATATGGCAAGAGCGAAGAAACTTGCTGTTGCCCCAAGGTGAAACGGAAAAAGACTAACTCAACAGAAAAGAACAAGATGGATGTCATGTCGTGGTCGAAACGCGCTGGTCTGGGTGTGAGCCCAGAATGGCGAACTCGCGAGGTACTACGTATGTAACTGTAAGTGAAAAACGAGGAGAAAAAAGGTGAAGCCAGATCACGACTCCTGTACATGTAGTAATATGATGACTTGCTTTGCATTATGTGTATAGCTGGAATAGAATCACGACACGCGTCGTGAAAACATGTCCAAATATTGGAACACTGGGTGCGATTGTCGGGCAGCTCAACTACATGTATCTGACAGAAATGATCATTCAACCACCTTCTAATAATTGTATCGCTCTCGTAATGTTCATTTGCGCAAGACTAAAGTTGGAGAATGAATGATTGTATCTCACCAGTGTGGAGTCATGAACATTCTATATTAAAATATAGAGTGTTCATGATTCCACATTGGTGAGATATGAAACAGGTCACTTCAGAGTTAAAGGATTGCGCTTGCATGTGCGTTCATCAACAAACAAACAACCTTCCAGCCCTCATTGACCTGGACAAAGCCAATGTTAAGACCACATTTCACCCGACACAGTCAAATTTCCCATTTTGCTCATACCTGGCTCCTTCAATCCCAGAGGGGACCTTGGTCGCCCACTATGACAGTTGCATCCAGGTTCCTTGGATATCGGGCAAAATAAAGATTGACTCAAAATTGATTGAAATAAGGTACAAGAACGAGGGTTCACTGCTGCTCACAACAACAAAGAGCCTCCAAACCAACTATGTTCACACGGCAATCCGAATTTCCTAGTAATGCTAAGGGCCTATCCACACTACAACTAAAACCACGTACAAGTCACTTTCCCTTGTAAGTTGTCATGGAGAACCGTGGGAAAGGGCGCGAAAGTGAAAAAGTCGCTTGAACGTAATCAGCAACTTCCGAACCCCAATAAAAGGCCTCTTTTTACTTTCAAGTAGCTTTTCCAGGTTTCGGAAGTAGCTAGTTGTTGAAGTATTTGTTCAAGTATCTTGAGAAAATGCCGAGGGTTGTGTTCTGTGAAGAGCTGAAAGGAAAGGTCATTGAGCTGTGGGCTTTCAGAACAGAAAGCGAGCAATGGGACGATGAAAAAGCGGTCGGTGAAGGAGAAGGAGATTGCCGTGAAGTTGAATTTATTCGGCCGCGAGCTGCATGGCGATAAATTTCAGAATGAGATCACAATTGACGGCCAAGCGAAGTAGTGCTTGCACTCAGGAGCAGCAAGAGTCCTGCTGGGGGAAAGAAAGAAGATTGTGACTGTTCACCCGTTTCCAAATCGCGCATGCAGTCAAAAAAACTTGATCGGCTCAAAGATTGGCTGAGGTATGTCGCAAACAACAACCTCTTTCGTCTTCGATTGTCCATAACTGGAGGCATTCTCCACTCGAATCAACAAACAGGGAGACATAGGTAGGAACAACAAGATAAAGCCTCCACGAACTATTTTCTTAGTCGATGATTTCTCTTTCAGATCAATGTGGAACTCTCTGAGATAACATTTTGAATATGAAGGGAAATTCCCGCGGGCGCTCCTCAAAAGTCATTGCTTATTTATTTCTACCCTTCCTCTCTCCATACTTCTGTCCCCCCCCTCTCTCTCTCTCATTCCTTTTGTCGTCCACATGTATCAAAGGAGGCGAAATCGCCTGTTTGTGGTGCGACGTTAAATAAACTTCTACAACAACAAGTCACGTTTCACGCCGGCTGTTCTTGCCAGTGTGGATGCAAGTGCACTTGCACGCCACTTGAAAGAGGACGCTACTACGTTTTGCACCTGTAGTGTGGATAGGGCCTAAGTCATCCAACTCTCGACCGACTTCGTACTTCTGTTGCATGAGCGGTTGAATCATGCATTTTTGAGGTGCCCAAGGGCAGTGGCTGTGCACCAAAAGCAACGTTTTTCGATACTTGATTTTATAACTGCAATGAATGCCTGAAATCTTTGACTGCATTTTCTTCATTTTCTACTTGTACGTCAAGATATCGATTCACAAGTGAAACTCTAGTGCACTAGCTGCCCAGAACAAGAGAAATTGTTGTGGTCTCTTGGGCTACCGTTGCAGTCCTTGCTGATTTGTTTAATGTTGTTGACAGTATTGAGGCGCAAAACAAAAACAAACAAAACGGCAAATATAATTTACTAGTTCTATAAGCAACCAGACTGGTTATAAAATGACCTGCGGCTATAGGCAGAGACCTGACTTTTAAATTCATGGCTAACACCAACTCAGTAAAATAGACAACAATCATCATCATTCTTATGGATGTGTTCGTGCCGGTTAAACATTTCTGCAGGTAAGGTAACCACCTCACTGCTGATCTACTGGATTTCACGCCTGTATGTGAAGTGCATGTTCATGCAGTAACTTTGAATACGAGACTGAATTTTGCTCATATTGCATGTATGAAGGTTGTCTTCTTTATGAGTGTGGGAAAGAGGACACCCAGATAAATATTCCACACAATGGCTGTATCTAGTAGGTTTACGTTCTGCTTATTGTCGATGTCTTGTTCTGTAGAAATACGATCTACATGCTTTGCTCCTCAAGGGACAATTCAATGCGTGCCGCGTTCATGAGCACGTAGAGTTGATTGTCGCCGGAACAACGCACCACATACCTTGCACTGGTGAGACCTCTCCCTCGTATGAATCCGTTCATGACGACGAAGACATGACAGTAGCTTGAACGATGCTCCACATGTATCGCACTTGTAAGGCCTCTCTGCTGCGTGAATACGTTCCTGATCACGTAAATTTGATGATTTCGCGAACGATGCTTCACAAACCTTGCACGCGAAAGGCTTCTCTCCGGTGTGAACACGTTTGTGAACTAGTTAATTACCAGACAGAGAGAAGCGTTTGCTGCATACATCACACTTGAATGGTCGCTCTCCAGTGTGAACACGTTTGTGAACTAGTAAATTACCAGACAGAGAGAAGCGTTTGCTGCATACATCACACTTGAATGGTCGCTCTCCAGTATGAACACGTTCATGGCGACGAAGATCATTTGCTCTCTTGAACTGTCTGGAACACTCCTGACACCTGTGAAGGTTTTTACTCATAGAACGTTTTACTTGATCTAGAACCGTAGCGGTACACTGTGACCCAATGGGCTGATGTCTGATAACATTTCCGCGAACTCGTTGTATGTCGATTGCATCGCTTTCTTCCGATGTCTCCTTTTTTCTCGTTTCAGAAATTCTACTTTGATGAAACGGATAACTGGAGAAAGACGTATTCGCTGTCGATTTCAGCACTGGTTGTCCAGGCTGTTCCGGGTCGGCATTACTACTACCCGTATCTCAATTCTAAAGATTTTCCCGGCAGAGCGTCCTTCCTTTTATCGTGCCAGACTTGTCCACGTCTACTTGTAGATGATACACCACATCCATAATGAGCTAAATAACTTGCTGAACTACTTTCTTTCTTCGTTGATCTTGTCAAAGGCCGTACAGTCGGTGCCCCGGAACTATCGTCTTTGTGGAAAGATAGCGTGTCCTCTGGATCTAAGTGGGGCAATGCGTCTGCTGCCGCATTCTGCATACTTTGACGACCGCCTGTGATAGGTGACTCAGAAGTTGTCTGAGCAGAAGGTGTGCCATATTTGGACGAATTCCCACTAAGGAATAAATTCCTTTTTATCCTGATTAATGGTGGCATTGGTGGCAGCTCATTAGAGTCCACACTGCAGCCCGACATCGACTCCTCCCCATCTTCCATTTCTCACCCAAAACTGCAGTACAGTAAGGGATGAACTATACGTTACTAGCGGAACGAGAATACCAACAAAGCTAGAGTAAAAGACAGATTGAGCACTTTAGGGAACAGAAATCATCATGATGGTGACGCATGGTATTTCAATGGTAAGTCAGTAAAAGCCCACGTGACAAATTATGCGACCTTCTTTCACACTTGGTAATGATAAACTTCTCGGCAATCAGAATTGCACACGCGGAACGAGGTAATACTTTTGCTACACAACATATTTTATCTCTATTACGCAAACCTCTAAAATAATAATAATACTTGTAATAATAATAATCTCTTACATTTCAAAGCTAAAATTTCACGCCATAGAGCGTCGAGATTTTATTACCCTAATCGTCCACTTGATTTCACGGTATCACTAAATGAACTGTTACAGGAATAAAATATCCTTCTGCATCAGCCTTTAGTGACCTTACAGATGCAGTGACCCATCATTACATAACCATAGACTGAGTAAGGCGTGACTATTTTCGCGAAATCCTGACACAGGGTACCCCATGCCTACTCCGAACAAAATGATTTTTGTTTGGTAATCCATTACCTAGGCCACCACTTTCCCTTAACACTCTTGGACTGTTCTTTGTACAGATGTGGAGGTAAAGGCCTAAGGCGGTATAAGCAATCAAACCCACTACATTCACACATTGCGCTCGGACTTGCGTGTCGCACCCTACGTGCGAACTAACTGACTCCTATCTTGGGTGTGAAACCCGACTCCAGGAGCTTCGCCGCAGAGCATCAACCACTTCTCCACACGTTTGTCTTCAATGCAGACTCACCATTTTCACGGGTTGTAGGCAACGTTGTGAACGGCCAACGGGCCTCGCCTTTTTTCTGCACCTCCATGAGCCACAATGACTCACACTGCTGCTGGAAGTTCGCTAGGTGTTTGTCGTGCTGGAAACGCTGGAACACTGATAGTACTATATAGCAGGTAGCCTGCTTCCTACCTGCACAATACCCGCTGACTCAGCAATGCTGCTTGAACAGGCGACATCAGGTATCCTCCTTCCTACATGCATTTACCGACACAGTCCTGTATGTGTATTGGAAGCTTGTCATACGCTTGGCGTTGTCCACCTTCTATTCCACTAAAGACATTATGGTCACATTGTTGGCCATACTATGCTGTGGTGCAAGTCCATTCCTAGGCTCTGTTATATTAAAACATTCTTGCTAGATAAACCTCCACGGCTAGTAGTATGAATAAGCCCATTGCTGTATGATACATTAGAGCATTGTTGGAGCGTGCGTGAAGATAAGATTGTCTGCTAGATATTCCTGTGCATAGCCACAGTTTGCTGGCGAGAAGGTTAAGCAAAATTGACTGCAGGCTTTAAGATTTGACTTCTTATATTTGAAAACTTATCTTTGACTGCTAAAACATTGAGAAAGACCTCCGCTTCGCCTCGGTTTTTAATTGGCTTTTGTTAAATAATTATATCGATCTCGTACTCAGTCAATTTTCGATACAATCATATCCAAGGGCTTGGCGGTCCACACCCGTCCGTGTCCCAACAACACACGTCTGACACTGAACGATTCTCATTCGGCTCACTGGAGCAAGGTATGGGTGATCGCCACTCCCAAAAACGAGTCCAGCTATTTTTACGTGGTGCACTACGCCCAGATATGAGGAACTATTAGCAAGCCGTGAAACGGCAACGCGAAAGGGGAGCTGGGTTAGAGTCCCGTCCCGACCACGCGAAACATACTCGTGTTTGACGATTTCGGAGGTGTCTACTCGTCATGACCGCAACGAGTGGGTTTTAGACAAGTGCGTGCAATTTCAACCATGATACTGAGAATACCACCGTAAATCGCGCCTCTTTTGTCTTTGCGATTTTTCTGAAATTTCCAAAATGTCTCACCAATTCCTGTTGGAATAAATAATTATGATCTCGAAACGTACCAAACAACCAGCAGAATCATTGATTTTGGCATAACTTTTACCACCATGACACAGAACAGGATCCTGGGTAACCACAGTGCCAAACATAGGGCCTTTTCAAGACAAGCTTCAGCTTGCTCGCTCATTTTTGGCTCCTGCTCCGAAACGTTAAAATATTCTCAACTGACTAGCTCCATTGTAAAGTCTTTCGGAGAATGTTTTGGCATGGACATAGTGAACACAACCCTTTGCTGCACCCATCCATCGGCGATGTGACTGTCATGGGGTTTCTTTCACTTTCATTCGGGTAAAAGTCAGTCAGGCTGAGAATTGTTCTCAAGAAAAAGTTCGCAAAAATCATTGCCAGTAAAAATGATCAGAAAGCTGTTTGAAACTGGAAAGCAGCCGACTAGCGTAGACGGGTTGTAAACGCAAGAAGCTAATTCTAAATCACGTGGTGTTTCACGTGCGGTCTGATGAACTCGCTCCCGTTGACGTTTCACGGCTTGCTAATGGTCCCTATGGACTCACAAACTTGTACATGACTTTGCCAGGTCTCCCTCCAGACGCCAAATGTTTGTACTTGTAGTAACCGCAAATGGTAGCCATACCAGCTGATCATGACGATGGTTTACTTGATGACGATTGAAGGTTTAACATTTCCTAATCGCAAGCTTGATTGCTACTTTCTCCCAATTAAGAGAGCATGTCTGAGAATACCAAAGTATGTGTCCAAGTGGATCTCTCCGATTTCGCTCGAAATTTGCAGGTAGGTTCCCTTTGAGGTGTGGATCGATTGTGTAAAGTCCTTGAAATTGTTTCTGAATGGAACCTTGAAATTTGCGTACCACTTAAAAATGGCCGAAATATCACGTTATTTAAGGGTCCCGGAACGAGTCACGCCACAGCGTAAACGAACAAGCTATGAACAAAACTCCATTAAGCCACCGTTGCCTCACCTTAGAGTTCCTGGAGCAGTACCGCTTAACCACGACAGGATCCCAGAAGACGAGGTCCATCACCCCCTGACTCCACAAATGATCGTCTTGAAAGCGCTGGCAAAACAGCCAGCTACGTTCTCAATTGGCCAGAACTATACACAGGCAGATAGTAGAACACCTCTTCTAGGGCTGAGGACATGTCCCCCATCCTCCTTTTGGGGTTTTCTTGAAATAAACTTTTTGGAATTTTTCCACTCGACCATGCTGAAATACGGCCAAAGTCATACCTGCGCAGGAAATCTCGCCCCTCCGCGACGTCTCCTCAGCAATTTCTACTCCAACCCTACTAAGGCCGCGGAACAAAGTGTATTGTTGGCTCTGACAATGAAAAGCAACCGTGATCACTTGTCACTCCAAATGACAAGCTTCTCCTTGCGCCAACAATATTTCTTTGTGCGACTGTTGATGCAAAAGGGACTGAAGTCCTGAGCGCAGTCTTTGAGTTTGATTGCAAGATGCAAGGTGAGACCGCCTGCACTGTGATGTAGGATGACGCTTCGTGGATCACGACACGCGGCCATTGATCGCGAACGTGCCTGGAACGCTACTCGGAACAGACCGTGATGGCAGAGGTAAGATGAGCTGAATTTCCTGCTTGATCTGCTGGGAGCCACCACAAACTGTCCTAGGAGTGTTTCAATGGCAGCAAGCCGTTTAAATATGCGCCCCCGTACAGCATGGAGAGTTATGCATCTTTCACACTTACCTCCTGCAATCCCGAACATAGTCCAACAGCAAAAGTCCCTTGTTTTCATGTCAATGCTCGACAAAAGCTGTTGGCTCGGTCGCTTTGTGTTGACTGGCACGCGAGTAGCACTGACTGGACGAACTAATTATTACTATTATCAGCCTTTTCACGTTTACATCGCCAAGCAAGCTTGGCTAGTCTTCGCCTAGGCCAAATGGAATGAAGAATGCGGAACGAGCGGGATCAATGAGGTGCTAATAGTAATACGCATGCAACTGCAAAATAGGAAAGAAAGAAAATATATATCAAAACAGTCCAAAAGCACACGAACTGTCACCTTTTGACTTCAACAATACAAGAAAACCGAAACTGCTGAGTACTATACGGTCAGTGTGATACATGTACAGATAATTGACGTACATAGTGTCAATAGGCGCTGACATAATACAGGTTAACATAAGTGCAGTTTTTACTGATAATTAGTCGGGTTGTATCGCGACGACGGCCTGGCTGTGTTCAGGAATGCATCAGGACATGAAGCTGACCGAATAAGAAAGGAGATGAACAAAATATTCCAGAACCTCGGACTGAAGAAAACGATACAGACAAACCTGAAGAGAGTCGACTTTCTGGACGTGACATTGGACCTGACCACCGGAAAGTACTGCCCTTACCGGAAACCGAACGACAAGCCGATGCACATCAACTGCCAGTCAAACCATCCACCTACAATCATCCAGAACCTACCTGCATCGATCAGCAGAAGACTAACAGATATTTCCAATGATGAAGACGTCTTCATAGATGCGACGCCGATCTACAGTGACGCGCTGAGGAAGAGTGGATACCGGGAGAACGTACAGTATTTTGACGAGCGTAAAACGGACGAGACAAAGAAGAAGAAAAAAAGGAATCGCCCTCGGAACATCATATGGTTCAACCCACCATTTAGCAAGAACGTCGCCACCAACGTTGGACATCGCTTCCTCCAGCTAGTGGCCAAACACTTCCCCAAAGGCTCAAGCCTCAACAAAATCTTCAACCGGAACTCTGTAAAGGTTAGCTACAGTTGCATGCAGAATATGGCCACTATCATCAAGCAACACAATAACACGATTATGCGACCCAAGAAACAAGCTAACGGAGGTGACAACGATACCAGGACTTGTAACTGTCGGGCGAAAGACTCGTGTCCACTGGACAGAGCGTGTCTAACGGAGGGCATCGTATAGAAGGCAAGAGTCACCGCAGGTATGGAGAAGAAGGAATATACTGGATTAACAGCAACAACATTCAAACAACGCTACTATAACCACCAATCCTCATTCCGCCACAGACAACACGAGAAGGACACCCGCCTATCGCAGTACGTCTGGACCAAAAAGGATGAAGGGAAGGCATGCAGCATTCAATGGGCGGTACACCGCAGAGCAGCGGCCTACAGCAACAAAAGCAAAAGGTGCAACCTGTGCCTGGCAGAAAAATTGGCAATCGCGCAAGCACCCAAGCACCTCTCTCTCAACAAAAGGAGTGAGCTTGTATCGAAGTGTCGCCATGAGAATAGGTACTACCTTCGGAACTTTAAACCATCTACAGCCATCACCTAATTAAGTAAGAGACAACCAGCTCCGGTGGTTGTCACCTTTCACCACTGCTGTCATTCACGCTTTGCACTGCCACTATTTACACTTTGCTTTGTGAGTATATAAACCAATACTGATCCAGATTTCCAATTACTGTTTTCTGATGATCGCTTAGCGCGTGAAACTCTGAGTAAAAACACTTCCTCTGTCCTCCTATTGTTTGATATTAGTGTAGCTGAGAACTATGAAGTGGAAATCTACACAAGAGGAAGGTGCACGCTTCATGCATAGTTCGCGCCTACTGCGCATGCCCATCCAGTGATGTAATTATTATCACTCGCTCTTTCCATGCATGCCCTGCATTGATAGCTCACACCTCCTCTACATGCCCATGCGTATCCCCCACAATAAGAACAAGCTATCCCGCGACAAAAGCATTAGTTGTCTGATGATTGCCTTAGCATTTAGCTACGTGCATGAAACGCAGCGTTACAACGTATGTTTCTATAATTGGTGAAACCATTCTTTTTGACCTTTGCAAGAGGAAGGTGGAATAAAAAAGGTGAAGAGTATTCTCTTTATTATCAAAAGTCATTGAATTCAATTAGTCATTCTGCGCTCTGCTAGAAGGAATCAACAAGGTGTACCCTGCAATCGCCACACTAAAATAAATGAAATCAATGTGTATGGAGTTTTTGATATTTTTATCCACAGGCAGGGCTGTATTTCCAAGTGATGGGGACTTGATCTTCTGTTACCTAATATCCTTCTGTTATTCAGAGCTGAAAGTATCTTTAGATCTCTCTTGCAGTAGATCAAACTCTCCAAACAGCTCTCTGTTGGAATCCGGAGTAGGATCCTCGAAAAAACACGTAGTACACGTGGTAAAGCGAGATTTCGAAAGTGTTTTCGAAGGATTTGTACGAGACCAAAATTGGAGAGCACATGATGAATAAAGAGCTCTAAAAAAGCGATTGCGTGGAAGAATTGATTCACAAAACCTGATTTACGATAGATGTATGCTGCGATGTATTACGTACTGCTAACTGGACAATGACGAGACGTAAGCTAGAAACAAAGGTGTTTGTTATGAAAACCCAATTTGTCTGACTTTTAGCAGGATGGTCATAAGATGGGATGTTGCTATAGGCAAAAGTGTGATTTGTATTACAGGGCAAACAAGGAGATGTACACAAGCCTAGTACAATATGCAACGATTGATCGTTTTTAGTATGAATGTGTTCGTGTGGTGTAAACTTTCAACAAGTAACCCATACACCTAAATATTGGACTGCTAGCTTTCCAATATGTATGTGTAATCCCATGCTCATAGAGTAAATGTTAGCGCTAGATGTTTGAGCACAATCCATGTATGGGGTTTGTCTTCTGTATGCGTTCGGGCATGAGGACACGACATTGCAAGTGCCCTGAATGACCTTTTTCTGTTGTATTCACGTTCATGATCAGGTCGATTTCCTGGTCTGTTGCAATACGATCTACGCGACTTGCTCCTCTAGGAACGATCCAGTTTGTGCATGCGTTCATGAGAATGTAGACTTGATAGCCGCGTGAACGACGCTCCACATGTCTTGCATTTGTAAGGCCCATCTCTAGTATGAATACGCTCATGAACCCGAAGAGTTGACAAATGCTTGAATGATAATTCACATTTTTCGCACTTGTAAGGCCTCTCCCCTGTGTGAATACGTGTGTGGCAACGTAGTTCGGAAGATGTCTTGAACAATGCGTCACATGTCTCGCACTTGTAAGGCCTTTCACCTGTGTGATTCCGTTCATGGATATGTAGACTAGATGATGCCGTGAACGATGCTTGACAAACCTTGCACGTGAATCGTTTCCCACCGGTATGAGTACGTCGGTGCACTAGTAAACTGCTGGAATGAGGGAAGTATTTGCTGCATACATCACACTTGAATGTTCGCTGTCGGGTATGAACACGCTCATGCTCACGAAGTCTGGATCCCTTACAAAACTCTCTCGGGCAATACCGACACTTGAGTAATGTTTTAGACATAGAGCGCGTCTCTTGATCTAAAACCGTAGTGGCAGCCGTAGACCCTACAGGTTCCTGTCGGATATTATGTCCCCGTCCGACTTGCCTCACGTTCTCATGCTCTTCTTTTGCCGTATTTTTCCTTCGTGTTTCAGAAATTCCTTCAGCATCAAACGGAGGGCTGGCTAAAGATGCAAATGTTGGCGGTTCCATCAGCAGTTGTCCAGGCGGTGCTCGATGAATATTGGCACAAAACGTTGAAGATGAGTCTCTTCCGTCTCTAATCATACCAGATATACCGGGTGTTGCCTCATTCGTCCCTTCTTCGTAGGCGTTTTGATGAATGAACGTGTTTGTGGATGATCTCATATCATACGGGTTCATTGTTGCAGCAGCAACCTTAGCAGTTGAGACATTCCATGCCGCCATATCAGCAAAAATCTCTGCAGCACGACTCTGTGTATCTTTGTTTTGGCAGCGATCGGATGTATACGGTGCGGTAGGGGTGTCTTCGTGGAGGTAGCTGTGTAACTGTCTGGTTTGTTCTGGACCCCAACGCATATCAGCATCATTAGAATAGCCTGATATAACTTCTGTCCAAAGTTCTTTCTGCTGATCGTTAATCTGAGTACCGCTGTGGACGAAACAAATGTAAACAAAAGTATAGCTTTTGTTCCTTTTCAAAGGACTCTAAGCGCATAGTTGGGACAATACCTCATGCTTGTGCACGTGGAAGAACCATTGGATACAAGTTGCTACCACACAACAACAAGTAGAACTAATTGGTATTCGAATCTTACAATTTTGGACAACAGCATGGCTACGGGACATGATTAAACGACCCACCCCTATTGTTTAGCCAGAAACTGATATAGTCAGACACACATTAATCCACCTGGAAGTGAACACTCGAATTAATGTCAGGATTAACAATCCACCACTTGCAAAGAAGTTCAACAATTATGCACGTCATTGACAAGGCAGAATGACCCTCTGAAATACATCAGTATACTACAGTCATTCGCATGAACGACAATGTGCTTCATCACATCTACTCCCAACACGACACAGTTTCCAAGCAACATACAAACACATTCAAGATCTTAGCATACTCTACAGTGTTGCTAATTATAACAATTGATATTATCAACAATTTACTCGGACTTACATCGCTTCCAGAGCAGGTTCTTTTTGGACTGAAGTTTCCGAAGGAACTCCTAAACCTGGGATACTTCCGACTGGGCGAACAGATGGCATTGGCGTTGCGGAACTGCATGGCGAGGTATATACTCCTCCTATACCACCCAACTTCGGAGGCTGTATTTGGACATAATGTGAAAGCGTGCGTTTTCTAACGATCATTGTTATTATCACATATGTATCCTTCAGTGATGTCACAATGTGGCACATGTTGGGTGTTCAATAAAAGCACATTATTGTTTCATTGTTCATTGCTATAACGATGATTCCTGTTGAGTGGCATGCGAAAAATTGTTGGATTCGTTGTTCATTTTCACGATTGCATATTCTTTTCTCATTGTTATTGCACAATATTTCCACTATTAATACAGTGTTTCTATAAAATATCCCCTGGTCCGTTCAGCTTGTTCTGTTTTTGCGAATGTAAAATTGTCGTCCCTTCGCAGTTTGTTCATCGAAGCTGATAGTTAAATGATGTATAACACCGATCTCGGTGTAAGGAGCAAACCCTCTTCCTATAATTGAAATACAAACTCGAGTTCTTATGCCTTTGCCGTTTACAGAGAGTCTCCCCCCCCCCCCACTGAATGTAGTTTCATGTGTTTAGAACCTCATTATAGAGAAAACATACTGCCTTCACATAGTGTCCACGTTGTCCAAGGTCGCAAACTGTCCGGCTAGCAGCGCCCCTTGAATTGTCCTTTGTGAAGTCGTTTTCAGCCGTCCTGGAATCGTCACCACACAGTCCCTGTGTATGTTTTTCTCGGGAATCTCCGGCACTTGCTTGGACGTGTGACTGAGTTTCAAGAGGATTGAGGGTGGCAGTCTGCACCGTTTGTTCCCTGGAATCCGCGTCCCTCGCTCTCTGCTGGTTGATATTATACTCGTATGGTCGTTCCTCGCCAAGACAAATAGAGACAAATGTACGAACTGCTCGATCGACATTTTCTTGGCTCCAGCAATTGTCCTCATCTTTGACTAAATCCTCTTGATCGCTTCGTTGGGGATCGCTGTTTTCCCGGTCTTCCATAGCACTTTCCCCGTACAATTGAATCCCAAGAAGAAACCAATTTGTGTTGCCGAAAATGAACAGAACCCCACTCTTAAAGACACTGACTGGCAGAGGAGCACACAACCTTGAAAATACAAACTCCAAAACTCAACTCAAGTCATAATAATATCATAATGAACACGGTTCAAAATTCATAGATTCGTTGGAAAGAGAGAGAGAGAGAAAATGTCAAAAGGCAGAGCTTATCAAGGGACTGGGTAGCTATGGAAATGAATGTGCTAAAGCGCGAATCTAGCTACCCAGGCCAACGGAAGAAAAGGTTAGAAAAGGGGACAAGGGTGAGTACGAGAGTGTAAAGGTGAGCATGAGCCTGTAAAGGTTAGTACGATTGTGCGAGTGCGTGCATATGTGAGATCGTGAACCTAACAGAGTTGTAACTATGTCATGCAGATTCTATTTCAAAAACTGTGAATGCTTCACCATCAATGGGCACTTCCTTCAAAACAAGAGCGGCATCATCCTTACCTGTGTTGAAATCATTATCTTACGTGACATGCAAGGGTTGACGAGTTTAGCACACCATTGGTGAAATCTCATGAGAAACAAGAACAATTATCGAACTTGTGGTGAACGATTTTTGGGGTCTGATGCTCGTCCTTTTTGCGACTCCAGTCTGAGTGGTGGGAGTTCGCAGAATGTGGCGAGGAGTGGGTTTTCTTCAGGTCCGGTGAGAAGCCAGTGTAAGTCTGCTTGTTGTAACTCGAAGTTGCTTTCTTGTCTAGCAGCTGTTCGTCTCTAACATGTCGATACTTTAATCAGTGACAATTCAGGGCCGTTTGACAACGCAGAGTTTGCTCTCAGCGCGACTCCATCGATCCGGCAAGAAGGATATTTTAAAATTCAGCTTATAATGAAAATTCTATTTCTAGGACTCGGATGACAATGCTCCAACCACCAACCATGTGTTGACATGATCACGGTATCTGATTGCAGCAATACAGACTCTTAATACCAAGGCATGTGTTTATGTGATAATGTGCGACATCAAGCTTGCATGGACATGATCTATAAAGTTCTCCATTATAACTTGAATATTAGCCCTGCGGGTATGTTGGAGACTACTCTAGTTTATCATCGAAGCCCTTCTGGAATGCGCTTATAATAGAGACTGGGTTTCTACAAGAGACTGGGCTTGCAATAGGAATAAAATGGTATAGACCAGATGGGAATGGGGATGTTATGTCCATAGAAATCAGAACGATTCTCTTTACTGTTAGCCTCCTCAAAAATGCACGAACTACACGACCAACTTACCAGATACACGTTATAGCCGTGAATTTACGTCTTTACCCAACAGCTCGATCTCTCGAAGAGTACCTGAAAAGCGCGTGCTCAAACTTGTGGCGAGTACGTTGTCAAAATGGCAACTAAGCTGCCTGGAAAATAAGTTGCAACTAGCACCATATCGCGAAGTCCAGTGCATCATACGTGATCATTTGTCACGCTGTCAACATGCCATCATACATCATAACATCGTGAAAATCGTGTTAATGATCAACCTGATTTTCCAGATTTTGATACTGATCTTGGTTGTTTATCAACCCTTAAAAATCGTTCGATCTGCATGTCATGTGGTGGTCGACTCAAAGGCCAGTTTCAGGACGTAAACATATCGGTCACACATTGAGATTTGTCCGTCGGAAAAGGTTGTAGAACGTACGGGACGAGGTACATAACATTATGTTCTTCAATTGTGCAGAGCAACTTTGCCGCTCCTCTATGAATCGCCATTTCTTTACTGGATGTAGCCATGACTCTACGTGTCGGTGATGTAAATACTACTCAGGTGAGGTACTGGTGGCAAAGTAGGGGTTTGTTCTTCCCTCCATTTTGTACTCTGTACCAGGACTTGTTTTTGGACCTAAAAAATCACTCGAATTTTGGGCCCATTTCGAGGTAGTCTAAAAGTCCCAAGGTGTTCGTCAGTTGTGCAACAAGTCCTTTTGCATGGTTGTTGTAGACCCCAAAAGAAACATTTTGCATAATTCGAGCGAAAGAGAAGAGGTGGCCCAGCGCAGCATTCCTGGCTTTCACATACCTGCTCTCTTAAAATTAAAGCGGGCTTTCGGACGTGTTTTGGTATGAATTACTCTATACTGGAATTGGAGAGTACCTCAAGTACGTAAATCTAGAATTCTGCAAAAACGTTAGAGTGGAAGAATTGATTCACAGAATATGATTTATGATAGACGTGTGCAGCGATGTATTGTATACTGCAATGTGGACACTGACGAGCCGTAAGCTAGAAACAAAGGTGTTTGTAGGGTAATATAATTTGTCCAACTTGCAGCAAGATGGTCATAGGATGGGCTGAAGCTATAAGCAAAGGTGTGATTTTATATCTCACGGCAAACAAGAAGATGCACACAAGCCGAGTACAAGAGATAATCATTGGACCTTATTATTATGAATGTGTTCGTGTGCTGTAAATATGCTCCTGGATGAAGGACTGCTGGCAATCACATCGGTACGTGTGAGCGCATGCTCGTGCAAGGAGTTGGAGACTAATTCGTGCACACTTTAAAACCATTTTTAAGTTTGTGGAAAGAGAGCGCGGCCTCTGGATCTAAGTATGACAAAACCGTTCCTACCGCATTCTGCATACGTTGATCAACGCCTGTGATAGATTAGTCAGAAGACGTCTGAGCAGAAAGTATGCCATATTCGGATATATTCCTGTTGATCCTGATTTATGGCGGCATTGGAGTGGCTCATTTGTACCAACACTGCAGTTAGACATCGACTCTTCACCGTCTTCCATTTCTCGCTCAAAAACTGCAGTGCTATAAGGCATGAACTATACGTTACTAGCGGAACGAGAATACCAACAAAACTGAATTACAAGACAGATTCAGCAATTTAGGGAAAAGAAGTCATCTTCATGGCTTCGCATGGTATTTTAACGGTGAGTCAGTAGAAGCTAACGTTACAAATTAGGCGACTTTCTCTCACCTCAGAGCTAAATGTTCACTCCGCAGAACGTCGAGATTTTATTATCCTAATAGTCCACTTGATTTGAAGGTATCAGTAAACGAAGTGCTGCAAGAAAAAGATATCCTTCTGCATCAGCCGTTAGTGACCTTGCAGATCCAGCCACCACCATTATATAACCATATCGTTAGTAAGGCGTGATTATTTTCGCGAACTCCTGACACTGGGTAACCCATGCCTACTCCGCACAAGGTGATAATACATTTTCTAGGTTTCTACTTCTCCTTTGCACCCTGAGAATGTTCTTTGCACTGACAAGGAGGTACAACCCTAACTAAGGCAGGATGAGCAATCAAACTCGCTGCATTCACACACTGCGTTTGGACTTGTGTTTCACGCCCTAAGTGGGAGATAGCCAGGTCCTATCTCGTAAGGGAAACACGTATCCAAGAATATCGCCGAAGTGCAACAACCCCGTCATTAACCACTTCTTCTCACTTTTGACCCCAACGCAGACTCAGGATTTAGACTGGCTGTGTGCAACGTTGTAAACCTCAACACCCCTCGCCTTTTTTCAGCACCGACATGAGCCAAAATGACTCAAACTGCTGTCAGGAGTTCGCTAGGTGTTTATCGCACTGGAAACGGAGTATCACTGTTAGTTAGTGTCGGATAGCTCTGCATAATGCAGTGCTTTCGGAGCATAACTTTTATAAGCGTACAAATGTTGATGATGGTTGAACCCTTTCGAAATAATATGTCTGGAGCAGGGAGTGGTGCTTTCTTTCAAGTTTGTAGATCTTGGATGGTTCGATCGATTTATCCAGTCCTCTGTATCGCAATCGTGATTCAGTCAACTGAGTGACATTCAAGTCGGCAGGAAAAGCGCAAGCTCTCACGTAGGAAGTGGTACAAATTCCCACAGTATAGCAGAAGTCGTAAAAGTGAGAATTACTCGAATGTTTGTTATTAAATTTGCTATATTTACTACTTTGCGCTAGTGCGCCACAACCTGGAGGATAAAACTAGCTTTCCATGATGCTGCAATACAATTCCGGCTGACTCACCACTGCTGCTTGAACAAAATGGCTGCACTTCCGATAGACTTCTACATACCTGCTTTTACACACACAGTCAATGCCCGTAGTTCAAGACTGTCATACGCTTGGCCTCATCCGTTTTGTAATCCACTGAAGCCAGTATGATCCGAGTGTTGGCCGCACCATGTTCTGTTTGCAAGTCCATTCCTATACTCTGTTATATTTATAAATCCTTGCTTGATGAGCCTCCAGAGTTAGCAGTATGAATATACCCATTGCTGTATGAATATACCCATAGCTGTGTCATACATTGCAGTATTGTTAAAGAGTGTGTAAAGACACGATTGTCTGCTATAAGTTCCTGTGCATGGCCACAGCTTGAAAGCATAATTTCATATAATAAGCATAAAAACTAGGTTATTGTTGGCATCCTCAAAGGCATCATTTTGGGATTTTCACCAACATCCTCCGGCTATAGCTATTGCAGGGCCGTAGTGTCTCATGTACTTCGAAATAGATGTTAGGCGTCTGTGCATAGCCCTAAATGGATATGCTTCCCAATTGTCATTATTCCTTGATCCATTCATTTGATAATCTCCTTTTCCAGTTGGCGTTGTAGCAAGATTTATCCTTCGTGTTTGGTATACTATAATTCGTAGGCGTTCAAACTTCGTAATTTTCGTAAAGCTCTCGAAAGTTACTAGATTAAAACGGTTGCTAAAATTTGTCACACCTGCATTTGTCCGAATTAGTAGTGTAAACGTGTACCGATTAAAGCCAATCATCGATTTATAGTTTTCGGTTGAATGAGCAATGTTTCCCCTCCAAGACGGAACGTTAGCACACAGTTTTCTAGAATAACACGATAACTTCACATGGTTCTATACATGGAAACCAATACAATAATGCAGCTTAAAGTTTTCTAAAACGACCCGGCAACTTATAAACCAAAGCAAATGTCACTGCAAGGTTGTAACTAGTAAGGTTTTAAAATATTATCCTAAACATGTTCAACACTGTAACTAGATACTCTATACAGTCAGAAAGTGCAACGACTAGGCACAAAACTTACAGAGTAGTGAGACATTCGACGTCCTGACACCTAGCTCCAACACATCTCCGTAGCGCTCGTTTCCATATGTCCTTTTTCTTTTCTACATTTATTATTGGCTCAATACCCGAGTTTCTAAACATATTCAATGACATTAATTGCACAACCAGTAACATAGACAACAACTACACAAAGTCACAAGTAGCTTTTACCTCTTACTGGCAATGGTGCCATCGTGAGAATAAAGAATAAAAAAGATATGCGAGCGAGAAGATTGAGCAAAATCGAAAAAGAATTGTAATTTATATTTTCAAAGTGTTGCTCACGTTCCCTACGCAAAGGCTTTATATTTGGGAGTCTGGCATATTTTTAAGGGCACTAGACTGGTACGTGTTGTTTGTGATGACGTTCATACATTTTTGAAATTTGATAAGTGCGTGAAGGATTTCTCGCACACCTTATGAAAATGACCAGACTAGTAAGAACATTGGACAAACCAGTCTGACAAGAATGGGCCTATTTTTCTTTCTTCTGGTCTTTCATTGGCATGGCAGAGCGAAGTTGGAAAGCAAAACACAATCTGACCCAAGGAACATTAAGAAAGAGGGAACCACGAGTTCACGGCTCACAACAGAGCTCCTGGAAATTCTGACCAGCCCTAGAAAACCAAAATATGGATTTGCCCACGGCAGCGCTCTCGTTTTGGTCTCGTGACCCGAAACCAATGAAAACTGTCAACATCTTAGTTAACGTAAATAGAAACGTGAACCGCATGCCGTGGTGCAATAAAAACCTAAGTGAACGACTCATTCGCTCGGCGTTACGACTTGGAATAGAAAGACTGTGTTCTCGGTTTCAGACAAACGAACATTACTTCGGGTGTAATTCTTCGGAGCGAATGTGTCGAAGAATGCAAATAACGGTCGTTAGGCACAGAGATATACTAAGCAAAATTGACAGTATTTAGTAATGACACGTAAAACAGAGACAAACAAAACAAAACTGCAAACATGATTAGTTCTATAAGCACCGAGACTAGTTACAAAAGGTGCTGCGGCTATAGGCAGAGAGATAACCTTATAAATTCATGGCTAACTCCAACTCAGTAAAATAGACAACGATCATCATCATTCTTATGAATGTGTTCGCATGAGCTAAATGTGTCTACATGAAAAGTAACCACCTTACTGTTGGTCTGCTAGATTTCACACCTGTATGTGAAGCGCATGTCGATACAGTAACTTTGAGCACGAGACTGATTTTTTCACATATTGCAAGTATGAAGGTTGTCTTCTTTATGAGTTTGGGAAAGTGTGCACAAAGTTAAATATTCCACAAAATGCCTTTTTCTTGTACGTTAACGTTCTGGTTGTTGCCGATTTCTTGTTCTGTAGAAATATGATCTACATGCTTTGCTACTGTAGGGACAATTCAATGCGTGCCGCGTTCATGAGCACGTAGAGTTGATAACCGCCGAAACGACGCGCCACATACGTTGCACCGGTGAGGCCCCTCCCCAGTATGAATCCGTTCATGATTACGAAGATGTGTCAATCTTTTGAACGACGCTTCACATGTATCGCACTTGAAAGGCCTCTCCCCTGTGTGAATACGTTCATGTGCACGTAGATTTGATGATGTGGTGAACGACGCTTTGCAAACCTTGCACGTGAAAGGCTTCTCTCCGGTGTGAACACGTTTGTGCACTAGTAAATTACCAGGCATAGAGAATGAACTGCTGCATCCATCACACTTGAATGGTCGCTCTCCAGTGTGAACACGTTCATGGCGACGAAGATCATTTGCTTTCTTGAACTGTCTGGAACACTCGCGACACTTGTATAGGGTTTTACTCATAGAACGTTTTCCTTGATCTAGAACCATAGCGGTACACTTAGACCCAACGGGCTGATGTCTGGTATCATTTCCGCGAACTCCTTGTATGTCGACTGCATCCCCTTCTTCCGATGTCTCCTTTTTTCCGTTTCAAAAATTCTACCGTGATCAAACGGACAACTAGAGAAAGACGTATTCGCTGTCGATTTCCGCACTGGTGGTCCAGGCTGTTCCGGGTCGGCATTACAACTGTTCTTGGAAGGCGAGTCGACTCCGTAGCCCAATTCAAAAGATTTTCCCGGCCGAGCGTCCTCCTTTTTATCGTGCCAGACTTGTCCACGTCTACTTGGAGATGATACACCACATTCATAATGAGCTAAAGCACTTGCTGAATTACTTTCTTTCTTCGTTGATCTTGCCAAAGGCAAAGTCGAAGCCCCGGAAGTATCGTCTTTGTGGAAAGAGAGCGTGTCCTCTGGATCTAAGTCGGGCAACACCTCTGCTGCCGCATTCTGCATACTTTGATTAACGGGTGTGATAGGTGACTCAGAAGATGTCTGAGCAGAATGTGTGCCATATTCGGACGAATAACCACTAAGGGATAAATTCCTTTTATCCTGAATAAAGGCGGCATTGGTGGCAGCTCATAAGAGTCCATACTGCAGTCAGACATCGACTCCTCAAAGTCTTCCATTTCTCACTCAAGAACTGCAGTACAGTAATGGATGAGCTAAACGTTACTAGCGGAACGAGAGTACCAACAAAACTAAAGTACAAGACAGATTCAGCACTTTAGGGAAAAGAAATCTTCATGATGGTTACGCATGGTATTTCAATGGTAAGTCAGTAGAAGCCCAGGTGACAAATTATGCGACCTTTTCTCACACTTCAAAGCTAAAACCTCACTACGTAGAGCGTCGAGATTTTATTATCACACTTCAAGTAATCGTCCACTTCATTTGACGGTATCACTAAACGAACTGTTACAACAATAAGGTATCCTTCTGCATCAGCCGTTAGTGTCCTTACAGATGCAGCGTTTCATCATTGCATAACCATAGAGTTAGTGAGGCGTGATTATTTTCGCGAACCCCTGACACAGGGTAACCCATGCCTACTCCGCACACATTGATTTTTGTTGGGAAATACATTACCTTGGTTTCCACTTCCTCTTATCACCGTCAGAAGGCTTTTGCGCAGATATGGAGGTACAATCCTAAGGCGGTATAAGCAATCAAACTCACTACATTCATTCAGTTCGTTTGGGCTTGCGTGTCGCAATCTGCGTGGGAGCTAGCTAGCTCCTACTTTGGGAGCGAAAACCCGACTCTACGAGCTTCGCCGGAGTGCATCGACCACTTCTTCACACATTTTTCTTCAGTGCAGACTGGCGACGTAGATGGGTCGTAGGCAACTTTGTGAACGGGCTCGCCTCTTTTTAGCATCTCCATGAGCCTCACACTGCTGTCTGGAGTTAGCTAATTGTTTGTTGCGCTGTAAATGGAGTGTCACTGTTAGTAGCGGATAGCTCTGCATCATGCATGGCTCTCGGAATATAACTTTTGTTAGCCTACGAAATCCGATGATTTGTAAACTCTTCCAAAGAAAGGTGCATTGAGCAGGTTGGTGGTTTCTTTCAGATTTGTAGATTGGACGGTTTGATCGACTTCTCGAGCGCTCTGGATCGCAGTCGTAAGTGCTATTGCGCTGAAGGACAAAATTAGCTTTCCTTGATGCTGCAATACACTCCCGGCTGACTCAGCAATGCTGCTTGAACGACATCTCTCCATCTCTCCGTCTTTCTCTCCAAGTGTTGTTTGACCTAAAATAAGAATGGTATTGAGCAAGTCCTGGGGAATTGTATTGGCTGTGTTTTGACATACATATCACATAATGGGGTCCATATATGGTCACGCAGTGCAAACCTCTAACTAAAGACCACCTGCTACTAAAGACCGCTTTTGCTGGCACCAAGGGGTGGTCGCTAGTCACAGGTTTTGCTGTACATGTAGTTCAATCCTGTCTCCGTATTCATTTTGTAATCCACTAAAGACATTATGATCACAGTGTCGGTCGTACCATGTTGTGTCGCAAGTCCATTCATACACTTTGTTGTATTTATGCATCCTTGCTAGATGAGCCTCCACGGTAATTAGTACGAATATGCCCATTGCTGTATCATACATTAGAGCATTGTTTGAGCGTGGTCAAGGGCACAATTGTCTGCTAGAAGTTCCTGTGCGTGGCCACAGTTTGCAAGCGTGACTTCATGTAATGAGCATAAAGACTAAAGACGTTTTTGTTGGCATCCTGAAAGGCTGGGGATTTTAACAACGTCTGCCGGCCATGCTTATTGCAGAGCCGTAGTGTGTCATGTAGATATAAGGCGTCTCTGCATTCCCCTAGATGGATATGTTTCCAATTTTCATTATGCCTTGATTCATTGCATGATTCATAGAAGGATATGTGTTAATAATTAATCTCCTTCTCCGGGTGGCGTTGTCGCAGGGTTCATCCATCGTGTTTGGCATACCGTAACTCGTAGTCTTTTTAATTTCATAAATTTACTAAGGCGCTCGCAACGTACGAGACGAGAGAGCTTGGAAGCTAAGGGCCCTACGCTATGCTTTTTTGCCTTGATGACCGAGACAAAAAAAAGGCATAGGGATGTTATAAATTCTTTAAAAAATTCCTTTTTTTGGGACATAACCTGGGATTCGAACCCGCACTATCGCGCCCTGCATGCATTCCCCGATAAACTTCGCATACATACTAATTCTTCCAAGTTGCTTCACATTATGATCTTGCATTTGAAAGCCCTATTTGAATATGCGTCCACCTACCCTTTCAAAAATATGCATTAGCCCCCGGCCCGTCATCCCCCTTGACAATGAACGGTGTGCCTATTCAGAAAGGTGATAGCCACTGTCATCTCGGCGTGACTATCACTCCTTCACTAAATTTTTCTGACCATATAAAATCTATCACCCACACGTTTCGCAGTCGTGTTTTTCTGTTGCGCCATATGGCCCATTTCCTTTCTACTTCAACCGTGAATTTGCTCTACAAGTGTTACGTACGACCACTGTTAGAATACGCAGTCCCTGTCTGGTCATTCGCCGTATCCCATTCAGATTCGCTTACGTTAGACCGACTTATTATTATTATTATTATTATTAGACACAATCTCATAGCATGTGACAAGTATAGCTAATGCAGGGACAGAATCCCCTGAGAAAAGGGCGTGACTGCAAGCCGTTGCTGCTCGTTCATATCTGCTTTGTAAGACCCGGCACCCTCCTGAGTGGGAAACCCCGAAGCAGATTTTTAATCGTACTTGTGACTGGTCATCCCTGAAGTGGCGCCGTCAGATTCTGTCCTTGCTGTATTTTCATCATGTCTTTTACCAGTTTCCGTCTTTGCTAATTCGTTTCAAATTCAATGTATCTCTTAGTTGTCGTCACCCGTCCTCTATAGTTTCACCTCGTTCTGGCGCCCATTTCCTTAAATCCCCTCTCTTCAGTTTATCTGTGGAATGGAACAAACTTCCAGAATACATCCGCTGCGTTCAGTCCTCTGGCAATTTTCGCATTGCTCTAAAGGCTCATTACTCACAGCATAGATATTCTCTGACTGGAATTCCGAACTTTTCCGTTTGAGAATTTTTTTTCCTTGAAATTAATCCTTGCTGGGGTTTTTTCATCTAAATGTCCCGCTATTATCTGCAGAGGTGATTTCTTCCCTCGTCGACTTCTTTCCTGCTTTTATACCTCGATATTTAGGTACTTGTTTGCCTTCTTCCCATGCTTCATCTTCCACTCTCCTCTCCCCCATTTTTCTTGCGATATTTATGTGGGAGACTTCCGTGATAAGCATCCATTTTTTTTTTTCGATCGAGGGTAAAGCGGGATTCACAGAAACTTTTTTGCGATGCGACACGCGATGCGACGCGATCTGCGATGGATGCGTGCGATGCGAACTCGCAAAATACCATTCACAGAAGAAGTCAGCGATGCGACAAAGTTTTGCTGATTTGGTTACGTCACCATGATATTCGCGCGGTTTGACACAACTTGTAAAAATTTATAGGCAACTCTTGCACCTTTGTACAACTTTGCTGTTGAAAAGGTCAAAATCGTACACCAAATCGCTTGTCGCATCGCATCGCATCGCAAAAGTTGAGCCAAGCTCAACTTCTGCGATGGCCCAGTTGCGGCAGTTGCGTGGGCCGCGACATGGCTGCGATTTGGGGTTTTCCCGGTTTCGCGCCTGTCGCATCGCGTGTCGCATCACAAAAAAGCTTCTGTGAATCCCGCTTTATACGACACCGTCTCCCGTACCGTACATTACCATCAAACACAGCTGGCCACATGCAGCTGCCCGCAATATCCAAATAGGGCTTTCAAACGCAAGATCATAACGTGGAGCAACTTGGAAGAATGGGTATGAATGCGAAGTGTATGGGGGAATGCATGTAGGGCGATAGTGCGGGTTCGAATCCCAGGATATGCCTTAAAAAAAAATAGGAGAATTGAAAAATTTATAACATCCCTATGATTTTTTGCCGTCAGATACGGGATAGCGCCAGGCGTGACACAAACAAAAACACAAACAAACAAACAAACACACAAATACCAAACGAGAGAGCTTGGAAGCTCAGGGCCCTGCGCTATGCTTTGTTGCCTAGCTCGTCGTGCATGTTGTTAGAACTGATGGAAATGCTTTTTCCTTTTATTAGCTACATCATTGTACTGCAAAAATGTTTCAATGAGTTACTGAAGTAACGTCGGCTGCAAAGGTATGGGACCGGCGCGGACTTTGCCGATCACGGGCGTTCTGGAGTCGACAGGATGTCGGTCCTGACGTTTCCTGGCCCCAGCGCTGACTCTGCCGATCACGGGCGTTCTTCTTCTTATTATTATCATACTGACCGCAACTAACATGCATTCTGATTGCATTTACTCGTCTCCCTACTTCGTATTCCTTCCAGAAAATCTCCCCATACAGAGGAAGGATTTGATCTGCTGCTCGGATTTTAGCGTTAGACGCCAACCTTGCAGTCAAGATCAGGATGGATACGTCGCCTCAGCAACCCACAGTTCTATGTCACACCCAGCAGCCTTTCTTTCACTATACCGCTGGCTGAATTTGAATTATCGAGGTTTGTGACGTATTTGTCTTGTGCCGCTAGCAATCTTCAGATGTGACGTTAGGCCTCGGTCACACTACGGCAAAAATGCTGCGTCAGCGTCAGAATCATGAGCTTTTCCATGG
Source organism: Sycon ciliatum (assembly GCF_964019385.1). Lineage (NCBI taxonomy): Eukaryota > Metazoa > Porifera > Calcarea > Leucosolenida > Sycettidae > Sycon > Sycon ciliatum. Next base: position 8,085,358 of record NC_088649.1, on the reverse strand, counting down.
CAACTGACGCAACGCGGGAAGTTTGAGCGTCAGACGCTGCTGCGCCTGACGTGGGGAAATCGGCTGCGTTGCCGCTGGTGGGAGTGACGCTTGGCGGAAAAACAGTGTCTTTCAAGTAAAATTAGTTTCAAGACATTTGTCTTTGCTTGAGTTGAGCAGTTATTCGACATTCGTCTGTTCAAGGTTTGTTTTGTTCCCTCTTTTTGTTCGAGATGAGCCCGTGGATCTACGACTGTACGAGGCCGAGGCTCCTCTGCTCCGAACCTGGCGGAAGAGCGAGGCGTTTTCTGAGAAGAAAATGATGTCGAGAAAGGACCAGTTGTTTGAGTGGGTCATCGGCCAACTGGAGCCTGTTGACTTGTGAGTGTTGTGTTGTCGTCAAGAGCCCCAAAAAGGACAACCAGTATGACGAAGTCAGGAGAAACACAGCTGCGATGCGGACTTTTCTTGCCTGATCAATGACACTACAACTGAAAATGGCTTCAAATTGGGAAAGAAACAACAACGATCGTGCACGCGTGGACCTACATGTAGTACCTTTCGTCTTCTTGTAATCAAAAATCAATGAAAAATTCGAAAACTTTGTCCGACAATTTTTTTGTATAATAAGCAAAAGGACGGTTTCTGTGGGAATCCGTGTCATCATTGAGTTTTCCTGGTGGTTTTGTGACGTAGACAAATGCGTCAAGCCGCGGCAGTCATGAGCTGCAAAAAAGACAAAACACAGTGTGACCCCACGTCTCCGTCAAGTGCTGCGGCTTGACGCTGCGTCCAGCTTCAAACTGCCGTAGTGTGACCAAGGCCTTAGACGTTCGTGATGATTTGTTGGCTTTCACTTGGCGTCTACTCTTCACCTATCTTTGTCACTACCTCAGCACCATTTGCGACGTGTATACTAGCGCAACCTATTCCTGCGTGCCTCTCCTTCTCATTGTGAATGATTTAGCACTTGTGATAGTTGTGTCTGGTAGGGTTCAGAACACCTCCATTCTGCACTATTCCTTTTGTGTTGATATGTCACTATTATGTGAGTTAGTTGAGTGTTTACACCTCAGTGCGCCAATATCTTTTCTATAAAATAGCATTATTCAGCTAAACCTCTGAACTGGTTCTCCTCTGATGAGTTCCCCGATATTATCTCTATGGAACGAAACAAGACTTGTCAGGAGTACTACTACTTGCTTTCGTGGAGTGTGGCTGGTGAACGGTTCGTGCTGTGATCTGCAAGCGTCATATGGTCTCGTCGGGTCAAAATGCGTCAGGAGTACTACTACTTGCTTTCGTGGAGTGTGGCTGGTGAACGGTTCGTGCTGTGATCTGCAAGCGTCATATGGTCTCGTCGGGTCAAAATGAATAACCTACTACTACTACCGTAAAGTACCGTTGATCCGCCCCCTCTCTAATTCCCGCCCCCTGTCGATTTTCTCCTTGTGAAGCGACTTCGGCGTATACAACGAAATACGATGTTGAACCGACGCATGCACTGCTGTACACAATACTTGCCAATCCAGGATCAAAATGTGCACAATCCAGCACATTGAGTCTGATCCTCTACGTTGTTGTACATCGTACTGCACTTGACAGCCTTGATCTAATTCCCGCCCCCTGCCGAAAACCCAGCTGGGAAGCGACATGGCGTGGGGGCGGATCAACGGTACTTTACGGTACATGCCATTCCCGGGCTGGTCGACAGGCGGCCCAGCCAGCCTGCTAGTGGGATCTCGGCCTCGCACACAAATCCACACAAAATGTTACTGCACTGAATGCATTCCCCCAATACACTTCGCATATATACTCATTCTCTTGATGGTACCGTACTCTTGATGGTACGGGACAGGTACGGGATAGCGCCAGGCATGTCGATGGCACAAACAAATGAAAGTACTGTGGCCAGCTGTACGGTACGGTACGGGACAGATACGGGATAGCGCCAGGCGTGACACAAACACACAAACAAACACCAAATTAAAGCTGTGTGGACCCTGGCTAGCGCCAGACGTTACTGAAGTAACGTCTTCTGCATAGCTACGGGAATTAAAGCTGTGTGGACCCTGGCTAGCGCCAGACGTAACTGAAGTAACGTCTTCTGCATAGCTACGGGAATTAAGAATTTATAGTGAGAAAGTAGGGTGCGGTTTGACATTTTGTGCTCCGAGGATTAGCCTCGAGGTGCGTCTCTCTACAGAACTACCCCTCCCCATTATTGCTTAGAACTAATAGAAGAGACCAACAGTACCAATGGCGACAAACGAAGGCATGGACCTGGCTTTGGTTGGCTATGAGGAGCTCATCAAGATCGGCGAGCAAATGTCTGTGGATAAAGCCTCGAGCCTCTCCCGGCCGGATCTGGTGAGCGAGCTGAGGAAGCGTGGAGTGGGCGTGTTGGCGCAGAGTTCGCTACCCACATCGGAGCTCCAACTTGCAATTGTAAGCCTTACTGACTCAATTAGCTGCATGTCACAGGAAATTGTCTCCTTGAGACAGGATAGAGCCGACAAAATCCTGAGTCTGGAATTAGAAGTGCAACAACTCAGGCGGGAAGTTCAGGGGCTCCAACAACCGGAAATCTGTGTACACCCTCTCGTACAGGAAGCACAGCAAAATTTGGCAATGTCCGGCGGGAAGTTGTACAGCACCGCCGTAGGAGACTTGAATCCCCCACGTGCACGCACCCATATTTCCTCTGGTCCTATGCAGTACACACAGGGTAGTACGGGTTCTAGTACTCACCATATGACCCCCGCTCACACCACCTCCAGCCATTTGTCGCAGCCTGTTTTGTCAATGCATGGCACCAGACCACACCCACCTGAGCAATCCAACCCAGGGTCGAGTGCTGCAGGTGCAGAGTGGTCGGAAGTCACACGCCGTAGGGTTACGTCACGCTACGTGAAACCACAGCCCAGGGCAGCCAACCCGCGTGTGCTAACAGGGCCTGAACGTACAAAGAAGCTTGTTCTGTACGTTGGAAATGTCAGTCCGGGTTGCAGGGCAGAGTCAATAACAGCGTGGTGCAAGGCCCGCCAAGTTGACGTACTGAACTGTTCGATTTCAGAAAACACGTACCTGGGTACTAGCCATGCTCGCGTAACCGTGGCAGCATCGGACGAGGACAAAGTTCTCGACTCCAAATTCTGGCCGGCCACCATCCAGCACACAGTGCGAAAGTGGCGCTTTGCTGATGCCCAAGGTAACAAGTCGTCTTCTACTTCGCGGCGAGGCAGTGATGATCAATCCTGAACTGTCATGCTAACAAACCAACATACACAACGATGCAGCAACAACGACTAAATCCCAACGCCCCTGTATTCACCCCACGATCGAAACTAGCCCGCCCGCTCTACCCCGCTCAGCCCTCCTCTGGCCGACCCGCACACATTGCATGTCCAGCGCTAAATCCATCAGCGTTCCCTTTTTTCCCTAAATCCCAGCGTGATTTAACCCTAGTATCTCTGAATTGTCGCTCTGTTGTCAACAAGTTGTCTGAGCTCTGCGTTATTGCCGAATGTGCTAAGCCTGACATAATCTGCCTAACAGAGACGTGGCTCTGTCCCTCAAACCCGCTCTCACTGTCAGGCTATATCTGCATCCGCAGAGATCGACCTCCGGAAGACAATCGGTCAGCACATTGTAGCCGTGGGTATGGGGGTGTTGCCGTACTTGTCCGTTCGGACTCCTTTCCGTACGTCTCCCCTCGTGCCGACCTTCAACGCCCTGGCTGCGAGTCTGTGTGGCTTGAACTTGGCTCCCCCTCTACTCAATCTCAGAATCCCATCTTACTATGCTGCATGTATCGACCACCCTCACAGAGCACAATGCAATTGTCGTACTTTTGTGACATGTTTGTTGAGGTATTACAGTCAGTCTGTTTAGATTCTTATGATCTGCTAGTGACTGGCGATTTCAACGCCCACAACTCAAGCTGGTGTCCCACCGATTCTACCTCGAAGGCTGGTGACCTCCTTAGCACAGTATTTGCTGCTCTTGGGCTCCAGCAGATGGTTGACTTCCCCACTCATTCCTCGCCTAATGGCTCTGTTTCGTGTCTGGACTTGGTGATCGCCAACCGACCACGCCTCGTGCGCTCAATTGATCAAGCACCTCCCTTGGGTATGTCTGACCATATACAGATTGTTTGCACTTTATGTTACGCCCCTATTTCGAACTACTTCCCCAACTCTGCCACTGGTCCTCCCTCTTCACTGTATCGCTTCAAACAAGTACCTTCGCACCTTTGGCAATTAATCAACGCTGATTTAGCTGGCTACAACTGGTCCTCTCTGAACTCGTACACTGATGTTAATGACGCACTTCATCACTTTGATTGTGAGCTCCAGTCCGCCTTCCGTCGGCACCTCACTTCATTCGGAGCCACCCACACTGTGACATCTCCACGACCCCGCATGTAATCTCCACCATGGGTTACTGCTGAGCTCAGGTCTGCTGTAAAACGCAAGCGTGATCAATATAGTGTGTACAAAAAATATCCGACAGCAGTAAATCATGCAGCTTATAACCGACAAAGGAATGCTGTAAAGCACCTGTCTCGACAAGCACATCGTCAATATATACGCTCCATCCAAGCATCACTAACATCACCGAATCGACCTACACTCTTTCAGTTTGTGCGAGCACAGCGGCACACTTCCGGCGTGTCATGCCCCAAACGATGATAGCATCCGACGGTACGGTCGCCACGTCCCCCAAGAGCATAGCTGATGTTCTGAACACTCAGTTCACCTCATTTGGGCTACCTGATGATCCTTCGTGGCGCATTCCCCCTTTGTCCCAGTCGCCTTTCATATCTGTTCCGTTCCGTACAATCACTGTCACTACGTTTCAAGTTCGGAAATATCTGAAGCGCCTGAAATGTGGAAAGTCTCCCGGCTCAGATGGGATCCCGAATGAAGTGCTGCAGTCTCTTGCACCATCAATAGCCTATCCTCTCGCCATTATTTTTAATATGTCATTTCGAACTGGTACATTCCCACAGGATTGGAAATCCGCCATCGTGACACCGCTTTACAAGAATAAAGGCTCCCGTGCTTGCCCGGCAAACTACCGCCCCATCTCTCTGCTGCGCACAGTTTCCAAACTTTGTGAGCGTATTGTATTCGATTCCCTCTACCTGCACATCGCTCCGGCTCTCTCACCAGCTCAGTCGGGATTCTGCCGTGGTGACTCAACTCAATACCAGGTGACTCGACTTGTCCAAGACATAGCGACAAAGAGGAACTGTGGGGAGCACGTGGGAATGGTGTTTTTCGACTTGGCTAAGGCATTCGACACCGTTTGGCATCGTGGCTTACTTGCCAAGTTGAAGGTCACCTTCCGGGTGGAGGATGCTGCCTTGCGTTGGATATCCTCGTATCTGTCTGCTCGTTCTCAGGCTGTTCGCTTGTTCTATTTCTTGTCTGATCCCCTCCCTGTAACGTCTGGAGTGCCCCAAGGTTCCATTCTGGGTCCTTTGTTATTCTTGCTTTACGTTAATGACCTACCTTCAGTTGTCCCCGATGTTAGTTTGTATGCGGATGACACTGGCCTTATCTGTTCTGATTCCTCCCCTGCACAATTACTCCTTACCATGCAGCATCGCATCAACAGCACTGTGATGTGGATGCAAACGTGGAAACTCCAGCCCAATTTAGACAAGACAGAAGCCATGTATATTTCTTCATCCCTCCTGATCAACCATTATTCTTCCCTGACTCGACTATGCCTATCCGTGTTGTTACTCAGCACAAACATCTAGGTGTGATGTTTGACTGCAAACTCTCTTGGGCTGCACATGTCAACTGTGTATGCAAGCGAACCAGTTCAGCCTTAGGGGTACTACAACCACATTGCACTCATTTGCCCATCCAGTGTAAACTATTATTTTATCAGTGCTATATTCTCCCTATATTCGACTATTGCGATACCGCTTGGTGTGGCCTTTCTGACACAACTCTGAGCCAATTAGAAGTCCACCATAGATTTATACTTAAAATTCTTTACAACAAGGATCGATGTTTTCCTTCGGATGCCCTTTATCGACTTGCACACACTTCTCCTCTCTCCGTTCGTCATAAGCACCATCTCTGTACACTGGTTCATAAGATATTTCTTCATAAAACCCCTTCACACATGATGAAGTACAATTGGTTTTCGACAAGCTCAACCCGTAACGCGCTCACCCTGCCTCTTGTTAAGTCAGCCCAGTATCTAAAGTCCCCTTTGTTTTCGGGCTACTCTCATTGGTTATCATTACCATACGGTCTGAAAACTTGTTCTTCTATTGGTCAGTTTAAAGATCTACTATCACAACTGAACTAGACGCAATAATTATCATCGAAGAACATTCTCGAATACCTGGGTGATGCACGAATTTTGATAGTGCTCACTTCCGTTAATCGTTTTTCTTTGTAATTTTCCATTCATTTTCTGCTTTAATTCATATTTGCTTTGTTTTCCTAGCTTACTATTGCCGTGGCTGGCTCAACGCCCTTGTCTCAGGGGATTCTCTCCCTGCATTAGCTATGCTTGTCACATGCTATGAGATTGTGTCTAATAATAATAATAATAATAAACCGTTTTCGAAGATGTGTCACACTCGCATTTGCCGCACAACGTACTGTAAACGTGTACGTAGCTGCTCCGGATTAAACCCAAGCATGGATACATCGTTTTAGGTTGAAAGAGAAAAGTTACTCCAACAGGACGGAAAGTTTGCGCATTGTTTTCTAAATTGACACGATAACTTCGGATGATTCGATACTGGGGCCCGGGAAGGTTCTCACTAGTACCGGTAAGTTAAGAATATTTTCCTAAACATCTGCATTGACATTAAATGCACAACTAGTAAAACAGACAACTACAAGAAAACAGAAAAATCTTTGTTGCCTTGAAGGTTGAGCAAAATCGAAATAGGATTATATTTTATATTTTTGCAATGTGGTGCTCACGTACCCTTCATAAATGCCTTACGTTTGGGAGAATATTTTTTGCTTATTTTTAGGGCACTAGACTGGTAAGTGTCGTTTGTGATGACGTTCATGCCTTTTTGAGATTTGATGAGTGCGTGAATGATTTCTCGCATACCTTATGAAAATACGGCGTCTCCCCAGTAAGTATGTGAGCGCAAAGTTGAAAATTGCCTTAGAGACATTTCACACACCTTGTATGTAAAAGGTTTTTCTCTTTAATATATAATTATAATAGTATGCGATTATGAACATGTAGATGGACCAGGCGTTGGAATGACTTGCAGCATTTCTCACACTGGAATGGTCGTTTACCAGTATGAATGCGTAAATGCCGAACACGTGTGTAGGCGGAACAGACCACTAATTTATAAGCGATTCTCAGGTACATGTAGTCCGTAATAGAGTATGTCTGAGAATACCAAAGTATGTGTGCAAGTAGATCTCTCCGATTTCGCTCAAAATTCGCAGGTAGGTTCCCTTTGGGGTGTGGATCGATTGTGCAAAGCCCTTAAAAAAGTTTCTGAAGGGAACCTTGAAATTTACATACATATGTACCCCTCTAAAATGGCCGAAATATCACATTATTTATGGGTCTAGAAACGAGTCACCCCACAGCGTATACGAACAAGCTATAAACAAAACTCCATCAAGCCACTATTGCCTCACCTTAGAAGAGTTCCTGGAGTAGTACTTATCCACGCCATCATCCCAGAAGACGAGGTCCATCACCCCCTGACGCCACAAATGATCGTCTTGAAAATAGCCAATTTACAAACGCGGGCAAAACAGCCAGCTACGTCCTCAATTGGCCAGAACTATACACCGGCAGATAGCAGAACACCTCTTCTAGCGCTGAGGACATGTCCCCCATCTTCCATTTGGGGTTTTCTTGAAATAAACTTTTTTGAATTTTTCCACTCGACCATGCTGAAATACGGCCAACGTCATACTTGCGCAGGAAAGCTCGCCACTCCGCGACGTCTCCTCAGCAATTTCTACTCCAACACTACTCCCAAGGCCGCAGAACAAAGTGTATGGTTGGCTCTGACAAGGAAAAGCAGCGGTGATCACTTGTCACTCCAAACGACAAGCTTCTCCTTGCGCCACCAATAATATTTTGTGCGACTGTTGATGCAAAAGTGACTGAAGGCCTGAGCGCAGTTTTTGAATTTTATTGCAAGATGCACGGTGAAATCACGTGCCTTGTGACGCAAGAATGCCAAGTCGCGTGGCCCACGGCTCACGAGATTTCAGAGTCACCTTTGTCAAGTGCGCATGCGCTTGTTACCCGCCTTGAACGCCCGTTGGTCTGGAAGTGATCACACTTGTGTTGTTAGGGGCCGTCCGTAAATATCGATGTTTTTTTAGAGACGATATTGGTGCGTCTGGGGGGGAGGGGGTTTGAGCCATGTGCGTCTTTTCGCGCATCAGAAAAATATCGATGTAAATATCTGAAGTTTCGCCGATCCCTGCACGCGGACGGCTAAATGGCTATACAAGAAATGTGAAACCAGCTTCCGTTCGCGGAGCTAAAACTCGCGACACAAGAAGAAAATCTAAAATTGGAAGCTGTACGCCCATGGCGAATTTCAAGAGCAAAAGAATGAGCTGTTGATTGTGGAAATCGGCCGAACGATGCCTGCAGGAGACCGTTTTAAAAACGTAGAGGCAGTGCGAACAAACACGGACGAACTCCACAAGAGTTTCCAGTTTTCACTGTCCTGTCCCTCCAGGAAATCGCGATTCCACGGATGCAACAAATTTCGCGATTTTGGCCCAAACCCGCGATTTTCAGCAAAATCCGTGATTTTCCGCGTTTTTTGTTGTTTTCTGCACTCTACATCTCACATTTTATGCACTTTTCACGCAGTTCTTTCCATGATCCTGTAGGTTATTTGCACAGTACGACTCCCGAGTAGATATACGATGCAACAAATTTCGTGATTTGGCCCAAATCCGCAATTTTCTGCAAATAATTCCGCGAATTCCTGGAAAGTTCTGCATCATCATTCCGCACTTTTCGTCGCATTTTTTGTTACTTTCTGCCGCAATTTCTTGCGCAAGTTTTCGAGAGTTCTTTCCGCAAATTCCCGCAGGGACAGGCTGTCTGAACAAGGATTTGAAAAAATTCAAGCCCGAGCGTAGCCGCTTTGGCTACACCAGTACACGATGAGTTGCACTTTGAACGCTTTTTGTACGATGAGTTGTAAAGTCATAATGCTCTCCTTCTCAAACTTGCCATCTTGGGTTCATATTATTGACAAAAAAAGGAAAAAAATGAGCATCCAAAAATATTGATTCCATGATCTAGATGTACATGTGCGTCTTCTGGGGGGAGGGGGGGGGGTCAAGGGAGAGAAGCACCAATATCGTCTCTAAAAAAACATCGATATTTACGGACGGCCCCTTACTGCGCTCAAGAACACGCTGACCGTGTTGTTGGCCTACGAACCGGGACTTTCCCTGATCATGTAGGTCGAAGACCAGTGAAATGATGATGAAATCACATTCTTTATGACGTAAGAAATCTCTCATGCAGTTCACGCGACAAGTGCGTGCAGCCAGTGCTGCTCGCGTGCCAGTCAAAACAAAGGGACCGAGCTAGCCGCTTTTGTCGAGCATCGACATGAAAACAAGGGACTTATACTGTTGGACTATGCTCGGGATTGCAGGTGGTAACTTAGTGTGAAAGACGAATAACTCTCCATGCTGTACGGGGCATATTTCAACGGCTTGCTGCCATTGCAACACTCCTAGCCTGGGACAGTTTGTGTGGGTTCTCAGCAGTTGAAGCAGGAAATGAAGCTCATCTTACCTCTGCCATCATGGTCTGTTCCGAGTAGCGTTCCAGGCACATTCGCGATCGATGGCCGCGTATCGTGATGCAGGAAGCGTCATCCTACGTCACAGAGCACGCGATCTCACCGTGCATCTTGCAATAAATTCAAAAACTGCGCTCAGACCTTCAGTCACTTTTGCATCAACAATCGCACAAAACATTATTGGTGGCGCAAGGAGAAGCTTGTCGTTTGGAGTGACAAGTGATCGCCGCTGCTTTTCCTTGTCAGAGTCAACACTACACTTTGTTCTGCGGCCTTGGGAGTAGTGTTGGAGTAGAAATTGCTGAGGAGACGTCGTGGAGGGGCGAGCTTTCCTGCGCAGGTACGACTTTGGCCGTATTTCAGCATGGTCGAGTGGAAAAATTCAAAAAAGTTTATTTCAAGAAAACCCCAAAAGGAAGAGGGGGGACATGTCTTCAGCGCTAGAAGAGGTGTTCTACTATCTGCCGGTGTATAGTTCTGGCCAATTGAGGACGTAGCTGGCTGTTTTGCCAGCGCTTGTAAATTGGCTATTTTGAAGACGATCATTTGTGGCGTCAGGGGGTGATGGACCTCGTCTTCTGGGATGCTGGCGTGGATAAGCGGTACTACTCCAGGAACTCTTCTAAGGTGAGGCAATGCTGGCTTGATGGAGTTTTGTTCATAGCTTGTTCGTATACGCTGTGGCGTGACTCGTTTCTAGACCCATAAATAATGTGATATTTCGGCCATTTTTGAGGGTTATGCAAATTTCAAGGTTCCCTTCAGAAACTTTTTCAAGGGCTTTGCACAATCGATCCACACCCCAAAGGAGCCTACCCGCAAGTCTTGAGCGAAATCGGAGAGATCCACCTGCACACATACTTTGGTATTCTCAGACATACTCTCTTAAGGAACGCAAGGCGAAACGATAGGGTACTTCTCGTCTGCGAACGCGCTCATGCCATATTAAAGAAGATAATTGAGTGAATGCTTTCCCACACACATCTTTGTGTACGTGCTCTTCATTTTCTTTTTTCTCTTCTTCCGTGGTTGGTCTAACCCTCTCCTCAATTCAATTGGCTGTCTTGACATGCCACGAGGTGCAGAAATAAATAAAATAAAATAAATCACACATAGGGCTTCTTCCCAGTATGAACACGTTCATGGGAGCATAGACATGATAACTGCGTGAAGTACAGGTTCCTGCACGAGTACGAGGGCAGTACCGTGGAATCCAGCCCGCGCCGCGATAGCGGCAAGGGCTGGATGAACAGCGGTACTGGCCGAGTATGAGTGACTGGAACGTGTTTCCCGTGTGCACCCAAGCCAAATAAAGAGATACATGACAGACACACCTGCATTGTGTTTTGCGATTGTTTTCTGGGACAGTTTTTTGTAGTAGTCCATAGTGCTTTTTTTTGTCGCGGAGCCATTGACATTGTCGACTGGGCTTTGGGCATTCTGGCTGTTCTGTTCCTAAGGATTTTTCCCACGTGTTGATCGGAAACCTCGGCAAATTGCGCGGATCCTGCAGGTTGCTGAGCACTGCGCGCTTTGGTTGAGGCTCATCCGGCTTGCCAGATCTCCTTCGCGAGCGACTCCGCAATAAAAGTTTCAGTCTCCTCCTCAACTTTTCGGAGGAGCTCATTCAGGTCACCAATATCGTTAAACAAAGGGGCTTCTTTTCTCCCAGTTCATGATCAAATGTTGGAGCACCATGATGACAGTTCTTCTGCCTTAGTTACGGTATTTTATTAGTAACCAATGGAAGACCTTGAAGTAGAGAGTCAGTCCAGTGGCTACTGCCCGACGGGCAGTGGAATCCGTTCCTGTCCGTCGTCAAAATTAATGACGATGGGCAGTGGAATCCGTTCCTGCCCATCGTCACTTGACGACGGGCAGTGGAATCCGTTCCTGCCCGTCGTCACTTGACGGGCAGTGGAATCCGTTCCTGCCCGTCGTCATTTGACAGCGGGCAGTGGATCCAGTTCCATCACCTTTTTGAGCAGGCAGGACTGCGCTTTCCAGCCCGCGCTGTTTGATCGGTCATTGGTCAACTCCAAGGTGACAATCGCGTGACATACGGGAAATACATAATCCTACACAGTTGCGAGGGCATGACGCTCTGATCAGGCCCTCGGTCATGTGAGTGATCTTGCCCGCAGTCGCGACGCCCTCGGGGCTACGCCCCTTGGGCGTCGCGACCTCGGGCAAGATCACTCACAGACCAGAAGATCACTCACAGACCTGAGCGTTATGCCCTCGCAACTGTGTAGGATTGCGGTTCAGACAAGGCCCACATATATGGAGATGTTCAAAGAGAAAAGCCTTGGCAATGGCAAAATGCCGCAATGTCCATCACAAACTGCTATTTTTTTGGTCAGGACTTTCCACTTTTATGATGAAAGTATTCAAGTACAGTGAAGGCAGTAGTAACGTTAGTAGTACCAGTAATATGATTACAGATGGAGCGGACTCGCTCCCTTCTATTTACACTGCAACGTTCGAACACATTTTCGTAGTTAAAACAACGTTTCGGCATATAGCCCTCATCAGGTTTGCAATGATGTGCACTCTACAAAGGAGCAGCAAATATACTGTGCCGTGCTGTGTTTGCGCTAAATGTGTCAGCTACAAAGGTGGCGAAAGGGATTGGTGATATATTAATATCCAGATACGATATATTCACAGTAGTGCCCAGTCACACTTTCACGAGGCATGATACCTAGCTCTAACACTTCTCCAAGGCGCAAACCAACTACCTTCCAACTTGGTGTTGGAGGTAGGTGTCAGATTACCGAATGTCTCAGTACTACAAACAATAGGAGAACAGAGAAACTGTTTTTACTCCGAGTTTTACGCACTAAGCGATCATTAGAAAACAGTAACTAGAAATCTGGATCGGTATTGGTTTATATTCTCACAAAACAAAATGTAAATAGCTGCAACATGGTGAAAATCTAAAAGTTGTGAATGGCGGTAGTGCAAAGCGCGAATGACTGCATCATGAGGAAAATCCAAAAGATGTCTCAGTACTCCTTGTCAGTTTTGTGCCATTTTCTCGCACTCAGTGCCTGAATAAGATGTGGTTACGTTGGTAAACAGTTAGTCGTAACTCGCAAACCTTTTTCCTTCTCATTTTTCACTCTAATTTAATTGGCTCACCATCGAAGTTAACCTCTCTTAAAAAGTCCCCAATCTATGATGGACATTGAAAAAATAGAGACACAGAGGCACTAATCCTGCGAGTACTGACTTGACAAAATTGTAGGTTTTTGATTTCTTTTTGAATTACGTGACATCTTTTGCTCCCATAATTATACGATAGAGTAGGAGCTTGCGCTCTTTTTGTGGAATTATTTACCTTTTCGCTTTGTAGGTGTAGTGCATACATGTATCTTGTTGCTTTGCTTGGATATTTCCTAGCTTCCCTTTTGCCAGTCTGCACTAATCTTGACGAGCAGGTGATTATTTCAATTGTTCTGAGCTGTTTGTCATTGTCTCCGTAACTTGACAATACACTTGCTTGTTGTTGCTGCTGTGCTGGCGAAGGGGATGGTTGTTGTTTGTGTTTGTGTTTGGGGGGGGGGGGGGGTAGGGGTGGGAGGGGTGCGTGAGGTGTGCTAGGGGTGTGAGCATGTATGGTGCGGGTGGGCACAGGAGTAAGAAGGCGAGTAAAGGAAAAAACTCTATTGCGTCTCGTTCTGGAGGGTCCATCAAGGGTGAAATTTTCAACTCGAAAGTTAAAGCAAACATTTAAGATTGCGGAGAGGGTGGGGAAGTGTGCTTTAATTCCCGTAGCTATGCAGAAGATGTTACTTCAGTAACGTCTGGCGCTAGCCAGGGTCCACACAGCTTTAATTCCCGTAGCTATGCAGAAGACGTTACTTCAGTAACGTCTGGCGCTAGCCAGGGTCCACACAGCTTTAATTTGGTATTTGTTTGTTTGTGTGTTTGTTTGTTTGTTTGTGTCACGCCTGGAGCTATCCCGTATCTGTCCCGTATCTGTCCCTTATCTGTGACTACAAAGGCTCTACAGGATTGTACATACCAGCTGGCCACAATATTTGCTGGCTCTCGTATCTGTCCCGTACCGTACCATCAAACACAGCTAGCTGGGCACAAAGAGCTGGCCACAATATTCGTCGTATTATGTATACGACTCCCTGATGTATAGGGAGATTTGGAAAGAAATAGGGAGCGAGAGATCCCGTCGTCTCCAAAATAAGCGTGAACGGGCGATTCAGCGCCGGTCACAGGAAACGTCGGAAGAGAGATCCCGTCGACTCCAGAACGCCCGTGATCGGCAGAGTCAGCGCCGGTCCCAGGAAACGTCAGGACTGACATCCCGTCGACTCCAAAATAGTTATTTTTCTCTAATTTCGTCCGCTTTTGGTTTGCTCCTTTTCTTTTTCAAAACTCCAATCGGCCAAAGTTTAATGACGGTGAAAAGTTTCGTTTCGAGATCGGCCAAAGTTTCTCATCAGCCAAAATTTGTTGATTTACAGTAAAAGGAGATAAAATGAAAAGAAGGAGCAAACCAAAAGTGGATGAAATTAGAGAAAAATAACAATCCGCACTAAATGTGGCCAATCAACGGAAAAAAAAACATTTCCATCAGTTCTAATAACATGTACGATGAGCTAGGCAAAGAAACTCTTCATGATAAGAGCATAGCGTAGGGCCCTGAGCTTCAAAGCTCTCTCGTTTGGTGTTTGTTTGTTTGTTTGTGTCACGGCTGGAACTATCCCGTATCTGTCCCGTATCTGTCCCGTATCTGTGACTACAAAGGCTCTACAGGATTGTACATTACAGCTGTCCACAATATTTGCGGGCTCCTGTATCTGTCCCGTACCGTACCAATATTAGTCGTATTATGTATACGACTCCCTGATGTAGAGGGAGATTTGGAAAGAAATAGGGAGACGAGGAGGAAATTAAATTAGAATAGACGCCGAATAGGTGATAGGATGCGTCAGCATAAACATACTTTGGAAGAGAGATCCCGTCGTCTCCAAAATAAGCGTGAACGAGCGATTCAGCGCAGGTCACAGGAAACGTCGGAAGAGAGATCCCGTCGACTCCAGAACGCCCGTGATCGGCAGAGTCCGCCGGTCCCAGGCAACATCAGGACAGACATCTCGTTGAGTCCAGAACGCCCGTGATCGGCAGAGTCTAAGCCGGTCCCAGGAAACGTCAGGACAGACATCCTGTCGAGTCCAGAACGCCCGTGATCGGCAGAGTCAGCGCCGGTCCCAGTAAACGTCAGGACAGACATCCCGTCGACGCGCAGAAAAACTAAATCTGCAGCCTCCTTTGGCATCGGACAGGATACGTATTTAAGGAGACTGTAAAGTTATGTAATGTCCAACTTTCGACGTGAGCAGCAGGTCACTGGCGTTGATTTTTCGACGTGCGAGCCAAATAACGCGAGCTGAACTTTCGCGTCGCAATCATCCCGTCGACGCGCAGAAAAACTAAATCTGCAGCCTCTTTTGCAGTCGGACAGGATACGTATTTAAGGAGACTGTAAAGTTATGTAATGTGCTCCACAGGCAACCATGCATTCGGCGTCGTCATTGGCTCAACAGGTCAATGTACATGTGTTACTACAAAAAGGCCAGAAAATCCGATTACTGTATTAAAATCAACTCATTTTCGCTGGCGATTTAATTTCGCTGATTTCGCCGCTTGGTACCAACCGGCCAAAGTAAATCGCAGGCCAAAGTTTGTCATAATTATGGGCAAATGATGCATGATTGAGCAATGGATGCATGTGGGAGCAAAAATACCGATCGATTTCAAATTTGACGTGAAATGTGGAAACGTTTTTGCAATACAGTGATGTGGCCAATCAACGGAAAAAGACATTTCCATCAGTTCTTAAAACATGTACGATGAGCTAGGGAAAAAAGCATAAAAGCATAGCGTAGGGCCCTGAGCTTCCAAGCTCTCTCGTTTGTCCATATCTGTTTCCTGGGTTTGTGTATGCACTACACATGTGTATGTGTGGGCGTGCGTGTGCATATATGGGAGTGCATGCGTGTATTTGCAGTTCTAACGATCGTGTCCTCTTGAAGCATTATTTAGGCACTTTGAATCTCCAAAAGGCAAAAGATCACCTTTTCAAAGCGTTTCATACTTTATTGTACTGTGTTTTCCAATTTGAAAATGTAAACCATAAAATCAAACGTTTTGTTCAGTTTTACCTATAAAAACAAGCGTTTTGTTTTACCTCCATTCCTGAGTAGATTCAGCTGGGAATGAAGTATTCGAACGAACTAGAAAACCAGAAGAACTTAGACGTGGGCGAAAGGTTGGTATAGGCTATCTGGAAGTGCATGGGGAAGTGTATTCTCTTGCCATTGTCACCCTCGGATTTTGTGTGGGAACAGAAATGTGATAAGACCCAAGCCAACTAGTGTAATAAGAAAATTATACTCATGAAAATGCAAAAAAAACTGTACATGAGGCCGTATAATTATACTCAAGTTCGCTATCTGGTGATCATGAGGGATATGTCATACTGGAAGTGGGACCTCTTTGTTTAGTATCCCTGGTGATGGTTCGACTTGTAGGGCAATACATACGTAGTGCTCTCCAGGCACACTCTTCCTCGGTCTACTCAAGCCCAATTGATAACGGGGGAATTCCACGAAACCCTGTGCACTGAGCTTGGGGTGATGATGTCTTGCAGATTTGCTTTTAGCAAGGTTTAATGGATTCGTATGCTCTTCGTTGCAGTCGTGAGTCGGTCAAGTGTAAAGTCATGTCTGCGGGAAAAGCACGAGCTGAAGCGTCGGGGGAGCCAGATTCCCTCTAAATCTATCGCTCAGGCACATTTACTTTGCTAAGGCTGTTACTCAATTGCCAAATACTGCTCAGAAATTTGTCTCAGTCCTCTAAGTGTCATTCATATTGAACTACGACATGATATATTGCGGAGACGATGACAAAATAGCCCTCGTCAAAAAAACCTTAACCGTCACTGAGTGCTCATAATTGCAGAGCTTCTCTCGCTCTGGACGATTCAGACTACGGCCAAAAATCACGTCTGAACTTGAATTTCCATGGTGATGCAGTCGTGTTTCAACATTCAATGCACAATCATTGATCAAAATCCCTCTGAGTCGTAGAAACGGGGTCACATTTGGCCGTAGTCTGATCGCATATTGAAGCAACCTGAATACAGTATTGAAATTTGTACCAGCTAGAGTGCTACGAGACAGGTGGTTTTGCCCTGGCAAGAGAATTGGAGCGGTATTTTTGAGGCAATTTGTGAAAAATTCTTTACTCTCGTCCACAAACTCAGACGTGAACATACGATATGAGGATGTGAGTGCCCTAACTTCACAACTCGAGATCGGACTTGATCGTTGGACGGTAATTGAGTGTATGACGTTCCATGGACACGGGCCTGTTGTCGCAGTGTGAGCGCGTCCCAAACGCGATCTCAACAGCAAGGTTATGTGCCCATAATTTCCTGTTGACAATTCTTACATTTTTCTATAGTCAGTATAATACAGTTTGACTTGCCTGTTTGGGTGTAGGGTACTGTCCCTGAATCATGCTCGTAGCCTGCACCGACTTAGGTATTTGATGATAGGATCGTCGAGTCGGCAAGTGGGCTTCTTCCGGCTGTCCAGCGTTCAGGGCTAAATAGGTATGCCGATCAACACCGGAAACATGTGTCTTAGAAAGCGGAGTAGCAGAGTGTGTCTCATTTTCGCACGACGTCCCACGAAGGTATTTGTTCTTTTTTATGCTGATTAATGATGGCATTGGTGGCAGCTCAATAGAATCCACATCGCCGTCAGACATCGACTCCTCATAGTCTTCCATCTCTGAACGTAAACTGCAGTCCTGAAAAGGAATCCCTTAAACGTAACTAACGGGAGGAGAACACCAGCACATTATATGGAATAATGAAACTAATGGAAGATTCAGCAAATTGGGGACTAGGATTCATTTTGGTATTCTAATAGCTTTGGTAAATCACTGGAAACACAATGTGAAAATTTATACCCCACTCTCGCACCCTTCAGAATCTTATGTTTGAGAACGTAGATGGACAGACTTTTATTACCCTAAATTTCACAGGATTTGACATACATGAAATGGCTAAACAAAGTGCATCCGGAACCTACACCTGTTTTTCACAATTTGTTGTCAACTCTACGGATCCAGCAACCACCCATTAAGCCTTGTGTCAGTAAGGGTTGAATTGTCTCGCGAACTGCTTCCATGTGGTAACCATATTCGATGGAATTCTTTGAGGGGTGTGCAAAGACACTGTACTCAGCGCTAATTGATTTAAGTCTGATTATGCATTCCCTAAGTTTCCGCTTGCCTTCCGTACCGTATGGTTGTCTAGCCCAAGTATGAAGGTTCCACCCTCCGGCCGCATAAACAATCAGACTCGTTCCATTCAACAGATACATTTGTTAGGTCCCCCCCCCCCCGACTAGGGAGAAAAACACGATTTCCCTAGTATCGCTGAGGTGCAACAACCCATTCTTCAACCTTTACTTCACACTGTTGTGCGATAGCGCAGACTCGAGGGTTAGAACGTTTGAGGGCAATGTTGCGAATGGCCAACGGTCTTCGCCTCTTTTCAGCTCCTCGAGTTGGTTATTGTGCTAAAAAACTATTGTCGATGGAATTGTCATCTTAAGTGATGTTTAGGCTCCTTGAGCACTGAACAATGCAGTCCGAGCACAATTCCATGAGCCTACTACTGTTCTACAGATGAGATATGAAATCCCCGAAACCCTGTGTATCGAGCAGGGAGCGGTCCTATCGCCAGTTCGCCGAGTGAAAGTTTTGATTTACTTTCTAGAACGTCACATGTCCAAATATCGGAACACTGGGTGCGATTGTCGGGCAGCTCCACTACATGTATCTGACAGAAATTATTATTAAACCACCTTCTAATATTTGTATTGCTCTCGTAATGTTCATTTGCGCAAGACTAAAGTTATAGAATGAATGATTTTATCTCACCAGTGTGGAGTCATGAACATTCTATATTAAAATATCGTTGTCTGATGGTTGGTCTGATGATTGGTTCAGCCATGAAACTCTGAGTCACAACGGAATAAATTTGCCAAGGTTTTCATTGTGTGCCTTTGTATATTAAAATATAGAGTGTTCCTGATTCCACATTGGTGAGATATGAAACAGGTCACTTCAGAGTCAAAGGATTGCGCTTGCATGTGCGTTCATCAACAAACAAACAACCATCCAACCCTCATTGACCTGGACAAAGCTAATGTTAAGACCACATACCACCCGACACGGTCAAATTTCCCATTTTGCTCATAGCTGGCTCTTTCAATCCCAGAGAGGACCTTGGTCGCCCACTATGACAGTTACATCCAGGTTCCTTGGACATTGGGCAAAATAAAGATCGCCTCAAAATGGATTGAAATAAGGTACAAGAACGAGGGTTCACTGCTGCCCACAACAACACAGAGCCTCCAAACCAACTATGTTCACACGGCAATCCGAATTTCCTAGTAATGCTAAGTCATCCAACTCTCGACCGACTTCGTACTTCTGTTGCATGAGCGGTTGAATCATGCATTTTTGAGGTGCCCAAGGGCAGTGGCTGTGCACCAAAAGCAACGTTTTTCGATACTTGATTTTATAACTGCAATGAATGCCTGAAATCTTTGACTGCAATTTTCTTCATTTTCTACTTGTACGTCAAGATATCGATTCACAAGTGAAACTCTAGTGCACTAGCTGCCCAGAACAAGAGAAATTGTTGTGGTCTCTTGGGCTACCGTTGCAGTCCTTGCTGATTTGTTCAATGTTGTTGACAGTATTGAGACGCAAAACAAAAACAAACAAAACGGCAAATATAATTTACTAGCTCTATAAGCAACCAGACTGGTTATAAAATGACCTGCGGCTATAGGCAGAGACCTGACTTTTAAATTCATGGCTAACACCAACTCAGTAAAATAGACAACAATCATCATCATTCTTATGGATGTGTTCGTGTCGGTTAAACATTTCTGCAGGTAAGGTAACCACCTCACTGCTGATCTACTGGATTTCACGCCTGTATGTGAAGTGCATGTTCATGCAGTAACTTTGAATACGAGACTGAATTTTGCTCATATTGCATGTATGAAGGTTGTCTTCTTTATGAGTGTGGGAAAGAGGACACCCAGATAAATATTCCACACAATGGCTGTATCTAGTAGGTTTACGTTCTGCTTATTGTCGATGTCTTGTTCTGTAGAAATACGATCTACATGCTTTGCTCCTCAAGGGACAATTCAATGCGTGCCGCGTTCATGAGCACGTAGAGTTGATTGTCGCCGGAACAACGCACCACATACCTTGCACTGGTGAGACCTCTCCCTCGTATGAATCCGTTCATGACGACGAAGACATGACAGTAGCTTGAACGATGCTCCACATGTATCGCACTTGTAAGGCCTCTCTGCTGCGTGAATACGTTCCTGATCACGTAAATTTGATGATTTCGCGAACGATGCTTCACAAACCTTGCACGCGAAAGGCTTCTCTCCGGTGTGAACACGTTTGTGAACTAGTAAATTACCAGACAGAGAGAAGCGTTTGCTGCATACATCACACTTGAATGGTCGCTCTCCAGTGTGAACACGTTTGTGAACTAGTAAATTACCAGACAGAGAGAAGCGTTTGCTGCATACATCACACTTGAATGGTCGCTCTCCAGTATGAACACGTTCATGGCGACGAAGATCATTTGCTCTCTTGAACTGTCTGGAACACTCCTGACACCTGTGAAGGTTTTTACTCATAGAACGTTTTACTTGATCTAGAACCGTAGCGGTACACTGTGACCCAATGGGCTGATGTCTGATAACATTTCCGCGAACTCGTTGTATGTCGATTGCATCGCTTTCTTCCGATGTCTCCTTTTTTCTCGTTTCAGAAATTCTACTTTGATGAAACGGATAACTGGAGAAAGACGTATTCGCTGTCGATTTCAGCACTGGTTGTCCAGGCTGTTCCGGGTCGGCATTACTACTACCCGTATCTCAATTCTAAAGATTTTCCCGGCAGAGCGTCCTTCCTTTTATCGTGCCAGACTTGTCCACGTCTACTTGTAGATGATACACCACATCCATAATGAGCTAAATAACTTGCTGAACTACTTTCTTTCTTCGTTGATCTTGTCAAAGGCCGTACAGTCGGTGCCCCGGAACTATCGTCTTTGTGGAAAGATAGCGTGTCCTCTGGATCTAAGTGGGGCAATGCGTCTGCTGCCGCATTCTGCATACTTTGACGACCGCCTGTGATAGGTGACTCAGAAGTTGTCTGAGCAGAAGGTGTGCCATATTTGGACGAATTCCCACTAAGGAATAAATTCCTTTTTATCCTGATTAATGGTGGCATTGGTGGCAGCTCATTAGAGTCCACACTGCAGCCCGACATCGACTCCTCCCCATCTTCCATTTCTCACCCAAAACTGCAGTACAGTAAGGGATGAACTATACGTTACTAGCGGAACGAGAATACCAACAAAGCTAGAGTAAAAGACAGATTGAGCACTTTAGGGAACAGAAATCATCATGATGGTGACGCATGGTATTTCAATGGTAAGTCAGTAAAAGCCCACGTGACAAATTATGCGACCTTCTTTCACACTTGGTAATGATAAACTTCTCGGCAATCAGAATTGCACACGCGGAACGAGGTAATACTTTTGCTACACAACATATTTTATCTCTATTACGCAAACCTCTAAAATAATAATAATACTTGTAATAATAATAATGAGTCGGCGTGGAGAAAGCAATTTTATTAGTGCAATTAGGAGTATAATCGATGCAGACATGGCCAGACAACAACGAGTTCATGGAATTTTTAAGGATTTTTATGTTATTCAAAATCGATTTTCGTGTTCCGCTCATCAGTGAATAGTATCGGAACTGAGGGTACTGTGTACAACAATAGAACATTATAACAGCATAATTAATTAAAAGTGTGAACAACAAAGGAAGAGATTTTGAATAACATAAAAATCCTTAAAAATTCCATGAACTCGTTGTTGTCTGGCCATGTCTGCATCGATTATACTCCTAATTGCACTAATAATAATAATCTCTTACATTTCAAAGCTAAAATTTCACGCCATAGAGCGTCGAGATTTTATTACCCTAATCGTCCACTTGATTTCACGGTATCACTAAATGAACTGTTACAGGAATAAAATATCCTTCTGCATCAGCCTTTAGTGACCTTACAGATGCAGTGACCCATCATTACATAACCATAGACTGAGTAAGGCGTGACTATTTTCGCGAAATCCTGACACAGGGTACCCCATGCCTACTCCGAACAAAATGATTCTTGTTTGGTAATCCATTACCTAGGCCACCACTTTCCCTTAACACTCTTGGACTGTTCTTTGTACAGATGTGGAGGTAAAGGCCTAAGGCGGTATAAGCAATCAAACCCACTACATTCACACATTGCGCTCGGACTTGCGTGTCGCACCCTACGTGCGAACTAACTGACTCCTATCTTGGGTGTGAAACCCGACTCCAGGAGCTTCGCCGCAGAGCATCAACCACTTCTTCACACGTTTGTCTTCAATGCAGACTCACCATTTTCACGGGTTGTAGGCAACGTTGTGAACGGCCAACGGGCCTCGCCTTTTTTCTGCACCTCCATGAGCCACAATGACTCACACTGCTGCTGGAAGTTCGCTAGGTGTTTGTCGTGCTGGAAACGCTGGAACACTGATAGTACTATATAGCAGGTAGCCTGCTTCCTACCTGCACAATACCCGCTGACTCAGCAATGCTGCTTGAACAGGCGACATCAGGTATCCTCCTTCCTACATGCATTTACCGACACAGTCCTGTATGTGTATTGGAAGCTTGTCATACGCTTGGCGTTGTCCACCTTCTATTCCACTAAAGACATTATGGTCACATTGTTGGCCATACTATGCTGTGGTGCAAGTCCATTCCTAGGCTCTGTTATATTAAAACATTCTTGCTAGATAAACCTCCACGGCTAGTAGTATGAATAAGCCCATTGCTGTATGATACATTAGAGCATTGTTGGAGCGTGCGTGAAGATAAGATTGTCTGCTAGATATTCCTGTGCATAGCCATAGTTTGCTGGCGAGAAGGTTAAGCAAAATTGACTGCAGGCTTTAAGATTTGACTTCTTATATTTGAAAACTTATCTTTGACTGCTAAAACATTGAGAAAGACCTCCGCTTCGCCTCGGTTTTTAATCGGCCTTTGTTAAATAATTATATCGATCTCGTACTCAGTCAATTTTCGATACAATCATATCCAAGGGCTTGGCGGTCCACACCCGTCCGTGTCCCAACAACACACGTCTGACACTGAACGATTCTCATTCGGCTCACTGGAGCAAGGTATGGGTGATCGCCACTCCCAAAAACGAGTCCAGCTATTTTTACGTGGTGCACTACGCCCAGATATGAGGAACTATTAGCAAGCCGTGAAACGGCAACGCGAAAGGGGAGCTGGGTTAGAGTCCCGTCCCGACCACGCGAAACATACTCGTGTTTGACGATTTCGGAGGTGTCTACTCGTCATGACCGCAACGAGTGGGTTTTAGACAAGTGCGTGTAATTTCAACCATGATACTGAGAATACCACCGTAAATCGCGCCTCTTTTGTCTTTGCGATTTTTCTGAAATTTCCAAAATGTCTCACCAATTCCTGTTGGAATAAATAATTATGATCTCGAAACGTACCAAACAACCAGCAGAATCATTGATTTTGGCATAACTTTTACCACCATGACACAGAACAGGATCCTGGGTAACCACAGTGCCAAACATAGGGCCTTTTCAAGACAAGCTTCAGCTTGCTCGCTCATTTTTGGCTCCTGCTCCGAAACGTTAAAATATTCTCAACTGACTAGCTCCATTGTAAAGTCTTTCGGAGAATGTTTTGGCATGGACATAGTGAACACAACCCTTTGCTGCACCCATCCATCGGCGATGTGACTGTCATGGGGTTTCTTTCACTTTCATTCGGGTAAAAGTCAGTCAGGCTGAGAATTGTTCTCAAGAAAAAGTTCGCAAAAATCATTGCCAGTAAAAATGATCAGAAAGCTGTTTGAAACTGGAAAGCAGCCGACTAGCGTAGACGGGTTGTAAACGCAAGAAGCTAATTCTAAATCACGTGGTGTTTCACGTGCGGTCTGATGAACTCGCTCCCGTTGACGTTTCACGGCTTGCTAATGGTCCCTATGGACTCACAAACTTGTACATGACTTTGCCAGGTCTCCCTCCAGACGCCAAATGTTTGTACTTGTAGTAACCGCAAATGGTAGCCATACCAGCTGATCATGACGATGGTTTACTTGATGACGATTGAAGGTTTAACATTTCCTAATCGCAAGCTTGATTGCTACTTTCTCCCAATTAAGAGAGCATGTCTGAGAATACCAAAGTATGTGTCCAAGTGGATCTCTCCGATTTCGCTCGAAATTTGCAGGTAGGTTCCCTTTGAGGTGTGGATCGATTGTGTAAAGTCCTTGAAATTGTTTCTGAATGGAACCTTGAAATTTGCGTACAACTTAAAAATGGCCGAAATATCACGTTATTTAAGGGTCCCGGAACGAGTCACGCCACAGCGTATACGAACAAGCTATGAACAAAACTCCATTAAGCCACCGTTGCCTCACCTTAGAGTTCCTGGAGCAGTACCGCTTAACCACGACAGGATCCCAGAAGACGAGGTCCATCACCCCCTGACTCCACAAATGATCGTCTTGAAAGCGCTGGCAAAACAGCCAGCTACGTTCTCAATTGGCCAGAACTATACACAGGCAGATAGTAGAACACCTCTTCTAGGGCTGAGGACATGTCCCCCATCCTCCTTTTGGGGTTTTCTTGAAATAAACTTTTTGGAATTTTTCCACTCGACCATGCTGAAATACGGCCAAAGTCATACCTGCGCAGGAAATCTCGCCCCTCCGCGACGTCTCCTCAGCAATTTCTACTCCAACACTACTAAGGCCGCGGAACAAAGTGTATTGTTGGCTCTGACAATGAAAAGCAACCGTGATCACTTGTCACTCCAAATGACAAGCTTCTCCTTGCGCCAACAATATTTCTTTGTGCGACTGTTGATGCAAAAGGGACTGAAGTCCTGAGCGCAGTCTTTGAGTTTGATTGCAAGATGCAAGGTGAGACCGCCTGCACTGTGATGTAGGATGACGCTTCGTGGATCACGACACGCGGCCATTGATCGCGAACGTGCCTGGAACGCTACTCGGAACAGACCGTGATGGCAGAGGTAAGATGAGCTGAATTTCCTGCTTGATCTGCTGGGAGCCACCACAAACTGTCCTAGGAGTGTTTCAATGGCAGCAAGCCGTTTAAATATACGCCCCCGTACAGCATGGAGAGTTATGCATCTTTCACACTTACCTCCTGCAATCCCGAACATAGTCCAACAGCAAAAGTCCCTTGTTTTCATGTCAATGCTCGACAAAAGCTGTTGGCTCGGTCGCTTTGTGTTGACTGGCACGCGAGTAGCACTGACTGGACGAACTAATTATTACTATTATCAGCCTTTGCACGTTTACATCGCCAAGCAAGCTTGGCTAGTCTTCGCCTAGGCCAAATGGAATGAAGAATGCGGAACGAGCGGGATCAATGAGGTGCTAATAGTAATACGCATGCAACTGCAAAATAGGAAAGAAAGAAAATATATATCAAAACAGTCCAAAAGCACACGAACTGTCACCTTTTGACTTCAACAATACAAGAAAACCGAAACTGCTGAGTACTATACGGTCAGTGTGATACATGTACAGATAATTGACGTACATAGTGTCAATAGGCGCTGACATAATACAGGTTAACATAAGTGCAGTTTTTACTGATAATTAGTCGGGTTGTATCGCGACGACGGCCTGGCTGTGTTCAGGAATGCATCAGGACATGAAGCTGACCGAATAAGAAAGGAGATGAACAAAATATTCCAGAACCTCGGACTGAAGAAAACGATACAGACAAACCTGAAGAGAGTCGACTTTTTGGACGTGACATTGGACCTGACCACCGGAAAGTACTGCCCTTACCGGAAACCGAACGACAAGCCGATGCACATCAACTGCCAGTCAAACCATCCACCTACAATCATCCAGAACCTACCTGCATCGATCAGCAGAAGACTAACAGATATTTCCAATGATGAAGACGTCTTCATAGATGCGACTCCGATCTACAGTGACGCGCTGAGGAAGAGTGGATACCGGGAGAACGTACAGTATTTTGACGAGCGTAAAACGGACGAGTCAAAGAAGAAGAAAAAAAGGAATCGCCCTCGGAACATCATATGGTTCAACCCACCATTTAGCAAGAACGTCGCCACCAACGTTGGACATCGCTTCCTCCAGCTAGTGGCCAAACACTTCCCCAAAGGCTCAAGCCTCAACAAAATCTTCAACCGGAACTCTGTAAAGGTTAGCTACAGTTGCATGCAGAATATGGCCACTATCATCAAGCAACACAATAACACGATTATGCGACCCAAGAAACAAGCTAACGGAGGTGACAACGATACCAGGACTTGTAACTGTCGGGCGAAAGACTCGTGTCCACTGGACGGAGCGTGTCTAACGGAGGGCATCGTATAGAAGGCAAGAGTCACCGCAGGTATGGAGAAGAAGGAATATACTGGATTAACAGCAACAACATTCAAACAACGCTACTATAACCACCAATCCTCATTCCGCCACAGACAACACGAGAAGGACACCCGCCTATCGCAGTACGTCTGGACCAAAAAGGATGAAGGGAAGGCATGCAGCATTCAATGGGCGGTACACCGCAGAGCAGCGGCCTACAGCAACAAAAGCAAAAGGTGCAACCTGTGCCTGGCAGAAAAATTGGCAATCGCGCAAGCACCCAAGCACCTCTCTCTCAACAAAAGGAGTGAGCTTGTATCGAAGTGTCGCCATGAGAATAGGTACTACCTTCGGAACTTTAAACCATCTACAGCCATCACCTAATTAAGTAAGAGACAACCAGCTCCGGTGGTTGTCACCTTTCACCACTGCTGTCATTCACGCTTTGCACTGCCACTATTTACACTTTGCTTTGTGAGTATATAAACCAATACTGATCCAGATTTCCAATTACTGTTTTCTGATGATCGCTTAGCGCGTGAAACTCTGAGTAAAAACACTTCCTCTGTCCTCCTATTGTTTGATATTAGTGTAGCTGAGAACTATGAAGTGGAAATCTACACAAGAGGAAGGTGCACGCTTCATGCATAGTTCGCGCCTACTGCGCATGCCCATCCAGTGATGTAATTATTATCACTCGCTCTTTCCATGCATGCCCTGCATTGATAGCTCACACCTCCTCTACATGCCCATGCGTATCCCCCACAATAAGAACAAGCTATCCCGCGACAAAAGCATTAGTTGTCTGATGATTGCCTTAGCATTTAGCTACGTGCATGAAACGCAGCGTTACAACGTATGTTTCTATAATTGGTGAAACCATTCTTTTTGACCTTTGCAAGAGGAAGGTGGAATAAAAAAGGTGAAGAGTATTCTCTTTATTATCAAAAGTCATTGAATTTAATTAGTCATTCTGCGCTCTGCTAGAAGGAATCAACAAGGTGTACCCTGCAATCGCCACACTAAAATAAATGAAATCAATGTGTATGGAGTTTTTGATATTTTTATCCACAGGCAGGGCTGTATTTCCAAGTGATGGGGACTTGATCTTCTGTTACCTAATATCCTTCTGTTATTCAGAGCTGAAAGTATCTTTAGATCTCTCTTGCAGTAGATCAAACTCTCCAAACAGCTCTCTGTTGGAATCCGGAGTAGGATCCTCGAAAAAACACGTAGTACACGTGGTAAAGCGAGATTTCGAAAGTGTTTTCGAAGGATTTGTACGAGAGCAAAATTGGAGAGCACATGATGAATAAAGAGCTCTAAAAAAGCGATTGCGTGGAAGAATTGATTCACAAAACCTGATTTACGATAGATGTATGCTGCGATGTATTACGTACTGCTAACTGGACAATGACGAGACGTAAGCTAGAAACAAAGTTGTTTGTTATGAAAACCCAATTTGTCTGACTTTTAGCAGGATGGTCATAAGATGGGATGTTGCTATAGGCAAAAGTGTGATTTGTATTACAGGGCAAACAAGGAGATGTACACAAGCCTAGTACAATATGCAACGATTGATCGTTTTTAGTATGAATGTGTTCGTGTGGTGTAAACTTTCAACAAGTAACCCATACACCTAAATATTGGACTGCTAGCTTTCCAATATGTATATGTAATCCCATGCTCATAGAGTAAATGTTAGCGCTAGATGTTTGAGCACAATCCATGTATGGGGTTTGTCTTCTGTATGCGTTCGGGCATGAGGACACGACATTGCAAGTGCCCTGAATGACCTTTTTCTGTTGTATTCACGTTCATGATCAGGTCGATTTCCTGGTCTGTTGCAATACGATCTACGCGACTTGCTCCTCTAGGAACGATCCAGTTTGTGCATGCGTTCATGAGAATGTAGACTTGATAGCCGCGTGAACGACGCTCCACATGTCTTGCATTTGTAAGGCCCATCTCTAGTATGAATACGCTCATGAACCCGAAGAGTTGACAAATGCTTGAATGATAATTCACATTTTTCGCACTTGTAAGGCCTCTCCCCTGTGTGAATACGTGTGTGGCAACGTAGTTCGGAAGATGTCTTGAACAATGCGTCACATGTCTCGCACTTGTAAGGCCTTTCACCTGTGTGATTCCGTTCATGGATATGTAGACTAGATGATGCCGTGAACGATGCTTGACAAACCTTGCACGTGAATCGTTTCCCACCGGTATGAGTACGTCGGTGCACTAGTAAACTGCTGGAATGAGGGAAGTATTTGCTGCATACATCACACTTGAATGTTCGCTGTCGGGTATGAACACGCTCATGCTCACGAAGTCTGGATCCCTTACAAAACTCTCTCGGGCAATACCGACACTTGAGTAATGTTTTAGACATAGAGCGCGTCTCTTGATCTAAAACCGTAGTGGCAGCCGTAGACCCTACAGGTTCCTGTCGGATATTATGTCCCCGTCCAACTTGCCTCACGTTCTCATGCTCTTCTTTTGCCGTATTTTTCCTTCGTGTTTCAGAAATTCCTTCAGCATCAAACGGAGGGCTGGCTAAAGATGCAAATGTTGGCGGTTCCATCAGCAGTTGTCCAGGCGGTGCTCGATGAATATTGGCACAAAACGTTGAAGATGAGTCTCTTCCGTCTCTAATCATACCAGATATACCGGGTGTTGCCTCATTCGTCCCTTCTTTGTAGGCCTTTTGATGAATGAACGTGTTTGTGGATGATCTCATATCATACGGGTTCATTGTTGCAGCAGCAACCTTAGCTGTTGAGACATTCCATGCCGCCATATCAGCAAAAATCTCTGCAGCACGACTCTGTGTATCTTTGTTTTGGCAGCGATCGGATGTATACGGTGCGGTAGGGGTGTCTTCGTGGAGGTAGCTGTGTAACTGTCTGGTTTGTTCTGGACCCCAACGCATATCAGCATCATTAGAATAGCCTGATATAACTTCTGTCCAAAGTTCTTTCTGCTGATCGTTAATCTGAGTACCGCTGTGGACGAAACAAATGTAAACAAAAGTATAGCTTTTGTTCCTTTTCAAAGGACTCTAAGCGCATAGTTGGGACAATACCTCATGCTTGTGCACGTGGAAGAACCATTGGATACAAGTTGCTACCACACAACAACAAGTAGAACTAATTGGTATTCGAATCTTACAATTTTGGACAACAGCATGGCTACGGGACATGATTAAACGACCCACCCCTATTGTTTAGCCAGAAACTGATATAGTCAGACACACATTAACCCACCTGGAAGTGAACACTCGAATTAATGTCAGGATTAACAATCCACCACTTGCAAAGAAGTTCAACAATTATGCACGTCATTGACAAGGCAGAATGACCCTCTGAAATACATCAGTATACTACAGTCATTCTCATGAACGACAATGTGCTTCATCACATCTACTCCCAACACGACACAGTTTCCAAGCAACATACAAACACATTCAAGATCTTAGCATACTCTACAGTGTTGCTAATTATAACAATTGATATTATCAACAATTTACTCGGACTTACATCGCTTCCAGAGCAGGTTCTTTTTGGACTGAAGTTTCCGAAGGAACTCCTAAACCTGGGATACTTCCGACTGGGCGAACAGATGGCATTGGCGTTGCGGAACTGCATGGCGAGGTATATACTCCTCCTATACCACCCAACTTCGGAGGCTGTATTTGGACATAATGTGAAAGCGTGCGTTTTCTAACGATCATTGTTATTATCACATATGTATCCTTCAGTGATGTCACAATGTGGCACATGTTGGGTGTTCAATAAAAGCACATTATTGTTTCATTGTTCATTGCTATAACGATGATTCCTGTTGAGTGGCATACGAAAAATTGTTGGATTCGTTGTTCATTTTCAAGATTGCATATTCTTTTCTCATTGTTATTGCACAATATTTCCACTATTAATACAGTGTTTCTATACAATATCCCCAGGTCCGTTCAGCTTGTTCTGTTTTTGCGAATGTAAAATTGTCGTCCCTTCGCAGTTTGTTCATCGAAGCTGATAGTTAAATGATGTATAACACCGATCTCGGTGTAAGGAGCAAACCCTCTTCCTATAATTGAAATACAAACTCGAGTTCTTATGCTTTTGCCGTTTACAGAGAGTCTCCCCCCCCCCCCCCCACTGAATGTAGTTTCATGTGTTTAGAACCTCATTATAGAGAAAACATACTGCCTTCACATAGTGTCCACGTTGTCCAAGGTCGCAAACTGTCCGGCTAGCAGCGCCCCTTGAATTGTCCTTTGTGTAGTCGTTTTTAGCCGTCCTGGAATCGTCACCACACAGTCCCTGTGTATGTTTTTCTCGGGAATCTCCGGCACTTGCTTGGACATGTGACTGAGTTTCAAGAGGATTGAGGGTGGCAGTCTGCACCCTTTGTTCCCTGGAATCCGCGTCCCTCGCTCTCTGCTGGTTGATATTATACTCGTATGGTCGTTCCTCGCCAAGACAAATAGAGACAAATGTACGAACTGCTCGATCGACATTTTCTTGGCTCCAGCAATTGTCCTCATCTTTGACTAAATCCTCTTGATCGCTTCGTTGGGGATCGCTGTTTTCCCGGTCTTCCATTGCACTTTCCCCGTACAATTGAATCCCAAGAAGAAACCAATTCGTGTTGCCGAAAATGAACAGAACCCCACTCTTAAAGACACTGACTGGCAGATGAGCACACAAGCTTGAAAATACAAACTCCAAAACTCAACTCAGGTCATAATAATATCATAATGAACACGGTTCAAAATTCATAGATTCGTTGGAAAGAGAGAGAGAGAAAATGTCAAAAGTCAGAGCTTATCAAGGGACTGGGTAGCTATGGAAATGAATGTGCTAAAGCGCGAATCTAGCTACCCAGGCCAACGGAAGAAAAGGTTAGAAAAGGGGACAAGGGTGAGTACGAGAGTGTAAAGGTGAGTACGAGCCTGTAAAGGTGAGTACGAGCCTGTAAAGGTGAGTACGAGTGTGCGAGTGCGTGCATATGTGAGATCGTGAACCTAACAGAGTTGTAACTATTATGTCATGCAGATTCTATTGCAAAAACTGTGAATGCTTCACCATCAATGGGCACTTCCTTCAAAACAAGAGCGGCATCATCCTTACCTGTGTTGAAATCATTATCTTACGTGACATGCAAGGGTTGACGAGTTTAGCACACCATTGGTGAAATCTCATGAGAAACAAGAACAATTATCGAACTTATGGTGAACGATTTTTTGGGGTCTGATGCTCGTCCTTTTTGCGACTCCAGTCTGAGTGGTGGGAGTTCGCAGAATGTGGCGAGGAGTGGGTTTTCTTCAGGTCCGGTGAGAAGCCAGTGTAAGTCTGCTTGTTGTAACTCGAAGTTGCTTTCTTGTCTAGCAGCTGTTCGTCTCTAACATATCGATACTTTAATCAGTGAACATTCAGGGCCGTTTGACAATGCAGAGTTTGGTCTCAGCGCGACTCCATCGATCCGGCAAGGAGGATATTTTAAAATTCAGCTCATAATGAAAATTCTATTTCTAGGACTCGGATGACAATGCTCCAACCACCAACCATGTGTTGACATGATCACGGTATCTGATTGCAGCAATACAGACTCTTACCAAGGCATGTGTTTATGTGACAATGTGCGACATCAAGCTTGCATGGACATGATCTCTACAGGTCTCCATTATAACTTGAATATTAGCCCTGCGGGTATGTTGGAGACTACTCTAGTATATCATCGAAGCCCTTTTGGAATGCGCTTATTATAGAGACTGGGTTTCTACAAGAGACTGGGCTTGCAATAGGAATAAAATGGTATAGACCAGATGGGAATGGGGATGTTATGTCCATAGAAATCAGAACGATTCTCTTTACTGTTAGCCTCCTCAAACATGCACGAACTACACGACCAACTTACCAGATGCACGTTATAGCCGTGGATTTACGTCTTTACCCAACAGCTCGATCTCTCGAAGAGGACCTGAAAAGCGCATGCTCAAACTTGTGGCTAGTACGTTGTCAAAATGGCAACTAAGCTGCCTGGAAAACAAGTTGCAACTACAGATTTAAGAACACTTTTAAAATTTGGAACATTCTACATGTATGGGAGGTGAGTACATGTCATGTACACGTGTAAACAGTAACTGCTACATGTACAGTCATTCCCATTTACGACACCCACTAGTTTAGAAGTACTACATTGCACTACATATACATGTACATGACAAACGTCATGACGTCACTCGACTCGCCGCGCGCGTGTGAATAAGAACGGTCTGGCTAGAATCAAAAATTTAAGAACTTTCCTAGGCTGCGCTCGAGCCCCTGCGTTCTTCGGCGCCCGATCTTACTGTAGCACCATATCACGAAGTCCAGTGCATACGTGATCATTTGTCACGCAGGCAACATGCCATCATACATCATAACATCGTGAAAATCATGTTGATGATCAACCTGATTTTCCAGATTTTGATACTTATCTTGGTTGTTTATGAACCCTATAAAATCGTTCGATCTGCATGTCATGTGGTGGTCGACTCAAAGGCCAGTTTCAGGACGCAAACATATCGGTCTCACATTGAGATTTGTCAGTCGGAAAAGGCTGTAGAACGTACGGGTCGAGGTACTTAACATTATGTTCTTCAATTGTGCAGAGCTACTTTGCCGCTCCTCTATAAATTGCCATTGCTTTACTGGATGAAGCCATGACTCTATATGCTGGTGATGTAAATACTACTCAGGTGAGGTAATTGTGGCATGGTGGTGGTTTGTTCTTACCTCCATTTTGTACTCTGTACGAGCACTTGTTTTTGGACCCAAAAAATCACTCGCATTATGGGCCTATTTCGAGGTAGTCTAAAAGTCCCAATGTGTTCGTCAGTTGTGCAAAAAGTCCTTTTGCATGATTGTTCACGGCTGTCCCATGCATGCGATGCGCGTTCATTAAATATGGCGGCCAAATTTTAATCTTTTTCATTTTTTACGCGATCTGGCCTAGTCGTATGTTTGCAATTTCGCTCGACTTCCATCTCAAACGGGCAAGGTCAACCGAAACCACGGGTGTTTGCCAGGTCATTCGATAGAGTTTAGAGCTTGGACTGGCCTTGCCTTCGACTGTGCCGCCGCTCGAGCGATCTTCTTGGGTTACCCACGCGCTACGCATGGTTTCTTTCTCGACGTGGGTGCAATTATTTTTGGATCGTCGCTCGATTTCAAGGGCTCGCCAACCTCGTCAGCGAATTTTCTCCGCCTCGCAGACAATTTTCTAGTATACCTCGATGTCCTAGCCTTTCGATTTCGTGTAGTCCTAAGCTTGACGTGCATAACTGTAGCTTTTCGTGGCCATGTTAGAGACGTAATTTTGTTCAGAAATGGAGGCTCATGTTAGCTTCCTGTCGTCGTGTTGTCGTATTGGAGGGGAGAAATTCGCGTCAAGGAGTAGACAGACGAAGTATCGTGTGGCAGATCATACTGAATCCATTTTGGCATTGTTTCATCTCAATGTGGATGAAACCAAATACACCCTGAACATTTTTGCCACACTTGAAAATTGGCCATGGAATGCACTGTTACTGCCAGGGGCCCAACATTCTCTGGAGCTCTAGAGGTGGATGTACACCGCTCAAAGACTGGGAGCCACACAGTGGGAGAAACTGTTTGAAATGCAAGCCCAAGCCTGGCAGGAAGTCCAAATGCAGAACACAAACGCAAGACAAACTTGCGGCGTGGGAGAAAACGCGGGCCATCGCCCGCAAGCACGAGCACATGCACGCCGCCACCACTGACAGCAGCATCACCAACAAAACCTCGCCCCACCACACCAGTACCTGATCACTGGATAGTTTAGTCTGTTCGGTTTACGAATTCAAAAAAGGCAGACAAAATAACAAAACTAAAAACACGAGCGTCGCATGGACCGAATCTGATGAGCAGCAGCGCGTCACACCCGCATACCAAGTTTAGTAATAGTAGTAGTATAGTATTTATTCATATTTCTCTAGGGCTTAGTGGGTAAATCTCTGCATCCAGAACAGTTCAGTTCAGATAGGAATGCAACAACACACGCACAATGTCCACTATGTCACAGTGTGGTAGGGAGAGAAGTGTTTGCAGCTTGCTGGTAGACGTTCAGCCGTGCATGCATTGGCAAATGGCTAGAGCAGACGGCCCGCCGCCCTTAATGTAAGGCACACACGCAAGCGTCAGAGCTACAGCAGCCAAACAGCATAGTTCATGGATTCATGAAAGACTGCACCATACACTGCGCCAGCTCTGGTAGGGTGCCCTTTTGAGCATCGTCACTGGTCGGTGACGTTTTGCAGGCCTCACCATCAAAGATGCGAGGTGATGCTGCTGATCGACTTGCTGGCATGATAGTCACAAGCATAACTAACGAAGGATGGCTGGAAGTCAAAACCAGCTGTAGATGTAGATTCCAGGTATACCAGACAATTACTGACGCCAGCACTTTATCCGATGCCCAGCAGCGTCAACTGTACGCCGATGGTCACAGGACCGTGACAGCCTTTCGATCGGTCTACGGTCGGGAGACGGGGCTGCAAGCCCAAAGCAGCGGGTATATAGTGTTCGTCACCAGCTGAGCAAGAGAGCTTGCTGAGAGATTTAGGTGTGCACTGTTCAGCAACCAGTCCCAATATAGGTTTGTCCATGAAGGCTGGTGATCCTCAGCTATCATACAACAAATTCCTACTCACTGCGCATATGCGCATATGGCTTGTGAAACAGCAGCAGAAACTGCACTGCCTTGACAAACGCACCAGTTACCATGAGGGAGCAGATATGCTCAGCCCTGGAAGCCAACACCAAATCTCCAATCGCTAGTACAAGTAGCTCTTCACTAAATCATGCCTAGTGCATGCTTGCAGTGATATTTTCAGCAAGAGCGCTGCAGTTACTGCTGAGGAGATATATTGCGTCCTTGAAGTCGAAGGCGCTCATCAAAGATGTCTTGCCATCAATTCTTGGCCTTATGCAGGCACGAGGTGGTCTCCCGTGGCATTGGCCATATTACCCCGAGCTGCACTTGCTCGAGGAGCACGTTGTTTCGCTCATGGAAGTCCTTCGTGTTGGACTGAGTAGGCTTGCTGAGAGAACAGAGCGCTGAATCCATCCACGTCCACAACTACGAATAATTTACAAAAACATTCCGACTGCAGATCAGCGCTTGAAAACGGCGATGCAAATCAGCGACGTTGGGCTTCTCCATTCAAAAGTAGAGCCTTCCTAACGAAGCAATTCTCATGTGACACTACATAGTCTCTCAAGCACTCTAGTTCAGGTCTTCTTCTCTCCACTCCATTATCATTTCGATCTTCACTCGGTCGACGTGATGGTAGTAGCTATGTAAAAATAATAATGATGGATTCCTCCCGATCCTCGTCGCGGCTAAAATTTGTTCGGTGTTTGTTTAAATTCTCAAACTGACAGGGTTTACAAGAGAAATGTACCTAATTTTGTGCGATTGATGCAAATAAATCGGAATATGTCTGACTTCATAAATCCGTGAGGTAAACCGCATGAAAGGACGCCATGTCATTAGATGGTGCACATGAAGTCACCGTGTGTTGTAGACCCGAAAAGAAACATTTTTGCATAATTCGAGGGAAAGAGAAGAGGTGGCCCAGCCCAGCTTTCCTGGCTTTCGCCTACCTGTTCTCTTTTAAAAAGAGGGCTTTCGGAAGTTGTTGTTGTTGTGTTTACTTTAATTCGCAAACCAAACGGGCAGATCTGCCCAATGAAAAGGTGGCGAATGCAGATAGAAAGCAGTAATAAATGAAATTGGGGGCTGATGTAATTAGGATAGAGGTGGAGAAAAACTAAGGCAGCTGATCATCAAACAGGACGTTTGGTACTCTAGGTACTAAGGCCAGTAAGTGTGTGCGGGATCATGCTGGCGCGGAACTGGCGGAGCGTTGAGATGGCACGTACATCGCTGGGTAATGTGTTCCACAGCTGGGCGCCCCGGAACGCGAGGCAACCCTTGCCGAACCTGGTGGAAACTGGCGGTTGGCGCAGACCCATGGTGGAGTGCAACCTTGTTGGGCCAGCTGACGAAGGAACTAGGAGGGCTTGCAGTTCAGAACTTGCGTGCTCATTCCGAGACCTCCAGACCAGAACGATGAACTTCTGCCTGAATATCTCGGATACTCTGTAGGTGTCCAATTGCAGCAGGAGGGTACGCGCGGAGGTATGATGCGAGAGTCCGAAAACCGCCCTTGCCGCCCGATACTGCATGACTTGTAGCCGATCCAATTGGTTGGCAGTAAGAAGCGGGGAAAACGCATTGGATCCGTACATCAGGTCAGACATGATGATCGCTTTAAAGTAGAGAACTCGGCTCTGATGAGTCAAGCAGCGACGCAACCTCCACAGTGCTCCGATCCTCTAGGCCAGTCGAGCGGTGCAGCGATCAACAAGGAAGTGTTTTGGAATGATTTATTCTACACTTGAATTGGAGAGTACTTCAAGCACGTAAATCCAGAATTCTGCAAAAACGTTAGGGTGGAAGAATTGATTCACAGAATATGATTTATAATAGACGTGTGCGTCGATGTATTGTATACTGCAATGTGGACACTGACGAGACGTAAGCTAGAAACAAAGGTGTTTGTAGGGTAATATAATTTGCCCAACTTGCAGCAAGATGGTCATAAGATTGGCTGAAGCTATAAGACAAGGTGGCATTTTATATCTCACAGCAAACAAGAAGATGCACACAAGCCGAGTACAACAGATAATCATTGGACTTTATTTTTATGAATGTGTTCGTGTGCTGTTAATATGCTCCTGGATGAAGGACTGCTGGCAATCACATCTGTATGTGTGAGAGCATGCTCGTGCAAGGAATTAGAGACTAATTCGTGCACACATAACAATTATAAAGTTTGTGGAAAGAGAGCGCGGCCTCTTGATCTAGATCTGCATTAAGCAGGGAGTGGTGCTTTCTTTCAAATTTGAAGATTGGACGGTTTGAACGACTTCTCGAGTGCTCTGGATCGCAGTCGTGAGTCAGTCCCGTTATATTCATGTCGGCAGAAAAAGCGCAAACCTTCTCGTGGGGAGCAATATAAAATTCGAATGGTATAGCTGAAGTCGCACAATTGAGAATTACTTGAAGATTTGTTATTTGATTTGGGATTTTACTACTTTCCGCTTTTGCGCAACCTGGAGGGCAAAACTAGCTTTCCTTGATGCTGTAATACAATCCCGGCTGACTCAGCGATGCTGCTTGAACAGCAGACATCAAGTAGCCTGCTTCCTACATGTATTTACATACACAGTCCTGTACATGTAGTTCAAGCCTGTCATACACTTGGTGTAGTCCACTGTGTAATTCACTAAAGATGTTATGATCTCAGTGTTGACCGTACCTTGTTGTGTTGCAGGTCCATTCCTATACTCTGTTGTATTTATACTTCCTTGCTAGATGAGCCTCCACGGTTATTAGTACGAATATGCCCATTGCTGTACCATACATTAGAGCATTGTTTGAGCGTGTGTAAAGACCCGATTGTCTGCTAGAAGTTCCTGTGCGTGTCCAAAGTTTGCAAGCTTAATTTCAGTTAACGAGCATAAAAACTGCGTTTTTGTTGGCATCCTGAAAGATATAATTTTTGGAGTTGCAAAAACATCCCCTCCATACCCATAGAATGGCCGTAGTGTCTCATGTAGATGTTTGGGGTCTGTGGATAGCCCTAGATGGATATACTTTCAAATTGCCATTATTCCTTGATCAGTTCATACAAGGATGTGTAAACAGTTTCCTCTGAGACCAAAATGCAATAATACTCATAAAAAGGACACTCTTACTAAGAACATCTTGAAAGTTTTTGTTTTCACAAGTATACTTTCAAGCCTTCTCGTCAGGTGAAATACAGGCAAGGGAAAAGGAACAGAAACAGTGGATTAAGTACAGTAAGGAGGTGGTAAAACAGCGCAAAGAAGAAGATAGCTAAAGTAAACAGCGAAAATGCGAGACCTATACACATAGCAATAATGACACAAGGGTACAAGTGCGAGAAAACTCAATAAGCCTGAAATGTAGTGCGACACAAGGATGTGTGTGTGTGTGTGTTTTGATAATCTCCTTTTCCAGTTGGCGTTGTAGCAGGATTTATCCTTCGTGTTTGGTATACTGTGAATCGCAGTCGTTTTAACTTCGTAAATTTCGTAAAGTTGTCGACAATTACGAGATTAAATCGTTTGCTGACCGGCATTTGTCCCAAATAATAGTGTGAACGTGTACCTAGCAGCCACCGATTAGAACCAAGCATCGAGTTATCGTTTTCGGTTGAATGAGCAATGTTTACCCAACAGGATGGAACGTTATCACATTGTTTTCTATGCTGACAAGATAACTTAACCTGATTCGGTACTGGAAAGAAAATACATATTGCTGCTCAAAGTTTTCCAAAACCACCAGGCAACTTATAAACCATTGTTAATTCCGTACCCTCGTCAGACAGCACTTCAGTATCTTCCAGTAAACAAAATCACAGCCACACCATCTCAGCTGTATAGCTCGCTGGGCATCCCATTGCTTTGTAAATTGTAAAATCCCTACCCCTCTTCTGTATGTGCTTTTCCTTTCTTTCTTTCTCTTCTTCCGTGGTTGGTCTCACCCTCTCCTCCATTCAATTGGCTGTCTTGAAATGCTACGAGGTGCAGGAATAAATAAATTAATAATAATAAATGGACTCTATTCTATAACTTAGAACCTTCCGAGTTGGAAGGCTGTTGGAGTGCGCATCCAAGATGTGCTAGAGCTGTTAGCCAGTTAGTTTTAGAACGTCAGTACCGTCGGTCAGTGTCGTGTAATGGTATCGCATGAGCTGATTGTTTAGTAACTGGTGGTGTTAGTGGACAGTATAGCGTAACTTGTAGTTCCTTGGTCTTTCTCCTTCGTATAATAATAAATAAAGTTCGTTGCAAGGTTGTAGCTAGTAAGTTTAAAGATTATAAATCCTAAAAGTTTGGCATGGAAGTTTAACCTCATAGTGCATTGACTCATGGGGCTCCGTGCTCCCCTCCCGTGCTAGAATTAACACCATAATTATTTGGCATGGACCCTCACTTCGTAGAGCACAACGGCGCGCTCTTCTTCTCCGTGATGTGGACAGTTGCACCTTCTCTCCCCCCCCCCCTCTGTATGAAGGTGACATAACTCGCATCATTTTAATTTTTGGCGCTACATTCTGCGTAACGCTATTCACAGAGCACAATGCACGCTACCTTCTGCTGCTTCTCCTCCGTGATGTGCTAGTTGCGCTTATTTTCTCTCTCTGCCCCCCCCCCCCCTCCTGCATACTAGGTGACATAATTCGCATCTTTTTTGGCGCTACACTCTGCGTATAAACTGGTCTTGTCTGCCTTCCACGGTATTCATTGTTATTACCTGATGATGGCCAAGTGCCGAAACGTTGTAAAAATAACGGAACTGGTTCGGATGTGATATGCAGCGCTATGGGAATGGGCGTGTCCACCCGAATTCTTTTCACAGATGAAGCTGCAGGAAGCCTCAGCTCTTCTTCAAACTAAAATATCCAATGACATTAATTGCACAACCAGTAACAAATACAACAACTACTTTGCTGCCGAGAAATTTGAGCAAATTCGAAATAGGAATATTTCTATTTTCAAAGTGGTGCTCACGCACCCTACACTAAGGTTTATATTTGAAAGAGTACGGCGTACTTTTAGCGCACTAGACTGGTGCGTGTATGTGATGTTTGCGATGACCTTCATGCTGTAGAGCATGCAGATTGTTCAATCTTGTACCTATTGCATTGCAAACGTCTCTGCCCGACCCTGGAATTTCAATCCGATGATGATCGCACTTCAGGCAGTATAGACCAGCGTCGCTACTCAACAGACGAGAAACAATGAGTTTAAACA
This sequence comes from Sycon ciliatum, assembly GCF_964019385.1. Taxonomy (NCBI): domain Eukaryota; kingdom Metazoa; phylum Porifera; class Calcarea; order Leucosolenida; family Sycettidae; genus Sycon; species Sycon ciliatum. The sequence continues at coordinate 8,045,038 of NC_088649.1, read as the reverse complement.
ATGAGTTTAACACTCAACCCATTGGCTTCACCTTTGCGTTCTGCACCCACAACGACGCACATAACTTCATACGCAAATGCTGATCTATTCGACTACTCTGTGGCCAGAATAAATGCTCGCTCCATAAATAACAAACTGGCTGATCTCGCGGATTTTCTTATGACATACAACCCCCTAGTTGTCTGTCTCACAGAAACATGGCAATCCGCAAGCCAGCCTCTCACAGTTCCTGGCTATTACTGTTACTGCAGGGACTAGCCAACACAGGAAAACCGGCACAACAGGAATGATTTACGGGGCTACGGTGGGGTTGCTTTTTTAATCCGCACTGGAATATTTACTAAAGTCCGTCACCGGACTGACCTACGCCTTCCCGAACTGGAGGCAACGTGGGTTGAACTTACCCTACCTTCCAACTCTCAGCTCACCAAACTCTATTATTTATATTTAGGATCGGTGTATAGGACGCCATTATTGACACACCGCCAACCGATAATTTCTTTACTCAATTTCGATCCATCTTGCAACGCTTATCAATGCCTGACTCCATGCTTCTCGTCTCTGGGGACTTCAACGCTCCTTGCCCGGAATGGTATGGATCGACCACAGATGCCGTTGGTCATCAACTGCTTTGTCTGCTTTAAATGCTCTCCATATCACAGCTCGTTACCTTTCCCACGCATTACTCCCAACACAGCGGTCATGCCAGTGCGTTAGACCTGGTTATAACCAACCCTTCACTACTTTTTTCTAACCTCTCAACTGCCGCACCGCTGGGTACCTCCGACCACGACATTGTCCTCGCCAAACTCCCATTAAAAGATCAGCGAGACACACGAAGTGTTGCAATCCCTGACGAACCAAGTCAGTTCAAGTTTTCTTCATTCGATGCATCCCTCAGAGCCTGCGAAGAGTGGTCTCTCGTTGGCCAGTGCTTACCGACTATCGATTGGTTCAGCGAGCTCCAGATTCCTCTTGGTAACCCTTCCCATTCAGTGGACTTACTCAACCATAATGATGAACACAATATCGTCGTACGTTCATATGCGCCGCACCCAACAGCCATCCAATTGCCCACAACTTTCCCAACCTCCCTGGCTGACACCAGCCCTGCTATCTCAGATCAAACGTAAACGTGATGCATTCAGTCTGTACAAAAAATTCCCAACACCCGCAAATCAGGCCAGATACAAGACAGAACGGAACAACATCCGCAAACTCTCCCGCTCAGAGCACCATGCTTACGCTAACTCCCTTACACTGTACTCACAGGCCACAACGCCAACATCACGGCCAACGCTACATACCTTTATCCGATCATTACGTTCTCCACCCAGCCAGCGACAGCCCACAAAGCAACTAACTATTCAGGATGAAACGTTTACATCTCCTTCTGACATTGCAAATGTTTTCAGCAAGCAGTTCGTAGCATTTGGCACCTTCAACAATCCAGAGTGGACTATCCCGCCCATTGCTGACGCAGATAGTACCTCCTTCTTCACAGACATTAGAACAACTCCTACCTGCGTTGCTAAGTACATCAAACGCCTCAAGCTGCGCATGGCAGCTGGCCTGGATGGTATCACAAACGAACTACTAAAGATCCTTGGTCCGTCAATCTGCGATCCATTGAGTTGAATTTTTGATCTGTCCTTCTCATCTGGTGTTTTTCCATCTGTCTGGAAACGCTCCGTTGTTGTCCTAATTTACAAAAATAAGGCAGCAAATCCGACCCAACAAATTACTGTCCAATCTCTTCTTTTATTGTTGTTGTTCTGATTTGCGCTTGTTTTTCTTTTTTCATTTTTATTTTTCTTTATATATTTTTGGCTATAGTCGCCCTCATCTCCTCCTTGATTGGCCTTGGCCATGAGTGTGTGCGTAATACTAATAAATAATAATTGTAGTCTAGTACCTGTGTCATTGTAGCTTGGTGTGTTAAAACATCTACAGTAATAAGACTAGTATTCTTTGCATGTGGGGTTCGAACTTACCTTTTTCGGAAGCTTTCCTTTTTTCCTTCACATTCTGCCTTTACATGCCACGCTACAATGCCTTCTGAGATTTAATGAATGCGTGAAAGAGTTCTCGCAAACCTCATGAAAATACGCCGTCTCCCCAGTAAGTATATGTGAGCACAAAGTTGGTACTTACCTGTGAGACATTTCACACACTTTACATGTATAGTTTTGTTTCTCTTTTATGTACATAGGACTTTGCTCTGGGCATGGAAATTCTGTCGTTATTCGCGAATTGTCGTTATATCCGCAGTCGTTATTAGCGAAGTTGACTGTATGCGATAATGACCATGTAGAAGTTCCAACCAATGGCATCACTTGCCGCAATTCTCACACTGAAATGGTCGATTACCAGTATGAATTCACTCAGATGCGAGAAGCTGTTTTGAACTCTTTCTGGCAAAACTGACAAATCTGGAACGCTCTACACTAGTACTGAGACTGCTTATGATTTTGATCTATAACCTTAGACGAGTCCGAATGCTGTCTGAGCTGACGACTGCGTTCAACCGACATGTCAAACGCATCAGGGTTCTCCCATGTCTCACGTATCCTCACAGCAGAAACTCCTGTGAATGACGCTGAGTTTGGAATTGAGACGTCCATTTTAAATTACAGAGATGCTTGCACGGGAAATACAAGCTGCTCATAATAGCTTAACCTAAAAAACGCGATCTCCCCGTCTTACATTTCAGATGGTGTAGCAGACGTTGGTACATCCACTTCCCTATGGCCGGGGCTTCAAAATGGCTTTGCTTGAGCTTTGCTTGAGCCGTGACTGACATCGTTGATATCAATGTGACGACAGGCTACTTGTTAGGCTTCCCATTAGAAGATGGAAAGCATTGTGCGTTCAACCTACCACGAACATCCATCGATAATGCCACAGCTTCCTGGTTTATGGTCGCTGCAGCTACACCAGGAGTAGATACATCCCAAGTTGCCAGACTAGTAACAACCTCTGTTGAACGACTGTACGCATCTTGGCCCTGGTAGGAAATATTTGGTACAACCGGTGGATCTTCGTTGAGGTAAATGGGCAACTCTCTGTCGATTTTCTATTGGTTCCAGCGGATATCACATTCATTGGTTACATTTTCGGGGCCAAAGTTCTTCTTGCTGAAAATCTCTGTTGAAGGAAACAAACATTAATAATGGTATTGCTATTTTGCCTCAAGTCCACGGACTTTAGTACAAATTCAGGACTATGCCATATCCTTGTGCACATTTTCCAGTATGTGGAAGGACCAATGGATACCGTAGCATACAATGACGTTGCCGCAGAGTGCTTTCTGGGAGCGACAGGAAATTTGAAAACCTCCGATAACCCGCAGATTCTTAAGTGAACACTCGGATGCGATTCATAAGTGAAGATCCAATAATTGACAATGTTAAGCCAGAAATTGAAAAAAAAAGGAGTCAAAACATTGATATGGCACAAAGAGCTTCACGCTCCAAACAACTAGCCCCAAGTGAAACTACGACGTACAGCCCAGTTGTAGGGGTCTCAGCCCTCATTTGTTACACTTTATACGTGTGTTGAGTTCGAAACAGGACGACTGACGACACATTATCCAGACATTACAAGGGGAACAGGTAGGTTGGGGGAACGACATATATTATAGACGACGAGACAGGAGACCAAGACGAACGAAACGACTACATTGAAGAGTGAGAAAAGAGAGAGAGAGATCAAGTCTGAACAGCAAGATAAAGGACCTGGGTAGCTATGGCAAATATGGGCGCGCAAGTAGCTACCCAGGCCAACGGAACAAAAGGAGACAAAAGGTGAGTGCGCAAGTGCCTGCAGGCCAGCTAGAAAATGCACGGGAGGTACCTAACACGTGTAACCCTCTCTCTCTCACTTTCTCTCTCTCTTTCTCTGTCTTGCTCTCTCTCTCTCTCTCTCTCTCTCCCTCTGTGTCTTGCTCTCTCTCTCTGTTTTTGAGTTGATTGCTTTCTTGCTTGAACCTCTGCCGCGCCTTTGTTTTCGTAACAAAAAAGTAAATTATCGTGTCCGTTCCTAAAGGGAACTCACGACGGCCGCTAACACCCGATAAACTCTAGCGGCAGATGCAGCGCCTAACAGTGGGGGTGAGTGGATAAGTCTCACAACCACTGGCACAAGTGCCGAAAACGACCCCATTAGCTGCATCCATGTACCCCTTGTGCCTGGCCACAAGTTCCCAGTTGACTGTGTATAGCAGCACGGCTGGAAAAACCGCTCCCAGGCAGGACTTGAACCAGGTACCTCTCGTATCTCAATCATGGTCTTTGACCAACCCACTGTGTACTTCTCGTACTCCCCTTTATGTACTAGTATTGTGCAAACCCTCCTTATAGTCTGTCTCACTTTGCCGCGGGATGTTTTTATTCTTAATGATTTTGACGCTCATCATTCGCTCCCTTTTCACTGGACAGTTCTGTCCGTTTGGTTTTAGCGAATTCCAATAAAGAAAACATCAAACAAGCTAACAGCTTTTCATACGTCCATTTCCTACTGCACTACGCCAGCGTAAACAAACCTATCCAGCCTTCAATGTATCAGAATACTATAGAGTGTATTTCACAAACAAAATGACACGTAAACATTTTATCTCCCTTACATCCCTTCCTGAGTTGGTGATTTTGGGAAAATTGTCTCAGACGGAAATCCTAAACCATAGGAACAGGTGGAAGTGGCGTTAAGCATGTAAAACTAACTATGTTCCCACGCCAATACAAGGAACTTAGTAGCGCTTAATCATCCAACTCTCGACCGACTTCCTATAAAATGACCTGCGGCTAAAGGCAGAGACAGGACTTTTAAAATTCATGGCTAACACCAACTCAATAAAATAGACAACGATCATCATCATTCTTAACTTACTGCTGGTTTGCTGGATTTCTCGCATGTACGTGAAACGCATGTCCATACAGTAACTTTGAGGACAAGACTGATGTGTGCACATATTGCAGGTATGAAGTTTGTTTCTTTATGAGTTTGGGCAAGGGTACACCCAGTTGAATATTTTACAAAATAACTTTTTCTTGTACGTTGATCTTCTGGTTCTTGCCGATTTCTCGGTCTATCGAATACGATCTATACGCTTTGTTCCTCTATGGACAATTCAATGCGAGCCGCGTTCATGAGAACGTAAAGTTGATAACCACCGAAACGACGCACAACATACCTTGCACTGGTGAGGCTTCTCCCCAGTATGAATACGTTCATGATCACGAAGATGTGGGGATTGTTTGAACGATGCTTCACATGTCTCGCACTTGTAGGGTCTCTCCCCTGTGTGCATGCGTTCATGATTACGAAGATGTGTGGAATGCTTGAACGATGCTTCACATGTCTCGCACTTGTAGGGTCTCTCCCCTGTGTGCATGCGTTCATGATAACGAAGATCTGCCGATTGCTTGAACGATGCTTCACATGTCGCGCACTTGTACGGCCTTTTCCCCGTGTGAACACGTTCATGCCTACTTAGATCTGATGTTGTCCTGAACGATGCTTGACAAACCTTGCATGCGAAAGGCTTCTCTCCGGTATGAAAACGTTTGTGTACTTTTAGACTCCATGAATGAGAAAGGTATTTGCTGCAGACATCACACTTGAATGATCGCTCTGCAGTATGATCACGTTCATGGCGACGAAGATGAAATGCGCTCTTGAACTGTCTGGGACACTCGCGACACTTGTGTAGCGCTTTATCAATAGAACTTTTTCCATGATCCGGAACCATAGCGGTAATTTGAGACCCAACGGGGTGATGTCTGATATCATGTCCGCGTACTCCCTGCGTGTCGATTGCACCCCCTTCTTCCGATGTCATCATTTTTCCCGTTTCAGAAAGTATACTGTGATCCAACGGATAACTGGAGAAAGTTGTATTCGCCGTCAATATCAGCACTGGTTGTACAGGCAGCTCCGGGTCGGCATTACCACTGTACTTGGAAGGCGAGTCGTCTCCGAATCCCAATTTAAAAGATTTTCCAGGTCGAGCGCCCTTCCTTTCATCGTGCGAGACTTGTCCACTTTTACTTGGGGATGATATACAAATTTCATAATGATCTAAAGCACTTGCTGAACTACCTCCTTTTATACTTCGTCTCGCCAAAGGCGGTACAGGCGATGCCCCGGAAGTATCTACTTTGTGGAAAGAGAGCGTGTCCCCTGGAACTATGTCGGGCAATACCTTTGCTACTGCATTTTGCATACGTTGATCAACGCCTGTGATAGGTGAGTCGGAAGATGTCTGAGCAGAAAGTGTGCCATATTCGGATATATTCCTGTTGATCCTGATTAATGGCGGCATTGGGGGCAGCTCATTAGAATCCACACTGCAGTCAGACATCGACCCTTCAAAGTCTTCCATTTCTCACTCAAAAACTGCAGTACAGGAAGGGATGAACTATACGTTACTAGCGGAACGAAAACACCAACAAAACTAAAGTACAAGTCAGATTCAGCACTTTAGGGAAAAGAAATCATCTTGATGGTTGCGCATGGTATTTCAATTGCAAATCAGTAGAAGCCCACGTGACAAATGGTGCGACCTGCTAACACAGGGAGTGAGTTAGACCTCTAAGCCCAAATTTCACACCGTAGAGTGTCGAGATTGTATTATCCTAATCGTCCATTTGATTTGACCGTATCACTAAACGAACTGTTTCAAGAATAGGATGTCCTTCTGCATCAGCCGTTAGCGACCTTACAGATCCCGGGATCCATCATTACATACAAGAGAGTTAGTAAGCTGTGAATATTTTCGTGAGCACAGGGTAACCCATGCCTACTCCGCACAAAGTGATTTTAGTTTGATAATACATTACCTAGGTTTCCACTTCCCTTTCTCACCGTCAGAATGTTCTTTTCACAGATATGGAGGTACAGTCGTGGCAAGTGAAATCTGACAGTTGGCGTAAGGGACTGCGCCATGCATCCTGCAGTCCCTGCAGCCCTGCTTACGTAGTACATGACTTGTGTTACACACAACCTTTATCCGCCTCATCACAGAACTCGTACTAGTCACAGGCAAGGTTCACAGTCAAAGTTCAAACGGTGCTGGCAAAAATGAATGAGGATTGGATACCAATACTCCTTATGTTTACCATGTTTGTGAACTGTGTGTATCTCCTCTGTGACCTTCTCGGGGACCAGGGAATCTTCCATTGGCACAGAGTATATGATTTACTGCAAGGATCAAAGCGTTAGACGCTCGCCCTGCAATGATGATTTAGATGGACACGACGCCTTGGCAGGTCACTGTTGGCCAAAACATACATGTACCCCACACCCTACCAGCCTTTCCTTTCACCTACCGTCACTGACTTGTGAGTTGGTGATGTATTTGTCTTGTGCATTTGGCAATTTTCACATGCGACGTTAGACGTCCAGTATGATTTGGTTGGCTGCCATGTGGCTTCTACTTCGCACATTCTCTATAAGCACCCAATATTGACGTTTAGTTATAGCGGAGCCTTATTATTTACCTTTCTCTTTCTCTTAGGTAGTGAATTAGCACTTCTGTTAGTTGTGTCTGGCAGGGTTCAAACATCTCCATTCTACACTATTTGGTTTCTGTTAGTTTGTCACATATGTGTGTTAGTTGAGAGTGTTTACTTCGCGACAGTATCTTAATCTGCTGTAGAACAGTATTCTTTTGTCCATCCCCTTTCATTCAACGCTGGTTCTTATCTGGTGAGATCCCACTATACTTATTATCAATATGGAACGAAGAAATCTTGTCAGGAGTAACTACTTCCTGCAGTGGAGTGTTGCTGGTGAACTATTCGCGCCAGATGTTCCCACGCGGTTTGATCTCGTCTGGACGAACTAGAACCTACTAAATTACTGATTCTGATAAACAACTTAATACGTACACATACACATTACTCCCTTGTATCGTTCTGAACTCAGATCTACGGCACGTGTACCAGTTTATTCGCCTAGACCACCCCTACCACCTTCAGTCTCAGCTTCTGTGAAGGTCTCTTTATTATTTCTACTTTATTCACTTCTTTCGAAGGCGATAAGCCAGACCCACCGGGAAATATTTCCATGGGTGGGACAGCAAAAAGAAAGTGAAAAACAAAAACAAAAATAAATAAATAAATAAAACCTAAAACCAAAGGGACAAGAACTAGTTGAAGGAAGAGGAAGAAAGGAAAGAAACTCAATCCGAACTCCAACATCAAAACAATAATAAAGAATTTGCAGCGACAGGCAAAAATACATCAACCAATGAAGGGAGTAGTAACAAAGGAAATATCAGTCTTTATCAGTCGTTATTCAAGTCTCTTAGCTATTGAACATGCAAACGCAGCAGAGGTGCATCTACATGTTAAGGATAGTTCTCAGTATTTTAATCGAACCTTGTATAGCCTCCTGTTGCACAATAGCCAGGTCTCCTCCCTGCACAGTCCGAAGGCATTGAGGAGTCTCCCCCACCAAGCCTCCCAGGGCACCGACAACCACAGGGACCACGTCAACCTGGGTGAGGGACCAAATCCTCGAAATCTCCCGCTTCAAATCATAATATTTCGAGCGCTTTTCAGCCATTTTCTTATTGATGTTGTTCTCACCAGGAACGCTGATGTCTATAATGTAGGCGATGCGCTCCTTGTCATCAACAAGGAGCAGATCGGGCCTGTTTGCTGATAGTTCCAGTTTATTATTATTATTATTATTATTATTATTATTATTATTATTATTATTGTGCCTGAGAGACCAGCCGGCGTCGGTGCGTCCGCTGCTCGACCGGACGCCTCGACCATCCAGCTATGGTATGCCGATAACGCGGGAGCCGCTGGCCTGCTGTGGCGCCTTCGCACCTGGTGGGACCAGATCTGTCAACTTGGCCCAGCATTCGGCTACTATCCAAACGTTGCCAAGACTTGGCTGGTTGTCAAGCCCGAGCATCTCGATGCTGCCAACGCTGCATTCGCCGACACCGATGTCCACATCACCACTGAGGGCCGCCCCTACCTGGGTGCTCCTCTGGGCTCGGAAGCCTTCAAGACAACATTTTGCAATGCTCGAGTGGAGGCTTGGGCATCTGAGATGCGTGAGCTGGCGAACGTGGCCGAGGCCGAGCCCCAAGCCGTGTATGCCGCACTGGTCTTTGGGTACCGTCACCGCTGGACATTCCTGATGCGCGTGTCGAGCTGTGCACCAGACGTCTTCGAGCCTCTCGAGTCCTCTCTTCGCTCCGTCTTGTTGCCAGCTCTATTGGGTGTGCCAGTCGTCCCTGCCCCTCTACGCAGCCTTCTTGCTCTGCCTGTGCGTCATGGTGGCCTTGCAGTGCTCAATCCAGTTGAGGCTGCCCCGCAACAGCGGACAGCATCACTGTCCATCACGAGCAGTCTCCAGCAACTTATCGCGGACCAGTCCTCCCTCTACAGCGTGGACCCAGCAGCCATTTGCGCCGCCAAGGCTGCTGCCAAGCAAGCCCAGTCTGTGACAACCAAGACCGTCCTGCAGACAGCTGGTCCAGAGGCCCTACCACCAATGCTTCTGGAGCACCTCCAGGCCAAGGGAACAGGTGCATGGCTGACCTGTCTTCCTGTTCGCGAGCATGGATACTCCCTCGACCGGCGGTCCTTCGTTGATGCCCTATGCATTCGGTATGGCCTCACCATCCACGATTCACCTACCGAGTGTCCATGCGGCCGGCCGTTCACCATCGACCACGCAATGATCTGCAAGTTGGGCGGCTATCCCATCCACCGGCACAACCATGTCCGCAACTACCTGGGCCAACTTCTTTCTCAAGTGTCTGAGGATGTGCAGCTGGAGCCACCGCTGCAACCTCTACCGACGGTCCGCACGTTTGACCATGGTCCTGCCCTGCTCACTGCGGACGACGCCAGACCGAACATCAAGGCCAGGGGGGTTTGGTCGGTACAGACTGATGCATTTTTTGATGTAAGGGTGTTCTATCCCAACGCACAGTCGTACCGATCTCTCCCGCTGGCTGAGGTGTTCCAATGGCACGAGCGTCAGAAGCAGTCGGCATACGGTGCCCGGATCCGGGAAGTTGAGCACGCGTCGTTCACCCCGATCGTCCTGTCTTCTGCTGGTGCCCTGGCGAAGGAGGCCACCCGGTTCCTGAAGCTGCTCGGAACGAAGCTCTCCACCAAGCTCTCGCAGCCTTATCCCCTCGTGATGGGAAAGCTGCGGACGGACCTGGCTTTCAGCCTTGTCCGCGACTCCGTCCTGATGGTTCGTGGGAGTCGCCGTGCATTCCGTGCACCTGGTCTGGCAGCGGATGTGGATGCTGTTTCTGTGGAGGCCCGCATTCTCGCCACTACGTGACGCTAAGTCCTCCTGGGGTTTGCCGCTCTCCGGTCCTCTTTCATCCCGTTCTCCCCTCTTTTTGGGGGATTCTTTGTACTTCGTCTTTCTTGTTTTTCTTGTTCCTTTGTTTTTTGTAGGACAGATTTTTGGGGTACTGATTTCGGTCGTTGTTGTGTCTGACTCTATTCCCAATATCTAATTCTGTGGTTGGTTTTCCAACTCATTGGGTTGTAGTTTCCATCATGAGTTTGATTCCATCGTGAGTTTGATTCCATCGTGAGTTTTGATTCTATTTGCTATTTTTCGTTCCATTTTTGAGCTCATATTTTTTTTCCTGATTTCTTCTCCAGTGTATGTTGTATTGCATTTTAATACATTGTGTTAATTTTTGCCCGTAAAAGAGGCTTGCACTTCATTAAAAAAAAAATAATAATAATAAATAAAAATAAAAAAAATTATTGTGTAGATTCACAGGAAGTGTGAGTTACGAAGTCTGAAGAAAACGTTGAACGGTCTCTGCTTGGATGACGACTACACCATAGCTCAGCGGTTAGAGCATCGCTGGCTACAAGCGAGGGTCCCTGGTTCGAGTCCTGGTGGTGACAGTCAATTTTTTCTTCAGACTTTTCCCGTTTGTCTCTTTCCCTCAAAACCAGTCAATATTATTATTATTATTCGTTATTTATTCGCCTGTGTGGATTCACGGGAAGTGTGAGTTACGAAGTCTGAAGAAAATGTTGAACAGTCTCTGCTGGGATGACGACTACACCATAGCTCAGTGGTTAGAGCATCGCTGGCTACAAGCGAGGGTCCCTGGTTCAAGTCCTGGTGGTGACAGTCAATTTTTTCTTCAGACTTTTCCCGTTTGTCTCTCTCCCTCAAACTAGTGAAGATGTTATGACTTGGGGCTCCCCGCGTGCTAGAGTGTACGTGAAGTGTGTGGGTACAGTGAGGGCTGCGTCCCACCCGCCTGTGTGGATTCACGGGAAGTGTGAGTTATGAAGTCTGAAGAAAATGTTGAACAGTCTCTGCTGGGATGACGACTACACCATAGCTCAGTGGTTAGAGCATCGCTGGCTACAAGCGAGGGTCCCTGGTTCAAGTCCTGGTGGTGACGGTCAATTTTTTCTTCAGACTTTTCCCGTTTGTCTCTTTCCCTCAAACTAGTGAAGATTATTATTATTATTATTATTATTATTATTATTTGTCTCTTTCCCTCAAACTAGTGAAGATTTTATGACTTGGGGCTCCCCGCGTGCTAGAGTGTACGTGAAGTGTGTGGGTACAGTGAGGGCTGCGTCCCACCCGCCTGTGTGGATTCACAGGAAGTGTGAGCTACGAAGTCTGAAGAAAATGTTGAACAGTCTCTGCTGGGATGACGACAACACCATAGCTCAGTGGTTAGAGCATCGCTAGCTACAAGCGAGGGTCCCTGGTTCGAGTCCTGGTGGTGACAGTCAATTTTTTCTTCAGACTTTTCCCGTTTGTCTCTTTCCCTCAAACTAGTGAAGAATTTATGACTTGGGGCTCCCCGCGTGCTAGAGTGTACGTGAAGTGTGTGGGTACAGTGAGGGCTGCGTCCCACCCGCCTGTGTGGATTCACAGGAAGTGTGAGCTACGAAGTCTGAAGAAAATGTTGAACAGTCTCTGCTGGGATGACGACAACACCATAGCTCAGTGGTTAGAGCATCGCTAGCTACCAGCGAGCGTCCCTGGTTCGAGTCCTGGTGGTGACAGTCAATTTTTTCTTCAGACTTTTCCCGTTTGTCTCTTTCCCTCAAACTAGTGAAGATTATTATTATTATTATTATTATTTGAGGGATTCCCCAAAGGCCGAAGCCTAAATCAAGGGGGTCTCCGAGAATAAATATATACACGTGTACAATGCGTGTACAATAGGGTGCAATTCTTAAAAGGAAGAAAATATTAAGATAAAAAAGATTAATGTGAAGAGGTTAAATAAGAAGCTTGAGCAGAAGCAAGCGAAAAGGGTACTGGCAAAGAAGGGGGGCAATCAGGAAGTGAGGAAACCTCGAGGATGGAATCTATACCTGTGGAAATGGGACTTAACATGCCGGCAAAATACACTACGGGTTTCAGATATCCTAATCTCGGTAGGCAGGGAGTTCCACGTGGTGATCATGGAATGTAGTAGAGTGGATCGGAAACAGGGACCAGTGTGAGTGGGCAGGAGGTAAGAGTGGGGACGTCGTGCACTCTTGGATAGAACTATGTTGAGATTATTTAGGGTTTCCGGGTATTGGCGGGTGAAATGGTAAAACAGTTTGAGGCAATGTATATGCCGCCGCAACGCAAGACTTTCCCATTCAGCATCTTCAAACCCGTTCTCCATGCCAAGAGGAATGGGAACTCTCCGACGGTGTAAAATACTGCCTGGCCACGCGTGCTTGCAATCGTTCCAAAGTGTCAATATTTCCTGCGGCCAGTTTGTTATTCCACAGAGGTGAACCATACTCAATGGAGGGACGGACGTATCCTTTGTAGAGGCGGGCAATGGGGGGGCAGGCAGAGTATAGGCGGGCAGGGGTCAGATTGGGTGACATGTAGGATAGCAGAACAACGCGACGACGAAAGTTGGAGGTGACACTATTGATGTGGGTCTGGAAAGACAGGCGGGGATCCAGGGTGATTCCTAGATGGCGGTGGGTAGTCGAGGGACATAGGTCTGCAGCATCCACAGGCAGTGCTGGGGCAGGAGTCTGGGCGGGGTCAAGTTTGCCGAATACAACACGCACAGATTTAGCGGCATTAAACCTGCCACCAAATATAGCAGCCCAGTCCATCACCATGTTCACTGCTGACTGTAGCTTTTTAGGTGCTGCTGTTGGCGGTCGGGATAACCCCAGCGCAGTATCATCAGCATAGAGGTATGTTTCCGTCCTGTTGCCATCAGGGATTGATCTCGGGAGGGTATTAATAATAATAATTAAGATGGGGCCAAGGTGGGAACCTTGAGGAACTCCCGGCGAGATAGGGGCGAGGGGGGAAAGGTCTTCGCCAACTTTGACCTGTAACTTGCGAGCTTCAAGGTAACCTGCAAACCAAGTAGTAGCCGTTTACTTGCATGGTGGTTGTAGAAGGGCCAGAAGGGTAGGATGCGGGACGCGATCAAATGTCTTGGCAAAATCCAAGAAGACCACATCATACTCCTTGCCGCTGTCCATGCTCTTGGCGGCGCTAGCCGTTAAATGTATCAGTTGGTCAACTGCGCTCCGACCGTGTACAAACCCGAACTGATCCGAAACTATTACATCTTCATTCCTAAGGAACCTGCTAAGACGGCGCACGCTACAATCGAATCAAGCACTTTGGCGACCGAGTTCAAGAGAGAAATAGGGCGGTAGTTCTGGGGTTCTGCTGTGGAACCTCTCTGCTTATAATTATATTGGTACAACTTGCGCCGTTTTCCACGATAGTGACAGGCGGCCTTGTGTTATACTTAAATTAAAGACTTTGCAGAGGGAGTGGGCAATGACACCAGCGGTCTCCTTCAGAATGCGGTTCGGGATGTCACCACCGGCAGCTTTATGGACAGGCAATCTCTTGAGAGTATCAAAGACGTCGTAGGCAGATATAACTGAGATATCGAAGGGGATGTTGGCGTAGGTGGGGGGTGCGGAATAGGTAGTTGTTGGGCGTGGGTGTTGGAGCATTGGTTGGAGAACACGTCAGCCAGCAAGTGCGCCTTGGAGGCGTCTGTGGTTACAACCTCGCCTCCAGACTCAAGGGATGGAATTGGTGCACGCGTTTTTAGATATATTCGAGAGCTGTTTGGCTTGGCGCCACCACTGGTACGGACTTCGTTCTCTGTCAATCCGTGCGCTCATGTTCTCCAGGTAGATCGCTTGAGAACGTCAGATGGAGGCTAGATAGGCATTGCGGGCAACTTTAAAGACAACACAGTGGGTTGTTTTAAGTTTGTACGCTTGGCTAAACGGAAAAGGCGGTATTTTTTCTTGCAAAGAGTGGCATGGAGGCCAGTGTACCAGGGTGTATCTGTTCTTCGCTTTGTGGTAATAGTTCTCATCGGCACGTGTGAGTAGATTGCCGTAGTAATGCAGGAATGCCAACTATCCCATGCTTGCTCAACTGAGGACATCCTACTGATGTCAGACGAAAGTGGAAGATTCCATATGTGGTCTCTGAGTGCATCAAAATCGGTGTTTACGTAATCAGGAACGACACGTGATTGACTGGGAGATGACTGGGCAAGGGAAGGCAAAGCAACTTTGAAGACAACGGGACACTGATCGGAAATGGAGGACAGCACTTGAAAGTCACATACATGCTGTGGTGTGTTTGTGATGACAAGATCAAGGAGCGATGGACCCTGGCGGCCAGTGGCAGAATATCTAGTTGGGGTGTTGTGGACGAGTTGGATGAATCCAAACCGGTCTCATGATTTGAGTAGAAGCTTGCCTTCTGCTGTAGACGGGTCTGTAGAGTTCCATGTACGTAGTTTAACGTTGAAGTCCTTGCTTGTTGGAGTGGGTGAAAAGATGCCCAGACCCTTATTCGGTGGAGCTGCTTAAACCACATCGCCACTGCTGCTGGGTGGAGCCCCATCTGATGTTCTCGTACCTTTGCATATCCATTGGCACTTTTTCGATTGCCCTTTTCACTTCTAGGGGGCTTGACGTTCGCTCTACTTGTCCAGATTTGTCCAATTACGATTTAGCAATGAGAGCTCCATCTAGTAATAAAATAAGTAAATAAATGTTATCATGCTAATATCACCACTGCCGTCTCCATTGCATGTTGTCAGTGTATCAAGACCCGCAACTATTGGACTCGAATCCCTAATGTTAAATTTATATGCCTCTCTGGATATACTAGAGTGAAAACTAAACCGAAACACGACTTCTACACGATTGATCCATTTTCTGTAAATATCTCACAGTAATGAAGCACTAAGAACTCAGATGGTGAATCAAGGAAAAAATGGTAACATGGAAAACTGTGGGCACAAATGAAGCACTAAGCCAGCAATCGCATGTCATCACGTACATTCAAAATCAACACAATTTTTCGAATCGACCTTTTTTGAGCAGCACGTTTCAACGAGGACGAAGCAAAGTCCCCCGAACGAAGCCCAGAGGAAGAAAATCACCCTCTCCACTTCACCATCACGATACTGACATAGATACGAGACGAAACAACTAAAGGTGTCCCGACATATCACCGAACGACAATTCACCGAGCGACAGTTCACCGACTGACAGCTCACCGAACGACAGCTCACCGAATACCCAGTTCACAGAATGCCCATTTCACCGAATGCACAACTCACAGAATGACAGTTCACCGAGCGGCCAATTCGCCGAACAGACATTTCACCGAAAGAAAGAAAAAATAAAGAAGGAGGGAGAATTTTGAATTTTTAAATATATTTCAAAGATTCCCCAGAGGCCATTAAGCCTATCGAGGCGGTTTCCATTTACATGTATGTACAGAGGTGAGCAGATCAACGAGGAACAATAGACAAGCAGCGAAAATGTTGCAATTCCAGCTAATCACTCCACAACGTTGAAGGTCAGGTTGTGTGCAATTCCTCTGAGGAATTCAAAGGTGGTCGTACCTCGAATGAGTGAAGTAGGGTTCTCAGCCTTCTGTCACAGTTTGCGTATTTCTTCTTTCTTTTCGCTGCACCGTAGCCAGCCAACAGCCTCCCGCCCTCACGTTCAGTTGAGCTTTGTTCCTGGACAAATTCGCCGATAACTTTCCATATCGTCGGGTGGCGGCACAAAACAACTGAGGTGAATCTCCTGTGCCATCCTCCGTGAGCGTTGTTAGTCCTGTCCTCTCCACCAAGGCTACATTCGTACACGTTCCACAGAGGGATCGGAAACATTGGCGTCCGTCGTTGTCCACTGATTTCGTCTTGGCGTTCAGATGTAATATTGCTCAAAGTAGGCAACGACTTCAAGGGCCCCCGCCTCATCTGGCAGAAAGTCCTCCAAACATCGCCTGTGGGCACAAACGCTAATGCTGGCAACATCCAAATTTGCACAGCGAACAGAGGATTTTGGCCCTACCGTTCTTGAAGGCCATACGCCTGCACATGCCGATAGATTTTTTGGCAGAGGTGAAAAGAGCATCCTCTCGTCACTACATCCGGAAACTTCACCTTAAAGGCTTTGATAGCTGCCAATTCAAAGTCGGTAACGACGGTGGTTGGCTCCAAAGCCTCCTTGTGGCCAATTAGCACCTGCAGTAGCTCCTCATAGATCGCTTGCGTATTTTTGTGCTTACCATTTTGGTCACAAATTAACCGTGGAAATGTAGTCAATTTTGCACGCAAACCCGACACATGCACATGCACTCACTGGTTATGCGACGTCTGGCTGTACACGTACTACATTTGCCACATTACGTGCAACCAGCGCCAGTATGTCAGTGCCAGCATTTCAGCCCGGCGAAACTGAGCGCCAGTGAAGTTAGCCTGACCAGTCCTTACAATTATTTACAGTAGAATTTCGGTGAGCTGTCTTGTCGGTGATATAGCCATTCGGAGAAATGTCTTTCTGTGAAGTGTCTTTCGGTGAATTGTCCAGTCGTTGGATTGTCCATTAGATGATTTGTCTTTCGTTGAAGTGTCTTTCGTTGAAGTGTCTTTCGGTGAGTTGTCATTCGGGGAATGGTCGGTAAACCAAAGAATCCACAAGAAAACTGATCGGCAATCAACGCGCTGACTTTGGTCTGAAAATATCTATCACGATCAAAAATGTACGAGGAGCACTCAAAATAAGCTACAGACGTACCTTTATTACTCTCTACTCCTTTTTCAAGACAAAAAAGTCGACTCTCCACTTTCAAACCAGGAACCAGACATAACAGTGGTCCTTTTCAGCTGCTCCGCGAGCGCCGGAAATGTTCACCAAGGGACGCAGAGCAGCATCCATTCCTGAAAAAGAGCTAAAATACGAGTTGGACTGCATGCCTGAGTACATGAGTATTGTATTGTATTGTATTGTATTGTATTGTATTTATTTAAAAGGATTCTCCAAAAGCAAATGGATGCTTATCACGGAAGTCTCCCACATAAATATCGCAAGAAAAATGGGGAAATGGGGGAGAGGAGAGTGGAAGATGAAGCATGGGAAGAAGGGAAACAAGTACCTAAATATCGAGGTATAGAAGCAGGAAAGAAATCGACGAGGGAAGAAATCACCTCTGCAGATAATAACGGGACATTTAGATGAAAAAAACCCAGCAAGGATTAATTTCAAGGAAAAAAAAATTCTCAGACGGAAAAGTTCGGAATTCCAGTCAGAGAATATCTATGCTGTGAGTACAGTTGAACATCGATTATCCACACATCGACTATCCGACCATTCGATTATCCGTAACAGTTTTTTGGGCGCATGTGCCGTAGAGTACGCACTGTGCATGTAGTGAGCCATTCAAAAAATACGAAAATTTTGAAAAGTAAAAAGAAAAAAGGTCGTGTGGCTAGTAATAACCACTGAAAGTGTGTGAGTGACAGTTTTTTCTTATCCAGTACATGCAGAAAATAGTCAATTTCAGCGTTTCTGCTCCAAACAGCAACTTACTTCGACTAGCTACAAAGATTGCACCAAAGGATCAAACAACAACCGTTTTCTTCATTTTTTGACAGGTGGCTTCCTTGTGCTTGGCCCAGCACGCCAAAAATCACACCTCGGAGGAGTACAAAAATTACAACTCCCAGATGTCCTCGATTGATGGCCAAGGCTAGTTCGCAAATTTTAAAAGAATGCTCATATTGGACTTAAAATGCCCAGGGCAACGTGATGGCAACATATATAAGAGCAAGGTTAATTTAATACTCTTTAGTGTCAGAAGTCATTGCGTTTAAACAGTCACTCTGCACGCTACAGGGGAGCAACAAAGTATATTCCTTCAATCGCCACGCAAAGTGGTCATTGACTACCCCAGCTACGTAATTATTATACGCATTTCCGCGGCAGCGTCAACCAAGCAGTTGATCCACACATTAGCTTATGCTGGACATTGAAACAGAGCAGATGTAGATATCTCCTAGAGAATGGGGCTCTACAAACCAATGACCAAAGTTAGCAATTCAGTAACATAGAGTAACATGGAGCGTCATAAAATTGGTATCTTTGGGAAAAACGTCATCATTATTGTCTCTTCATATAGCATCATGGTCAATGGGTGGCGAGATAATGAAAATGTACGAGGTTCAGTTTCCAGATAATTATTAAAAGATTCAAATAGTTGCCCTTGCCGCCACCGGAGCCACCACCAGTGCCGTTGGTGGCTGGGGTTGGGGAGGAGTCGGCAACAACGACAGTACCGCCAATCACAGAAATTGATCCCATTTCTTTGACACATTATCCGGCTGTGCGGACACCGCAGCACCCTCCGGCGCTTGATCCGTGGGTCCAGAGACCACGGAGGTCGACCGCCAATTATTCAACCGAAATATACGCTAGGAATGGCCAAGGCCCACGCGGAGCATCGAAGGAGACCGGAAGCCGGGGGCAAAACGGAACACAATCTCGGGACGTAGATGAGGTAAGGACAGTGGCACGGGGCAGACGTAGGAAGGAGAACATGGATGGTATCAGACGACTGACTGGTGGTGAATATGAGTTGGGTGCTGATGCGGCGGATGACGAGGATACAGATGACGACGAGGCGGATGACGGCGAGGATACAGATGACGACGAGGCGGGTGATGACGAGGCGGCGGATGACGATGAGATCATCTGGTGGTGATGGTGATAAAACGGACGAGGAGGAGTCAGGTAGCAGGGAAGGTGATGGAGCTGATGAGGGTGAAATTCGTAAGAAGTCAGCTGTGTACTTGCATTTGTTATCTCGTCTCGATTGTTTGAGTTTGTATGATGATTCCCACTTCTCTGTACTGTGTCGTGCCCGTTATGTCCAGCAGTTGAAGGTCCTTGAAGCTGTTTGTATTCGTACGCATAAGCCAGATTTGTGTAAGCAAAAAGAACAAGTTTTAGCACTTAGGTTATTTTCGTGAGTTTGCACCCCGTGTTCATGAGTTGTTTCTGCACTGTTCATGCCCGTTTGTCACACTTACTCTTTATTTTAGTTCTCACTTTTTGTAATACTTACCACAAGTTACCCGTCATGTGTCACACTTCTTTGGATTTTTAACCTTTGTTTTTCCCTTGATCTCCTTAGTTCCGTATTTCTACTGATGATCGGAGCGTGAAAATCGATTTTGGAAACACACAAAACCAAACCTTGAACAAATTGTCATGTTGCGTGGTGATGTCTGCGGCATTCATACTTTTCATAGCTATTATTATTATAGAATGATTGTTGATAAATATGGTGGTAAAGACACACCTGGCAATATGGCGGTAAACACACGCCTGCCCACACACGCTCTCTAGGCTGCAAAGTTCTGTCGTTGCTGTGTCATCTGCTATGTGCCATGCACTACTTGATGTACCAGCCTGCTATGCCGGATACCGCCAACCATGCATCGACCAGGCGCCAGGCGCGAACTGATGGTGGTGGTGGTGAGAAGGAGAGCTCTGTGCCAGAACTTTGCAGCCTAGAGAGCGTGTGTGGGCAGGCGTGTGTTTACCGCCATATTGCCAGGTGTGTCTTTACCACCATATTTATCTACCATAAGTACAGCTGCAGTGGTGTCTTCAAATTCATTCTCCCGAGTCAAGCTCCGTGTGAAGACATCCAAGAAGAAGATTGCCTGATGAGTCCAGCAGGGACGAAACGTACGTCGCAATCGAGCTATGTCGTTGCTGTGTCATCTGCTATGTGCCATGCACTACTTGATGTACCAGCCTGCTATGCCGGATACCGCCAACCATGCATCGACCAGGCGCCAGGCGCAAACTGATGGTGGTGGTGGTGAGAAGGAGAGCTGTGTGCCAGAACTTTGCAGCCTAGAGAGCGTGTGTGTGCAGGCGTGTGTTTACCGCCATATTGCCAGGTGTGTCTTTACCACCATATTTATCAACCATAAGTACAGCTGCAGTGGTGTCTTCAAATTCATTCTCCAGAATGATTGTTATGAGTTTATAAGGGTGCCATGACTGTTTCTAGTCGTGACGAGGGTGTGCACAAACACTCTTCACTGCATGCTACGTAATAATAATAAAAATAATACCTTCTCGTTGTCGCCGCGCTATGCTTTTCCTGAGTCACATCTGGCTGCGGCCAACTACCCTTCACTTTGTGTAGTGTGTCTGTTGCGGTCTATGTCTCTATGTGTGCCAGTATATGTGGAGCGAGAAGTTGTATTTCTCGCCGGCCGAGCGCAGCTAGTTAGGCAAGAAATGATTTCTCGCGAAATATTTTCAGTTGCAAATATGGCATCTGGTGTGTTCTTTATTGTCGCTTCTTTCTCAGACTTCTTCAGTCAGTTTTGAGTCTCACCAGTGTCCCTGCCCTCCCACCCTTCATTTCTGTGCCTATTATCATTGCTTTGTGTATCACTTTTTTCCGTGATGTGCTTGCCATGCCTACATGATGCCTGATCGCCATTGGGGATATACACCCGGTTTTTCCCTCCCAACTGCTTCCATTGGCGCGAGGGTTTTTTCCCGGTTGGCTCGGTCCAGGAAAATTAATCTGACCAAGATGTTCTGCATCATGGCCTATTTCTGCTATCCACTGGCACGCCTATTTTATCTGAGACACTCTGTTCTCAGTCCTTGCTTCCATACCTCACTCGTTATCCGGTTCAAATCTGGCAATGGCCAACTACCCTTCACTTTGTGTATTGTCGCTACTGCGGTCTATGTCTCTATGGTTGCCAGTATATGTGGGGCGAGAACAACGAAGTCCTCTGGAGTCGAAAAAACCTTCTCCTACATCGTAACTTTTAATCGCCTAAAAAGCAATTCGGCGCAGTGTGCCTCTCGAGAATTGTCCCTAGCATAGACCCCGTTTCGACCAATCGACGGCAACGAAATGTCACTCGAGGAAATGATTTTAGGGGTACTGACCGAGAACCTAAAGACTAAAGAATTCATCAGTGCGATGAAAAATCATTGAACTTCACAAACCAATCATTTAGGTGGAAGAATTGGTCCCACAAACAAATGAGCACAAGTGTAGCCGGCTTTAGGAACTGTTTATCCGGCAGTATAACCCTGTTTTTAAAGAACTGAAATAACAGACAGAAGTGATGATTTAAGCACATTCCACTTTACATAGCTCGGGGATTGAGTTGTATGGGACAAAACTGGGATGTTTGATGGATATAGAATGCAAAAAGTGATTTTTGGGAAGAATTGGTTCCCAGGCAATGTTTATGATAGATGTGTGCAGCGATATTATATGTATTACTGCTGTGACAGTGACAACGTAAGCTGAAAACAAAGATGTTTTGATGTAAAAACTATTTTCCTACTTGTAACAGGATGGTCATGAGGTGGGCTGTGGCAATGCAAAGGTGTGATTTTGTATTTTATAGCAAACAAGGAGATACATGTATGCCCAAACCGAGTAAAACAGACAACAATTGGTCGTAATGATCAATGTGTTTGAGTGGCGTAAATGTTTCTTCAGGTAAAGTATGCACCTAGTTGACGTAAATTATAGTACTGATCGCTTTCACACCTGTATGTATGAGCGGATAGTCATGCAGTGAGTTCGAGACTAATTTGTTTGCATATTGTAAATGAAGTTTGTCCTCTGTGTGAGTTCGGGCAGGAGC
Source organism: Sycon ciliatum (assembly GCF_964019385.1). Classification (NCBI taxonomy): domain Eukaryota; kingdom Metazoa; phylum Porifera; class Calcarea; order Leucosolenida; family Sycettidae; genus Sycon; species Sycon ciliatum. The sequence continues at coordinate 8,023,047 of NC_088649.1, read as the reverse complement.
ACACGACTTTGAGAATTCTGTGAATGACCTCTTTCTTGCATATTCACGTTCTCGTTCAGGTCGATTTCTTGGACTGTTGAAATACGATCTACACGACTTGCTCCTCTATGAACGATCCAGTGTGTGCAATCGTTCATGAGCATGCAGAATTGATAACTGCGTGAACGATTTTCGACATGTCTTGCATTTGTAAGGCCCCTCTCTAATATGAATACGTTCATGAACACGAAGATGAGACCCCTGCTTAAACGATAATTCACATGTCTCACACTTGTAAGGCCTCTCCCCTGTGTGAATGCGCATGTGTCTACCTAGATCGTATTTTTGCTTGAACGATGCATCACATGTCTTACACTTGTAAGGCCTTTCACCTGTGTGAATACGTTCATGGTGACGTAGTTTAGATAGACAAGAAAACTCCTTCGGGCAATGCTGACACTTGTGCAACGTTTTATGCTTAGAGAGCTTGGCTTGTTTGGAAACGGTAGTGGTAGCCGGAGACCCTGCGGACTGATGCAGGACGTCATGCCTGGGTTCTAATTGACTTTCGTTCTCATCCCCTTCCTTACACGGATCTTGTCCTTGCTTTTCAGAACTTCCCATACGACCAAACGGAATGCCAGCGGAAGATGCAATCGGTGTCGATGTCAGCAGTGCGTCTCCGTGGAGGTGATTGTGCAACTGCCTGATTTGTGCTGGCCTCCAACGCATATCAGCATCATTATAATAATCTGATACCACATCTGTCCTTGGTTCCTTCTGCTGATCGTCAATCTGAGTTCCGCTGTGGAACGAAACAAATGTAAACAATAGTACAGCTATTTTTCATTTTCAAAGGACTCTAAGAGCATAGCTGGGACACTATCTCATGCCTGTGCACGTGAATGAACAATTGGATATAACTTACTAATACAAATAAATATTCCAATCTTACACGATTGGACAACAGTATGGCTACGGGTCATGATTAAACAACCCACCCCTATTATTTAGCCAGAAAGTGAAATAAACAGACACATATTCAACTACCTGGGAATGAGCACTCGGATTCTTGTCATGAGTAACAATCCCCCCACTTGCTCAGCCAAGAAGTGCACAAATTACGCACAACATTGACATAGCAGAAACGGACACTTTTTTTACCAGCCGTGGGCCATCCCCTGATTTCATAGGTGCCAAACATTTTACGTTTTTCATTCACTATCGTGATCAGGAAAAAAAGAAAAAAAGAAAGAAAGACTCGGATAGTGAGCCCATATATATTTGATGAAGAAAGTAAAAGGAGAAACATGTTACGAGTTATGACAAACTGTCCACCAACGTAACCAGATCTTATACAGTCAGCGAGTGCCACAAAATGGCACAAAACTGACAAGGAGTAATGAGACATTCGGCGACTTGACACCTAGCTCCAACTCTTCTCGAAGGCGCAAACCAACAACCTTCCAACTTGGAAGGCTCAGGTTCGGAAAGGTCCAAGAAGCGAAGGAAAGCGCAACGAAGAAGAGCATGAGCTACGCATCACGGCAACAAAGACCTATCATGACCTATACGGCGAAACGTACGTCTTGTGGAACTACTTGTTATTGTACATAACTAGTCCATCATACATGATAGTGGAGTTCAGTAGGATGTTGGCGTTTCGGTTTGTCACAATTTGACTTCGCTTAGCTTCCCCTTCTATGTTTATTACATAAACTTGAGCCTCCCAAGTTGGGTGGTCTGTTGCTTTGCGTCGACGAGTTGTAGTAAGGCCGGTCTGTCCAATAGTCTTACTAGTTTCGTCATCATCTAGTAACTTTCGGCATTTTTTGTTACCGTGATGCGTAGCTCATGCTCTTCTTCGTTGCGCTTTCCTTCCCTTCTTGGACTTTTTCGAACCTGAGCCTTCCAAGTTGGAAGGTTGTTGGTTTGCGCCTTGGAGAAGTGTTGGAGCTGGGTGTCAGGTGGCCGAATGTCTCATTACTTCTTGTCAGTTTTGTGCCATTTTGTCGTACTCGCTGACTGTATAAGATCTGGTTACGTTGGTGGACAGTTTGTCATAACTCTTAAAATTTTGTCCTTTTCCTTTCTTCATCAGAAAGAAAGACACTCTTAAATACTGTTAAACCGGAAAGTCTAACGAGTCACAAAGTCTGACGTTTTAACGTCCAATTATTTTTTTGTTATTAAAAAACCGTTATCGTAAGATGTCTGTGTAAAGAAGCGCATACAGATGGGTGGCCAGGTAGCCATCGTTCTGCACCTAATCATGCCAAAATTACAAAAAAACGTTAAACCTTCTGGTCGTTAGACCTTCCGGTTTTAGAGTACATCAATATCCTACAGTCCTACTCGTGAATTACAATGAATTTCGTCAAATTTACTCCCAAAACGACACCCTTTGCAAAAAAATACAAAAATATTCAAGTTATCAGAATACTGTACAGTGTTGTCAATTAGAAAAAATGAAAGATCAACAATTTAGTTTCGACTTACATCGCTCCCTGAGCAGGTCTTTTTGGGAAGGAAAGAGGGAAACGTCCAACTGGGCGAACAAATGGCATTGCCGGTGCGGTTATGTATGGCGAGGTATACACTCCTCGTATACCATCCAACTTCGGAATCTGTATATGGACACAATGTAAAAGTGTGCGTTTGATCACGATCATTGTTATTATTGCACTACACATTAAAACTTCAGTGATGTCACTATGTGTCACTTCTTGGTTGTATGCACGTGTTTCACTGTCCATTGGTACAACAATGTTTCCTGTTTAGTGACGCACGAAAACCTGTTCGAATATTTTTGATTTTTCACTATTGCATATTCTGGGAATAAGAGGCAAGGTTCAGTTTATAGTAACGAAAAAAGAACCACGAAACCGCAAGTTACGCTATAATGTCCACTAACACCCCAAATTATCAGCTCATGCAATAGCAGTGCACGACACTGACCGACAGTACTGACAATCTTCAACTAACTGGCTTACAGCTCTAGCACATCTTGGATGCGCACTCCAACAGCCTTCCACATGGGAAGGTTCTAAGTTATAGAAAGAGCATGAGGAGGGGAAGTAACTGGTGGTGTTAGTGGATATTATAGCTTACTTGCGGTTTCTTTACTATAGATCGCATATTCTGTTCACATTTTATTTATTTATTTATTTATTCAACATCTCCTGGCCCGTCCGAAGACTGCCAATAAACATGAGAGGTCAGGTGATAGCCAACCACGGCAAGCTAAAAAGGGAAAAAAAAGAAAGATGCTGTCAGAGAGGGAAAGGAGATAGGGAGAGAAAAAGAAAGGGAGGCACATTAATAATACATGGGATCACTTCGGATGAGACAGTGTGGAAAGCTGGACTGTGAATTTCCTGATATCCTGGCATGTCTTAATGCTAGTAGGCAGGTTAGACCAAAGGGAGTATGCTGAGAAGAAAGGGGATTTCAAAAACAGAGAGGAACTAGCATGGGGCAGTGATAAGGCATTGCGTGTTGGTCTAGTGGTTACAACCCAGTTGTACTTGGCAATATGTTTCGGGACTTGGGCTAGGAAGATTTTTTGCACAAGGATACAAAGATGCTGCTGATGTCGGGCAAGAAGAGGGTGCGTGGAAGCAAGTTTATAAAGACAAAGGGAGGCAAATGTTTGGTCTTTTCGAAACAGAATTTTCAGAAGCAAGCGTTGATGTACCTCCAGTCTGTGGAGTAAAGTCTGAGACAACCCGCACCAAGCTATATCGCAATAGTCAAATATAGGCAAAATGTACGACTTAAAGAACAATTCTCTGCAGTTATCATTCAAGTGTTGGCAGTGGGGTTGTAGCATACCTAAGGACGCACTCGCACGCTTGCACACAGACTGGACTTGTGGAGACCAGGAGAGTTGGCGGTCGAGAATAACGCCCAGGTGCTTGTGCTCGTTAACAACTTTAATAGGTGTACTATTTAGACCAGGAAAATACAGAAGTTGAGTGGGGGGCGAGGGAGAGAAGAACATGGCCTCGGTTTTGGCGAGGTTAGGCTTCAGTTTCCAGGTTTCCATCCATGTTACTGTAGCGTTGACCCCGGACTGCATGGAGGCCGTGAGGTTGTCTGCCGAGCTGTCGGAGCACATCAGAGCAGTGTCGTCAGCAAAAAGACTTACATTTGGTACAAGGGCTGGCAAGTCATTAACGTACAGTAGAAATAGGAGCGGCCCAAGTATGGACCCCTGGGGTACCCCAGACACGACTAGTAATGGGTCTGATAGGGAGGCAGATACTCTGACAGTCTGGTGGCGGCAGGAAAGATAGGATGAGAGCCATTGCAGGGCTGGACCGTGTACCAAGAAGACGGACTCTAGCTTTGCAAGCAGACCACGATGCCAGACGGTGTCGAAAGCTTTCGCTAGGTCAAAGAACACGATGCCAACATGCCGCCTGAGGTTCCGCTGGGTGTAGATGTCTTGTACTAGACGTGTTAGTTGGAAAGTTGTGGAGTCTCCACGGCAGAAACCGGATTGAGATGGTGAAAGCGCTGGGGTGACGTGGCAGTACAGAGACTCAAAGAAAATACGTTCACAGACCTTGGACACAGCGGGAAGGAGAGAGATTGGTCTGTAGTTGCCAGCCTGAGAGCGTTGGCCTTTCTTATAGATCGGGACGATAACAGCAGATTTCCAGACGGACGGAAATACTCCTGTACGATATGACATGTTAAAGAGCAGGCACAAGGGATAGGACAGAGATGGCGCAAGCCATTTGAGAACCTCATTGGGTATGCCATCTTCGCCAGGGGACTTACAATTCTTCAGGAGTTTGAGGTGCTTACAGACGGTAGCAGTCGTGGTAACGACGCGTGTGAGTGGTGCGCTAAGTTCAGGGGCTGGGGACAGCGATGGAATGACCCAATTCGGATCTTCCGGAATGCCGGATGAAACAAACTGCTTGTTCAGTGTGTCTGCAATCGCCTTCACATCGTGCTGGCGGTTGCCATTGGAGTCCGTCAGGTACTGGATTGGGGCGCGGGAGGTCCCGCGGCACTGGTTGCGAATGAATTGGTGGAGTGATGGGCGATCGGGGGAGGAGAGTGTTGCAGAAAGAGAGTTTAGAAAGGAGCGGTGTGAGGTACGAGAAAGGTGCTTGACGAAGTTGCGTTGAACTCGGTAAGCCTCCCGGTTAACCGGCGTTGGGAATTTCTTGTAGATGCTGAAAAGATCACGCTTGCGCTTCACTTCAGATACGAGGGACCGTGTCACCCATGGGGGACTAGATGTCGAGGATGTTGGGTTGGAATGTTTCCGGTTGTTGTAGCCGATAGCAAAGTTAGAGAGGTGCTGTTGGAACCCTCGTTCAAGGACGGCTGCAAAGTGATCTACCGCGGCGTCAACAGTTGGAGAGCCTTCTGGTTGCAGAAACGACCAGTCGTGGCAGGAGAAATCAGCGTTCATAGAGTCCCAGCACTGAGAGGGAACTCGACGGAAGCGATATGGGAACGGTTTGCGAGAAGGAAGTGGCAGGTCTGGATCCGAGGGCAATGAGACGGCGAACTGGCATGAAACCATGAGATGGTCCGAGGAGCCAAGAGCGCAAGCTGTGTGAACGTCCGTCGCCAGCAGGGGTTGGTTCGTGAAGACAAGGTCTAGACATGACTGTGTTCCGGAAGATGTTGTGTGCGTTGGACTCTTTTTTTTTTTTTTTTTTTTTACAAAGACCACTTAATGCCAAACATGAGATGCAGCTAGGGGAAGCACGCACAACCTGAATCGTGGCAGTGGTGGTGAGGTTTAGGGAGCTCCGCCGACCTAGGGTCTCGACATCATAGCCACCCAGACGCACCAAGAGTGGGTGGGGAGGGAGAGCGAGAGAGAGAGAGAGAGAGAGAGAGAGAGAGAGAGAGAGAGAGAGAGAGAGAGAGAGAGAGAGAGAGAGAGAGAGAGAGAGAGAGAGAGAGAGAGAGAGAGAGAGAGAGAGAGAGAGAGAGAGAGAGAGAGAGAGAGAGAGAGAGAGAGAGAGAGAGAGAGAGAGAGAGAGAGAGAGAGAGAGAGAGAGAGAGAGAGAGAGAGGGAGAGAGAGAGAGAGAGGGAGAGGGAGAGAGAGGTTGCGAAATTGTTAAAGTAAAATAAAGGAACATTGAAAATATGAGATGATTGGTGAGGTGACTGCAGCCTCAGCTATTTGGCCAGCAAAGTCATAATTGTTACAGTAGGCCAGCTATTACATTTACAAGGGAGCTACTGTGCCGCAACATAGAGCGAGGGAGAGTATATAAGCTAGCGAAAAAACTTCAATAAAGACACTGTCTCAGATGCGGTGTGTGCACTACGGCTGAGGTGGTTGTGGGAGGTCTGCTAGAGGCTCTCAGTCGCCCAGCTCCAGTGGTGCAGCTGGAGGTGACGGTGGACACGGCACTTAAAGGCTTGCACCAGCTGATCCAAACCGAAGCATGTAAGGGTGCGAAAAAGTGCCGCCCCAGCAGGACACGTTAAATCCGATGGGCACCACCGTTTGTGCTTACTGTTGAAGTCCCCAGCCATTATGACATGGTACGATGACATGGGAACGGTTACCAAAGCACTAGCTAGCATATCACAGAAGTGGTCTATTTCCGTGGTTTTGACTGAGGGCGGACGGTAGGTACAGCAGACGAGGATGGGTGTCGGGGAGCCTAAGATTGGGTGAAGCTCAACCCATACGGATTCACAGGTCGGACGAGCAAGGTCGTCGCGAACTTGGACTCTTCCGAAGCGATTTTGCGGGACAAGAATCGCAACTCCACCATATCCTCTGGTTGCCGTACCGGATTTGTTATCATGAGGTGGTCGGTCGCGACGAAATGTGGTATAACCGGAGATGGTGAGCGCTATGCTTGGATTTAGCCATGTTTCATTTAGACAGATGACATCAGGTTTGTTGAAATCAGCAATGACAGACAGTTCGGCAGATTTGTTAACGATTGAGCGGCAATTTACGGAAAGCAAGGTCAGTTTACCCTGGCAAGGGGGGAAGTAGGGCCGAGCCAGTGGATTCAGCTGTGGTCGCGCCATCATGCTGAGCCTGAGGAGAGGACGTTGTTTGCCTGGTTGGCATTGCTGGTGTCAAAACTGTCCGCGGCAAAACGCCAGGGCCTAACCGTGTGCGAAAGAGCATCCGGCCAGAACCCTTTGTCACCGACTGTGTTCTCATCAGCTGCCTCGACGGTCACCCGTGCGTAGGCAGTTCTGAAGTGCTTGGATGCAAATATGACACCTTCCTGAATCTGCACTCCTCGGGCAGAGCACCATTCAGCAATTGATGATGCGGAGCAGTGTGGCTGCACGTTGCCAACGTAAAACACTTTGCGTTTGGCCCGGGGTGATGCCGTGAGGTCTACTGCCGGCTCGCTATCACGAGCCGGCTTGGTGTAGCGGGATGTTTCCACCCGCCTTGTTATGCTTTGAGCTAGCTGGGACTGACTACTAGTATCTGCCGCGTGCCTTTGTCTCTGGGCGGCTTGAGTGCGTCTGCCCTGGTGTTCCTGCCATTCATGTACTTGTTGTTCAGTATCGGTTGACCTACGGGATGCATCCAGGCCTGCTGCGGGGCTGGAGCTACGACTTGTAGTATTGCTGGACCTACGGGATGCATGCACGCCTGCTGCGGGGCTGGAACTACGACTTGTACACAGTCGTCGCCAAAAAAATCCGGCCAATGCCAAGTATACGCGTACATAGGTATGGTAGGTGGATCTACGCGGTACTTCATCGCGGGTTCATGCACTGGTCTGGAGTGGAGAGTGGAGTGGCACATGGCGGCATGCACTAGCTACAAAATTTAATAGTCTAGGTACTGCCACTGGCACTAGCACTGGCACTGGCACTGAACAGCACTGAACAGTCTGCGCCGCACTCTGCTGCAGTCGGGCTGAGCACTGCGCCGAGTCTGACTCTGAGTGAGTGTAGAAGGCGATGGTTTCAAATAGCGCATACCGGTAGGTTGCAAACCGGACCGGACTCAATATTCACTTTCTCTCTTGGTATTTTGATTAGAAAACATATGTCACAGTGAGACTACGATGTGTTATAACTTATACTCCGAGCCAAAATTTCATGGCTCTGCGATGACCAGAAGCGCCACACCAAGCAGGTGAGTTTTTGACGTGTTGCTTCGCACTGCGACTTGAGTTTTACGACTTTCGAAAAATCAACTTCTTGTCGCAGGTAAACAGCGGCTCGCCTCTCGCCAATAAAGCACCGCATACCAATCAAAACTAATGGAGAAGCACACACAAGGCTTATTGTTACTCTGTACTGGCCGTCGTGGAGCGATAGCATTTACCTAATTTCAGCCTCGGACTAATAGAGTGAATTTGACGTGCACTCTAAAACCTTTCCGATTTGGAGCCACCTCTGAAAAATTGGGCAACTTGGAGGCAATGGGTCAACACAAAGGAGTGGCTCAGTTCGATTGACTCTGGCCTCAGAGCAAACTTCAACATGCCAGTTTCCTTCCACAAACATATTTCGAGTGAACAATCAACGCTGATGATAGGTTTGCATGGTTTGGGCCATACAAATTTGGCTGACTTGTCAAGCCGTTGTCGCCTCTAATAGGCTCTATCAGTCTATGCGGGCCTAGCCTGTCTGTGCAGTGTCAGCATGTGAACAGTGATGAAGTAACTGCAGGCCCGGTCTACCAGTACCACTACATGTACCACTAAACTATGAAGTATGATACAGTGCATGCGGCCCAGTACAGCTACCGGTAGCTAGCATTGCATTTGGCCGGATTTTTTTGGCGACGACTGTAGTAGTAGTCAGGGAGCCGACCTTCAAAAAAGTGGCGCTCCAGGTCGGGCGAGATGGAGTACAAGATCTCTTCAGCAATGGGTTATGGGTCTATCAGAGAAGGGCTTTCGAGTTCTTGGCCATCCCAAAGCTGTGCACGGACATCGCGAGGACGCATTTTGTTCGACGATCAAATTCACAATTGTCAAGCATTTAGGCGCAAATGTTTTTCCTTCTCAGCCGACTTCTCGGTTTGAGAAGTAGGTGCGCACGCTCAAAATTCCAAATCAGTGACGATGCGCCTGTCCAGAAGATGACGACGCTGCAAGCTTACTTTCTCAAAGCGTGACATACATTTTCATTACGATTTTGGCTTTGAAAGTGAGAATAGTATTGCCATCGTCAGGTCCACTAGTCACGAAGCATGGCGCTTCTGGACAAAAGCGCAACATAGAGTGTGTACCAGCAATAGTGCACAATAATACTCGCGCCTACTCCGGCAATTCTGAACGCGTGCAAGCAAAGTTTCAAAGGTATATTTCCAGGTCTGACTGAGGTCGAGTCGAGCGAAGAGTCCGGCAGAGTAGGTGAGATGTTGCTTGCTGACAAGTCGGCCTCCGCGTCCCTGAGTCCTGACTGCCAGTGACACAGCCGTATGCACCAGTGACCAGTCACCGGACGTGCAAGATCATCATCACCCATGTCGGTACTCTGCCTGGCCTATTTATCTGCTGGTGGTGTCAACTCCGTTGCAGTTTGCCAGCTTGTTTGTTCCGGTACTCGTTCTTCACTGGTTCAGGTGAGCCTAGCTGCTTTTGCACAAAATACTTTGTGGATCCTGTGAGAGATCATGTAACTCGAAAACGAGACGTAACGTTGTTTGAAACAAAGGTAGAATGACAATCACTGCCAGTTCCACATGCACTTCTGACAGGAACTACGACAGACGTCTACGTGGCAGCACCAAAGGAGAGCATGGGATAGGCAACATAACAAGATAGAACATACATGCGCGCACGTGCATGTGAGCGAGCTTGTGTACACGCGCGCACGCCCACACACGCTTGCAAGCGTGTACTCACATGTGTGCGAGTGTGCATGAGTGCACACACACGTGACTCTCTGTTCGCACACACACACACACATACATGTGTGCGAACATGCGCGCATTCATCACACACGCGTGCGCACATACACACAGGTGGATGCGCACATGCCAATGCTCACACACACACACGCATACACGTGTACATGTGCACGCACACACACGTGTGCGCGCTTGCACGCACATACACACACAGGTGGATGCGCACATGCAAATGCTCACACACACATACACATGTACATGTGCACGACACACGCGCGCGCACACACAGGTGGATGCGCGCACGTGCATGTGTGCGAGCTTGTGTACACGCGCGCACGCCCACACACGCGCGCAAGCGTGTACTCACATGTGTGCGAGTGTGCATGAGTGCACACACACGCACACACACACACACACACACACACACATGTGACTCTCTGTTTCGCACACACACACACATACATGTGTGCGAACATGCGCGCATTCATCACACACGCGTGCGCACATACACACAGGTGGATACGCACATGTCAATGCTCACACACACACACACACACGCATACACGTGTACATGTGCACGCACACCCACGCGCGCAAGCGTGTACTCACATGTGTGCGAGTGTGCATGAGTGCACACACACACACACACACACACATGTGACTCTCTGTTCGCACACACACACACATAGATGTGTGCGAACATGCGCGCATTCATCACACACGCGTGCGCACATACACACAGGTGGATACGCACATGCCAATGCTCACACACACACGCATACACGTGTACATGTGCACGCACACACACGCGTGCGCGCTTGCACGCACATACACACAGGTGGATGCGCACATGCAAATGCTCACACACACATACACGCATACACATGTACATGTGCACGACACACGCGCGCGCGCACACACAGGTGGATGCGCACATGCAAATGCTCACACACACACGCGCATACACGTGTACATGTGCACGACACACGCGCGCGCGCACGCACACATGTGGATGCGCACATGCAGATGCTCACACGCATACATACATATAAACACACACACTCATGCACGCGCGCATCATTATCTACGAATCTCAGAAACATGCAACACGCGGCCAGAAGTTAATCATCACCAGTGAACTTGCTGTGATTGTGGTACCAATAACATGCTGTGCAAGAACGTCACCATCATCGGCTGCTCTGAGGTAGCATTCCAGAATGGCAATTTACAAAGCCGCTGTCTAGTGCCCTACTATCATCTCCACGGAGCAGCAGTCGGAACCCAGGAGATAACTGCTCGGCATAGCTGCAAACATCGCAAAGGTTACAGCACTGGATGCTTCTAGTGCAACGGGTCACCCCAACCCTGTACTATACTTGCTGGTGCATGTCCGAATGTGACAACCCAATCATTAGCGCCCATGTTCTGGACCGTCACTAGCGCTTCCGCCCAGGGCCTTATTACGGGCTTTTAGGTACTCGCCGATGCATGTCCGAATGTGGCAACCCGCTCAGCAGCACTACACATGTGAGCAACAAGTGGACGTCGTTGGCAGCACAGAGCAGAGGATCGCAAACCGGATGAAGAATGGATACTGTTCTCCATGATGAAGGGATCAAAAACCGTTCAACACAGATATTGCGCTACATCGTCTAGCCTGGATGTATGCGGTGGTGCCGATGCATATCGCGTCCATGACACTGTTTACATATCTGCATTCAGCCTTTGTTCACATAAATATGATGCACCGTAGCTGTAGTTTTAAAATGATTATATTCTACATGTTACCGCCACATTTACTGATTGCGTTTGCTTAAATTCCTAAAATATACGTCTACTACTACTCAATTTACCACACAAAGGACTGAATGAAGTAGGGAAATAATTATCCCATGATCTTCTACAATGTGAATGCTTCCACGTACGCGCATGTCATTGTGCAGCATCCGAAACTTCAACAAAACAATGATTCAAAGAGACGTTATTCAAGATAAGTCATGCATTTCCACGTTCACTGGTATAATCAAAGATTCCGTTCAAGGCAGCTGCCATGGTGTGTACCTTACCACCTTTAACACACGTTGTCAGTCCGCTCATTGACTAGCATGAAATCGTTTGTAGCAGGAGTGCTCTTGTTTGTAGTGAGGATCAATCTACAAAACACTATTGGTAAAAACAATCCAGAGTCACCTCGATGGAGACGGACAGTTCCTACGAGACCTGCCTGTCGACATCAGGGTCAAGTGGCAAGTCATTTAGCCGTTACGCACGACAATCTCAGGAACACCAGCCATGTCCTCCGACGACGAACCAGCTACTGTATGTTACTTCAGAACTCAGAACGACACAATTATACAAACAGAATGAAAAATGCTTCATCGACGGTGTGACTTTGCGTTTCGCTTCGTGTTTCTTTGTGTTTCTCTTGAAAATCTAGCAAGATTGAGTCATTCGCATGAAAATGTCTGGTTACGTCAGCGAAACCCGCTGATTTTCCCCATTTTTCAAGCGCTGAATGGCGCAAAAACTGTGAAATCACGGCAACGAAATAGTGTTCTACGAGCGAACAAACCTCCTTGCACCGGCATTGGTGCACAGCTTCGGGACGGCCAAGTTCTCAAATCGTCCTCTAGAGACCCTAACCTACCTCTGTGCGAAGTTTCAAGTCCTCCCTCTGAAGTGGCATACCCCAAAAATAAAAAGCATCCTACAGATTTCAGCTCCCGGACTATAGTGTTGGGTTGTGGCACACGCGTTTCTCCTGGCAGGCTGCCACTGCCGGCGTGTGTACCGTACGTTTGTACAGACCTGCCCGTTGTGGTGCTGAGCCTCGCACGTGCACTTGCAGTTTGTGTGGCGGTTCCTAGTACTACGTCGCTGTACTGGTGTGGCATGGCGTGCTGTGTGTGTACGCTAGTATCTCGCAGGTCAGCCATTTCCCGCCTCAGCTGTTGAATTTCAAGCTTCAAGGAAGCAATTTCATCATCTCTTCCCACCCTAATCAGGCGCGTCGGAACGAGTTTGGAAGTGGGGCGGCCATGGAAGGGGGGTGCGGGGGTCCTCCCCCGGGAAAAAAATTTCAAAAATTAAAGCCAATTGCAAGCATTTCCGGGCATTTGGTGCCATTTCAGTGTACGGTAACTACAATGAAAGACTTTTTGATTCTGCAAAAAACCAAGAAGATGCTACGATCGGGGACAAACATTACTCTCCCCGGGGAAAAAAATTCAAAAATTGAAGCCAATTGCAAGCATTCGCAGGCATTTGGTGCCATTTCAGTGTACATGGACTTTTGATTCTGCAACAAACCACGATCGGGGACAAGGATTTGCCACGTTTGCGCTGAGATCATCGTGCTTTGTTGCAGTGTGCTAAAAAAAAAACAAAAAAAAACAAAAAAAACAAAAAAACGGCCGAAAAAAAAAAACGGCCGAAAAAGTGGGGCGGCCATGGCCGCCCCGGCCGGTGCGGTTCCGACGCCCTTGCTAATTGCCACTATTTCTTTATTCAGGTCCATTATTGTCGAGGACAATGCGGCCAAAGCAGTCGTGACATGTCCTATACCGGTCATACCTTCCAGGATGGGGTGGGACCCAATCCCCTCCTTCCGGAGCGCTCCCACCAGGTCGGGCCGTGAGAAGGAGTCCGCTTTCGGGATGCCAGTCCGGGTGGCCAGGTTTTGTAGACAGTCGAACGTCAGAAGGGCCAGGTCGACATGCTCATTGGTGGCCATAGTCCGCAGTACAAGTCACAGCTCCTGTAGGTTACAGTTACAGACTCGGAAAGGCTGATAGGAGCGGAGCTCCTAAAACTGCATCCGCACTCGAAAAGGTTCTGCCCACACTTTATTGCACAATGTTTCCATCGATTTACACAGCCTTGAATATTTTTGAAACGGTGTCGATTTGGGAGTAAAATTGACGAAATACATTGTCATTCATGAGAGAGTAGCCACGTGTCCGTCCAGCTTGTTCTCTTTATTCGGATTGTAAGATTGTTGTCTCCTAGCAGTTTGTTTATTAAAGTAAACGTAAGATCGTACGTTCGTACGAGACTACGGTCCTGTCCTGCGGTGCACACATGTACATGTACATGTACATGACTGATTGTCGTGCATGCCCAGACGTCCAGCACACACGCGTGTCGAAATGTTTTTTTTTGGCGGGAAAGTCTGTAAAAATTAAGTGAGGGTCCCTTTAGTCCTTCGCATTTTGAATACGAATCCGTCTCTAGTAGGGCCGCAGTTATCCAGATTCGGTGGAAGTGCGCGAGTTCGTTTGGAAATAAAGGAGGAAGGGAGCATCTCAGCTTCCTCGGACCAAGACCATTCGGCTCAGAACCCCGAAGACTACAACTGGTGAAATTTTGATTTTAGGCTTAACTTCCCGTTCAACGCCGATCGGTATCACATGTGTAACCAAGCGAAAAGCGCGAGCTCCGATGTAAGGAGCAAACTTACACCTCTCGTTCATTTATCTTTTTCGTGTAAAGAGGGTTTTCAAACCACATAGTGCCCACGCCGTTCAAGGTCACAAAAGTGACCGAAAAGTAACGGACCCTTCTCTGGACGGATGCTACGTGTATATTATTGCGTTCTATCTGTGTTTTTTTAGTATTAAAAAAGTTACGTATATATGGACTGGGTTGGAGAGCCAAGGATTTCTTGTAGTTTCTAGCTCCTTTTTTCTCCTTCTATAAATTACTTCCCTTCGGGAACGGATACGATAATTTATTATTTTATTTTTTTTATAAATTAGGCTTTTGTCCTTAACTATACAGTTTAGGCTTAACTGATATGGTATAAATCAGTCAACTACATTATACAAAGCTTTCGGCAGTCAACTATACTGTAATTGAGTGGAGTGTAGTGGCAAAGCAAGTTAAGGCTAGACTTAATTGATCTAGGCTAAGTTTCTTTGATATTCGCTGTGTTCTTCTGTAGTCTATTCTGGTTTACTTACCTGATTGTGTGTACTATATTGTCCCTGTAACATGCTGGTGGCCTGCACCGAATCGGTAATGTGTCGATTGGATTCCAGCGTGGGCCAGTGAGCGTCTTCCACTTCCTGGTGCATTGTTGCAGGAGCAATCCTAGGAGTGGAAGTATCCCATGTGGCCATGTTAGTCACAATCTCTGAGGACCGAATACGTGTTTCGTGGCCCTGGTTGGTACTAGATGATGCGGCAAATGGGTCTTCGTTGAGGTAGATGCCCAGCTCTTTGATTTTTTCTTGGCTCAAATATCTATCATAATCATTGGATACAAATTCGGTCAAATGTTCTTTCTGCTTGTTGTTGCTCTGAGTACCGCTGTGGAACGAAACAAATGGGAAAAATGGTTCGGCTTTTGTTTTATATCAATCCATTCTGAGCGCCTTGTTGGGACATCCCTTATCCTTATGCACGTGGAAGGACCATTGGATACAACTTGTTAGAACAAATAGGTATTTCTATCTTACACGATTTACTGGACATTACAGTTACAGGTCATGATTAACAAACCACCCTTCTTGTTTTATTGTTTAGCCAGAAGCTGCTAAAATCATGTAGACCCTCAACTACCAGGGAGCCATCACTCGAATACTTGCCATGAGTAACAATACAAGGCAAGGAGAGCGACAATCTTCGGCACATCATTGACATGGCAGACAGACCCTCAACGACCTAACATCTAGCACCAAAGTGGAACTTAACAGTATCAATGTCCTACAGCCGTTTTCAAAAAAACGTACCAAAACATTCAACATATCAGAATAATGTACAATGTTGTCGATTAGAAAATATTGACTGATCAATCATTTTGTTCCGACTTACATCGCTTCATGAGAAGGTTCTTTTGGGAAGGAGGTTTCCGAAGGAAGTCCTAAAGTAGGCAAACTTCCCACTGGGCGAACAGACGGCATTGGCGGTGCGGAAGTGCTTGGCGAGGTATACACTCCTCCTATACCACTAAACTTTGGAATCTGTATTTTGGAAACAATGTAAAAGAATGCGTTTCATCGCGATTGTTGTTATTATCAAAACTACACATGTCTACTTCATTAATGTCGCTACGTGTCGCTTCTTGCTTGTTTATTAAAAGTACATACTTGTTTCATTGACCAATTTGTACAACGATATTTCCGTTTGAGTGGTATACCAAATCTTGTTCGAATTGTTCTTGATTTTTCTTTGTTGCATACTGGAGAGCCAAGGATAAATTTATAGAAACAAAAAAGAACCTAGAAAGCGCAAGTTACGCTACAATGTCCACTAACACCACCAGTTAAACAGGCAGATCATCCGATAGCATTACTCGACATTGACCGACGGTACTGACTTTCTACAACTAACTGGCTAACAGCTCTAGCACATCTTCGATGCACACTCCAAATTAATATTTTATAGAAATAAAATGAGGAGGGGAAGTAACTGGTGGTGTTAGTGGACATTATAGCGTAACTTTTGGTTTCTTGGTCTTTTTTTCTTTAATAACTCATTTATAGAAAAGAGAAAGACCAATAAACTTCAAGTGTCGCTATACTATTAAACCTTGGCTCTCCATCGGAGTCCTTTTCTGAACAACTTATTTATACATTGCATATACTGTCCACGTTTTATTGCACAATGATTGTATCGATTTACACAGTTTAAATAGAGTAGCCACGTGTTCGTTCAGTTTGTTCTCTATCTTAGGATTGTAAGATTGTCTCCTTTCACTTTGTTCATTATCGCCGATTGGTAGCAGATGTACGCGGCGGAAAGCACGAGCTGCGATGTCAGGAGCAAACCTACACCTCTCGATCATTTAACCTATTCGTGAAAGAGGGTTTTCACACCACTGAATGAAACTGCATGTATTTCGACCGTCATTATACAAAAATACATACTGTGATCACCTAATACCCCCGTCGTCGAAGGTCACAAGTGTGACCGAAAAAGTAGCGGACCCTTCTCTGGACGGATGCCACATGTATATTATTGCGTTCTATTTGTGTTTTTTTAGTATAACCTAAGTTACTGATATATGGACTGGGTTGGAGAGCCAAGGATTTCTTGTTCTTTATTTTCTCCCTCTATAAATTACTGATTTTTAATAGGGTTTTCCTTAACAAAACAGTTTAGGCTTCACTGATGTGGTATAAATCAGTCAACTACATTATACAAAGCTTTCGGCAGGCAACTATACTGTAGTGGAGTGGATTGTCATGGCAAAGCACGTTAAGGCTAGACTTAATTGATCTAGGCTAAGTTTCTTTGATATTCGGTGTGTTCTTCTATAGCCTATTCTGCTTGACTTACCTGATAGGGTGCATTATATTGTCCCTGTAACATGCTGGTGGCCTGCACCGAATTGGTAATGTGTGGATTGGATTCCAGCGTGGGCCCGTGAACGTCTTCCAGCTGTCCAGCGTTCCGCGCTATATCCGTAAAGCTTGTTTCAACGCCGACAGCAGGACCTGGCCATCCGTCGATTATTTCATCCAAAATATCGTGCTCTCTTTGTGCGTTAGTAGGGTCCCCTAACAATACGGGAATGCACGACCAAAAGTGAAGAATATTTATTTTATTGTGAAAAGAAGAAGGACAAAATGTTACGAGTTATGACTGATGACTCTTTTCACAATAATTTAATTGGCTAACCATCCGATTTAATTATTTTTTGATATTTGTTTGCTCAAATAAGATTTCGGTGATAAAAATAGCATTCATGGCGTACTTCGAAATCCAAAAACAACGAACGAAGCCCTCGCTCTCCATTCCGTCTTTGTTAGACACCACATTGGAGAATGTGTCATTACACCAAGCGCAAATTTAACATGGTGTGTTTCTTATCCTGCTGCAGCAGGTTATACCCTCAATTGACATTCATTTTCCAATGAATGCAAAACTGCAAATCGATTAAAGTCCAGCAATAGCAAATTTACATGTATAATTCAGCCATAATGAAAAACAGGAGCAGGACAGCATTGTATTTCTAACTGTCCATCACCGTAAACAAATCATATACGAACAGCGAGTGCGACAAGAAAAGGCACAAAACTGACAAGGAGGCCTGAAAAATTCAGTGACCTGACATCTAACTTCAAGGAAGACTCCAAGGTATGATAGCACATTAGAGCTTGCGGTAATGTAGGTTAAAGGGGAAGTTAAGGCAAAAATTAAAATTTCACCAGTTGTAGTCTTCGGGGTGCTGAGTCGAATGGTCTTGGTCCGAGGAAGCTGAGACGCTCCCTTCCTACTTGAATCCCAATCGAACTCGCGCATTTCCACCGAAACTGGGTGACTGCGCCCTACTAGATCGGGATTTGTATGCAAAATGTCACTAAAAGCGCCATTTCGTTCTTATAAAAGCACGGATGACCGCGATTGGCCCATATGTTGTAGTCTTTTGGACGCTGAGTCGACTGGTTTTGGTCCGAAAAGGCTGCGATGCAGCGTTCCTCCTTTAATCCCAATCGAACATGGTTGAAGAAGCGGTCACGTGGTCCTGGGTGCCCAAATCACCTGGTCACCACGCCAGCAGGTGACAACTTTCACACCAAGGTTCAACTCGAGTTCAACTCGAGTGACAGGACTGCACCCAAAAAAGGTCAAACAGGCTAGTAAGTTGTACCCTGCAGGCAGGGTGACCAGGTGACTGGTGTACGCAGGAGCACGTGACCGCTTCTTCAACCATGTTCGATTGGGAATAAAGGAGGAACGCCGCATCGCAGCCTTTTCGGACCAAAACCAGTCGACTCAGCGTCCAAAAGACTACAACATATGGGCCAATGGCGGTCATCCGTGCTTTTATAAGAACGAAATGGCGCTTTTAGTGACATTTTGCATACAAATCCCCATCTAGTAGGGCGCAGTCACCCAGTTTCGGAGGAAGTGCGCGAGTTCGATTGGGATTCAAGTAGGAAGGGAGCGTCTCAGCTTCCTCGGACCACGACCATTCGACTCAGCACCCCGAAGACTACAACTGGTGAAATTTTAATTTTTGCCTTACCTTCCCCTTTAAAGGTTGAACAAGCGGTCAAGTGCTCCTGCGTACACCAGTCACCTGGTCACCGTGCCTGCAGGGTACAACTTACTAGCCTGTTTGTCCTTTTTTGGATGCACTCCTGTCACTCGAGTTGAACTCGAGTTGAACCTTGGTGTGAAATTTGTCGCCTGCTGGCGTGGTGACCAGGTGATTTGATCACCCAGGAGCACGTGACCACTTGTTCAACCATGTTCGATTGGGAATAAAGGAGGAACGCTGCATCGCAGCCTTTTCGGACCAAAACCAGTCGACTCAGCGTCCAAAAGACTACAACATATGGGCCAATCGCGGTCATCCGTGCTTTTATAAGAACGAAATGGCGCTTTTAGTGACAATTTTGCATACAAATCCCCATCTCGAAGGGCGCAGTCACCCAGTTTCGGTGGAAGTGCGCGAGTTCGATTGGGATTCAAGTAGGAAGGGAGCGTCTCAGCTTCCTCGGACCAAGACCATTCGACTCAGCACCCCGAAGACTACAACTGGTGAAATTTTAATTTTTGCCTTAACTTCCCCTTTAACACATTGCACAAGCCACCACTTCACACGCGCTCCAGCGGCTTCCAAAGAGCCCGCAGATCCCACGCTATTCATAGATGTATGTCAAGTAACACGTACATGCACGCTGTGGTGGCATGTAACATGCGTACGCCGGAACTCACCTGAACTCGCCAGCCAACCAGCCATATGCGGCTGCAGCACACATCGGAGCTTGAACCCGTAACGCATACACCATACGTCGCGCTGGCCGTGTTGCTACTTCATATTTCCTTTGCTTGGGTAGTGAGAAGAACACCGGTTTGTTCCTTTCTCACTCCCTTTCTCTCTCTTTCACCATGCCACGAGGCTCTGTACGAGGAAGCAGACGTGGACGCGGACGCGGGTATCCCGTCGACGTTACCCGTCGCCGCTCGGTAGGGCTTCGACCTCGCCATACCCGCGGACTGACGGCATGCGCGCCTTCGCGCCTGATGCCTCCGACACACTGTCAGCAGCTAGTTCAGACTTCTGACCCCGCTCCAGGCACCGACGCTTCTATGCAGGACGAGCCCTCATTGCTCTCCCCGGACATCATTTCCTCAGCCGTTATGAAGATGAACGCCCTCCACCCTCTTCTCGAACGCGTGGAACGCCTGGAGAACAGACAGTGCTGAGTCTGATCTGGAAGCCGATCTCTCCCACGCGCGCGCTCCGCACCCGAAAGATCGCTCCCACGCTCCGAGCGTCAAGCTCCGGACCTATCCTGCCCGGAACTTCCAGTTCTATCGGAACTTCCGACTTTGCCAGGACTTCCAGTTCTCTCCAAGCCCTCGGTTCTACCCACACCGCCACGTCGTGCGATTGAAAAAATCCAGCTCGGAGAGTTTGTGGAACTTGAGGAACTCTTGCTGGAAAATTTCAGCTCCCAGGGACAGGCACACCGCCAGCATGGCACTGCGCTGGGACGTGATCAATCAGACGCTGTGGAGTATTCACCTACTCCGCTCTCCCCGTCCGTCATGCACCAAATGCACGCTCCAAAACAGCCGCGACCGCTGCCCACATGCCGCAGCTCAACACGCGAAGCCCTTTCCATCAGTGGCGGGCAGCACCCGCCGAGTCTGTTTTAACTTCAACCGCGGCAGGCCCTGTTCCCGCACACCCTGCGACCGTCTCTACGCCTGCAGCTCATGTGAAGACAAAGGACATGCCGCCACATCCTGCACCAGCACCACCCGCTTCAGGTGGCAGCGCCCTGCAGATAGCCACGAGAAGACTTCGAAGCCCACTGAGAAAAAGTAAGCCGACTTCCACTCCCCTGAACACTGTTCGCTTTCACACATTACTGCCTTCCTCGGAATTATGCTGGACACGGTGCGCATGGAAGCCCGTCTCCCAGACGACAAACCGGCGGACCTCCGCGAGCTCCCCAGCGAGCTCCTCAGCGAGCCGTCACGCTGCACCCAGACCACGCAACGCAAACTCGATCACTTCCTGGGGAAACTCTCCTTTGCGTCGAGCGTCGTCGTACCAGGCAGAACATTTACACGGCGCTTATGGGATATCAACAAGAGGTTTAGCCGCGCCAAGCCCTATTTCCGTATCACTCTGACAGGCATTCCAGCAGCTGGCACCATCGGCACAGCAAGCCCCGGACACTGTAATCCGCCTCCCTCTCCTGGACTGATGCAGGAGGTCACCGACCTGGCAGCCATGGCAATCGCCCCGACAACACGGCGCACGTACACCACTGGCGAAAGGAAATTTACGCAAGTCTGTGCGTTGCAGAGATGGACGCCCATGCCAGCTACAGACACAATGCCCAGCTGCTTCGCAGCACACCTCGCACAATCGGTTCAACCACAGACAATTCATGTCTACATGGCCGCAGTATGCAACATGCATCTCGAAGCCGGATTCCGAGATCCAACGATAAACGCATTGCTGCCGCCACGTGTTATGCAAGGCATCAAGAGGACGGCGACTGACCCGGCAATCCAGCGCACTCGCCTCCCAATCACCATTGATTTGCTGCGGAAGCTCCTCAACCAACTCAGCCTGGACCAACGGCGTCACCAGCAGGACAAGGGCATGCTCAAGGCGGCAATGGTGCTCGCCTTCTTCGGATTTCTTCGATGCGCTGAATTCACTGCTCCTCAAGCGGAGTTTGACCCTGCCACTCATGCCACGCGCCAGGATGTGACTCTGGATGTCACTAAAGGACGCACATATATCCGCTTCCACATCAAGCAATCGAAGACGGACCAACTCCGTCAGGGCCATGCAGATAATCGGTAGTACCACTTCACAACCTTGCCCGGTTGCCGCCCTCCTGGCATATTTTACAGTCTGTTCGTCTGACGCCACTGACGCACTCTTCCGCTACCGCCCTGGGAGGCCGCTGACCAGGCAGGCACTGACAGAAGAGCTCCGACAGCTTCTCCCACTCACGGGAACACCCAAGTCACGCGATTACGCTGGTCATTCGTTCCGCATCGGTGCCGCCACAACTGGGGCCATGGCGGGCACCCCGGACTGGCTAATCAGGGCAATGGGCCGATGGAGAAGCGACAGTGTCTTGCGCTACATCAGGACAACCGACACAGACATGGGGCAGCTGACCCAAAAGCTGTCAGAGGTACAAGCGCATCACAGAACGCATGGAGGTATGTAAGAACCCGCCACGCGGGCACGCAACTCGCACCCATGCACGTACCCACACGGCTGACCGTGTGGAACAGCACAGCAACTTGCTCTGCTAGGATTGTGCTGAAAAACTGCGCTGATAGCAACAACAGTGTCATTCACGTGCATTGCAATGTGTCACAACTTAGCATGGAGGCTGGGCAACCATGGGCCAGCTATGGTTGCCTTCGGCTATCACACTCATACTCCCACACTCCTGCCTCCTAACGGGCATTGCACTTCGTGTGTGGGCCGTCCACACTCCGTCCATTTCATGGGCGCCCATCTCATGGGCTGCACTTTGTGCGTGGACATACATACACACTATCATACAGGCCGTCCACACTCCGCCCAGTTCATGGGTGCCCATTTCATGGGCTGCACCTCGTGTGCGTGGGCCGTCCACACTCCGTCCATTTCATGGGTGCCCATCTCATGGGCTGCACTTTGTGCGTGGACATACATACACACTATCATACAGGCCGTCCACACTCCGCCCAGTTCATGGGTGCCCATTTCATGGGCTGCACCTCGTGCGTGGACTATCCTACATGATTATCACATGCCAGATTCGGTTGCCCAGCACTCCATGAATCCTCCATATGATGTGTGCTCTCCACTGGTCTGCAATAGCGAGTGCATGCGTGTTAATAAACCATGAAAAAAGGGGAAGGTGAGCGGAAGCAAGACTCGAGACTTAACTAAATCTAGAATGAAACTTGTACCACACAATTCAGTATTGTGTTAGCTGCGGGACCTTCTGACTTGTTTCTGCTATTGTTGGACACAAACTACGGCCACAATTTAAAATTTTGGTATTTTCTTTTGACAATGATTCTTGGCTCTCCGTCCGAGTCTTACATTCACACCTGATGAGTCGTCAGAATCCAGATGGCCAAACCTACTTCGTGTGATACTACCTGTTATTGCCGTTCGTAATCCCACCACAAATTCCACTCTATATGTAGTTTAGGACGAAGAGATTTTACCAACCATTCTGTCTCACTTCGTGTTCGGGTAACTTCCAACCTTGTTGCTTATCTCCGATACACATGAGCAGCCCAACTTGGGTGGTCTTTGTTTCGCGTGCTCGAAGTAAGCCGTTCCTGTTCTGTGCCGTAGTTTTTGTCTTCGTTTCCAACTCGTCATAGAGAATATTCTCAGTTTGCTGTGATGTTTAGCATGCTTTTGTCTTGAATGCGCTCACCTGATCCATTTCGGTCCTTCTTACAGATTACGTAAAGTTCATAATATGAACTTAGAAGTTACAAACTCGGCGGTGTTAATCATTAAAATTGGCTGTTCAAAAGAGGAACACACGCTTCCTGCCGTACTTGACACTTGACTGACTCATGACTGCATCCGGAGCATACGAGGAGCACGTCGCACATTCCACTCGGCATACCTGCAAGAAAGCACCACTTCCTCCTCAATACACAGTGTTTCGGGAAATTCACCTCTCGTCAGTTGGCTTTTGTTTGGCTGAGTAAGGTTATGCCTGAGTCAGAGTCGCTCATGAAGTTGTGTTAAGCAGTCTTTGAGAGCTATCGGCTCTTGAAAACGATGTCACCTCCAACAAGGTGTTTGTCGCGCTCAAAACAAAGTGTCTCTGCAAGTTTGTATCCCTGGAGATGGTTTGATCTGGAGGGCACTATATATGTGGTGATTTTCAGGCACAATCTTCCTCAGCCTACTCAAGCTCAACTGACGAGGGGTGAATTACCCCAAACACTGTGAATTGTGGTGTGACGCGTTTCTGCAGGTTTGCCGAGTGGAAGGTGCGAAGTGCTCTTCGTGTGCTCAGAATGCAGTCATGAGTAAGTCAATGGTCAAGCTCAGCAGAAGCGTGCCGCGGTTCCTCGTTGGAACAACCAGCTTTAAGATTATATTTGACAACAATAAAGTCGGCGGAATAGCGCGAGCTCCGGTGTGGGGAGCAAACCCTTTCTTACAAATCATCGCCGAAGTCGCAACCACTAATTCGAACAATAATAACATGATAAAACGAACTCGGGCGCATCACATTTGCACCCATTTTACATTTACATTATACTACTTGTACGAGTTATGATTAAATGTGCACCAAGGTAACCAGATCATAAAATTTATGCTATGAACGAGAACGATGAAAGGCACACAACGAACTAGAAGAGTACATTCAGCGACTAGACACCTCGGTATTTCACGCCTTCGAGGCAGAAACCCATAACCTGTGAACTTGGGAAGCACAGGAAGGGGGAGGTCGAATGAAGGGAAGGAAGGAGCAAAGGATATAGGCATTAGCTATGTCCCACGGCAACGAAGAGAACCAAAAGTCTATGAACGACAACGACATTAGCGGGACATTTGGCCATACTGGTCTTACTGCAATTCGACGACGTGTATCTACATGTATTATGATCATATGGTCACTTTGGTGCACTTTGATCATAACCCATAATATATTGTCCTTCCTGTTTTCTCCATGAAAACATTTGCTCGCAAACTCAGTTCTAAATCCAGACCAAGTTTTTTTGCTACATGTATGTTCACACTCCCAGCTCGAAAATAATGAAGAAAGACAATGGTACTGCGTCCAGGACGAACGTGACCACTATTGAGCAGGGCCTGCACCGAGACGCAGCACTGATGGTAGGGCATTGATGGCTCTGCCAACCTGAGGTATTGGCATCACGGCCAAAAACGCGCACCAAAAAAACAAAAGAGAGAGAGCTGTACGAGTCAGCAAAGTGAAAAGAAGGGAAGTCTAGTATTAATGTTGGTCTTTCAAAGAGCTTGGTACCCTAGTTTGCAATGAAACAGCCAACAATGGATTTGGGCTACACTCCTTAGAATATTGGAACAGGACCATTAGTTTTCAACAACTTGTATACAATGTACATGTACTTACGTGCCGTCGGGTAATTGAGGTACGAGAACAGCTCATCATCGGACTCTTGTTGCGCATGTCCCGTTTTCTGGTCACTACCATCAATACCACTGTTTCTCCGGTCTTCCATGACCCTATGCCTGTGTGTTGTCGAATACGAAGAGGAAAACACTTCTAAAGAGACTCATTGGCTGATGAACACACGGACTTGAAAATAGAAACGTCAATACTCAACTAATTTCAGAAAATAATGAGCACTGTCTCAAAATTCTTATTTGGCCGCGTAGTGTTGAAGATTGTATCACCCCGTTGTTGATGGTGTAACATCTCAGCAGAAACAGTAACAATCATCGAAGTTATGGTAAGAGAGTGTAATAGTGGTATTTCGCCAGTCTCATTGTGACATTGTACTGCACGATCGTGTACCTTCTCATAGTGTGAACATGGATATGCATTTCCAGTACCAGTATTGTGCTATATTTTTTCTTTCTTGTAAGGTCAACTACACTGCACAGACCCCAGTATGTAGCACTGGCTCGGCACAAGAGTAGGCAAGGAGGAAGTCAGTTTGTCACGCAGTATCGTGGTAATACTTCAGTGATGTTCAATTGCATCACTTAAACTGTGCAGCACTACAAAATTAATATCGACGTGTAGTAAACCTGATCCTGGTCAACTGAATTACAGGGTATACAAGATCGTGCCTACCTGGCACGCTAATGGGTATTCAAATGGAAGGGCCAATTTAGCAAAGATTTGCTCTACACCTCAGCCAAACAGAGATCAACGAAGATATTCTAGTACTTCGCGCGCTATACCGGTCCGTCTCCCAACATCACACGGCTGACACTGAACGTTCCTAGTTCCGCTCTCTAGATCAAGGTGTGGGTCATCGTCACTCAAAAAAATAGAGTGCAGCTATTTTTATTCTCTGCACGATGCCCAGATGTAAACCCACAAACCTGTAGGTGACTTTTCCCAGTCTCACCCCAGACGCTAACTATTTGAAGTGATTGTAAATGGTAGCCATACCAGCTTATTATGATGATGATTTACTTGATGACGATTGCCATTTTAGCATTTCGTAATCGCAAAGTACCTGGATACTTTCTATCAAACATTGTTGAAAAAATGTTCGAAAGTGTGGTGTGTTCTCGTCACGACGAGACACGAACCCAGTAATACTATGAATCCTCTGACCATTTAAGATGACATCATCGAATATATATATAATTTCTCTGGGACCAACAAATCTGAAATTGGCACGGAGGATATGTATGGACTGCGCCGATGAACTGCTTTATTCCCCGGAGACAACGGCTGCTGATTGGCTGAATCCATGGTTTCCTACGTACTATGGGATAAAATTTACTTCAAGGATCCAAGTGGTAGACGCTCGCCCTGAAGTGATGATCTGGATGGACAAAACTCATTGGCAAATCACTGTTGGTCAATTCGCACATATACACCACACCCTGCCAGCCTTTCGTTTCACCTACCGTCGCTGACTTGTGAGTTGCTGATGTATTTTTCTTGTGCATTTGGCGATTTTCACATGTCACTTTAGACGTCCAATATGATTTGGTTGGCTGTCATGTGGCTTTTTTTTTTTTTTTTTAATGTTTATTTGAATTCGGATAGCTCAACAGTACAGAAGTACAACTACAAAGAGTACCGAATAGAAGGCCCCGAGAACGGGAAACCAAAAAACAAAACAAAAAACAAAAACAGCAACGGTTACTGATTATGCACATTGCTTGAAAGCAAATCACAACAATGATTAAGAGTTAAGCTGTCTTTTAGCCAAATAGCCAATTTGACGCGGAAATCTGCAATAGTAGTGCAGGACTTCAGGTCGTCTGGTAAATAATTCCAAACGAGAGCCGATTTACTTGAAAAGGACAGAAAGCCAGACATAGATCTATAGCGATTGATACTCATGTTATGAGTTGTAGAGCCGCGAGTAGTTCGGGTAGACGTACAGATGGGAAAGAGGGACTGCAAGCAAACAGCCGGCTTAATACAGTAACAGTGGAAAATGAATACAAGGAACAAAAATACTGATCGATATTGGAAAGAGGAAACATTGAGGTGGTGAAGAAGTGGCGTGATATTAGCTTGGGGTGATGCGCCACAAGCAACTCGTACAGCGCGCCGGTGGAGTGAGGCTAGCTTGTTTCTATTTTTAGCGGATATAAACGAAAGGTATACATGGAGAGCATATTCTAGATCAGGCTGAATAACACCGACAACGAAATTACGGCGGGCAAACAGGTTCATCTGGCGGAAAGATCGACGCAGTACACCGATCTTCCGTGAGGCTTTCCGGACGACATTGTTAATGTGTTGGTCAAAGGACAGCTTATTGTCAACAACGACTCCTAAGCATCTGGTGCTTTCCACTTCCCCTAGCGTAACATTTGACAAGGTGATTTGCAGTTGTTGCCTTTGTTGTTGTTGCTGACTCCCTGTGGCACGTTTGGGATGGATTTGCATGACAACGGTTTTGTCGGTATTTATCTGCATACCAATGGAGCCAAGGTGGTTGTTTAGTATCTCCAGTGCCGATGACAACTTGGCTTCGGAACGCGCCTTCGACGGATCACTAGAGTAGACTGTCTTGTCATCTGCGACCATCAGTAATTTTGAACCCGCTGTCTCCGCAAGCCGGGGAAGGTCCCTCAGGTAGACATTAAAGAGGGTAGGGCCTAAAATACTTCCCTGAGGAACTCCTCGAGACACTGCAAGACTTGAGGACTGGCTGGCTTGCGTGACGACACGCTGAGATCTCCCGGCGAGGTACGACGCAAACCAACGCAGGGCGCTTGCATGAACACCCATGCCATGGAGCGCAATGAGTAACTGTTGATGCTGGACGCCATCAAACGCCTTGCTGAGGTCGACAAAGGCTACACTGGTAGCCTCTCCGCGGTCTTGGGCCAGTTTCCAATCATTTACAGCAAGTGTGAGCAGTTGTGTCGTGGAACGAGCTGGTCGGAACCCAAATTGGTGATCGTGGAGGTGATTTTCGATGGTCAAACTGTCACATACCTGATTTAGAACCAGACGTTCCAGAGTCTTAGCCAGAATCGACGTGAGTGACACAGGACGATAGTTTGAAGGAGAAGTAGGATCGCCCATACGGGATTTCAATATCGGCGTGACATTAGCCAACTTGAATTGTGTCGGAAACACAGCAGTGCACAAAGAGGTATTAAATATTAGGGTGAGGGAGAAGGCGATAACTGATGCAACGGCCTTCAGGATGCTCGGGAGGAGACCATCTGGCCCAGGCGCTTTCGTACCGTCGAGTTTCTGAAGGTGCCGAAGTACCTCATCCTCAGAAAAAGGGCGAAACTCGTGCAAGTCAATTCTACATCGCACATTCTCTATTAACACCCAATATCTATGTTTAGTTTTAGCGCAGTCTTATTATTTACCTCTCTTTCTCTTTGGTAGTGAATTAGAACTTCTGTTAGTTGTGTCTGGCAGGGTTCAAACACCTCCATTCTACACTATTTGGTTTCTGTTGGTTTGTCACATATGTGTGTTAGTTGAGAGTGTTTACTTTGCGACAGTATCTTAATCTGCTGTAGAAAAAGTATTTTTTACTACCCCCGGATTCATTCGACGCTTCCTCTCATCTGGTGAGATCCCACTATATCAATATGGAAAGAAGAAAGCTTGTCAGGAGTAACTACTTCCTGCAGTGGAGTGTTGCTGGTGAACATTTCGCGCTGGTATGCGCATGCGGTTTGATCTCGTCTGGTCGCAAAAGAACCTACTAAATTACTGATTCTGATAAACAACTTAATACGTACACATATACGTCACTCCCTTGTATCGTTCTGCACTCAGATCCACGGCAAAGATACCCAGAAACTTAGTCGGTGGAGTTGCTAAAACCACATCGCCACTGCTGCTGCGTGCAGCCCCACTCTGTTGTTCGCGTCCTTTTGTATATCTATCGGTGATTCTACGATTGCCCTTTTCACTTCTAGGGGGCTTGACGGTCGCTCTACTTGTCCACATTCGGCCAATTACGATAATAGGAATGTGATCTCCATCTATTATTAAAATTAATTAATATATGTTGCTATGCTAGTATCCGCACTGCCGTCTCCATTTCATGTTGTCAGTGTTTCTATACCCGCAAATATTGGACTCGAATCCCTTATGCTAGAATTTCTATACCTCTATGGATATACTAGGATGGAAAAGAAACCGAAAACACGACTTCTACACGCTTGATTCATTTTCTGTAAATATTTCAAAGTAATGAAGCACTGAGAACTCAGATTGTGAAACAAGGAATATAATTGTAACATGGAAAACTGTGGGCACCAATGAAGCACTAGTTCGCATATCAAGAATGTTCTTATGGGACTAAAAATGGTAAAGGCAACGGGATGGCAACATATAATAAAGTAAAAGTAAGTAAGTAAATTATCGTATCCGTTCCCGAAGGGAACTCATATAATACGTATAATACGTGCAAGGTTAACGAGAGAGCTTGGAAGCTCAGGGCCCTGCGCTATGTTTTGTTGCCTAGCTCCTCGTGCATGTTGTTAGAGCTGATGGAAATGCTTTTTCCTTTGATTAGCTACATCATTGTATTGCAAAAACGTTTCAATGAGATACTGAAGTAACGTCTTCTGCATAGCTATGGGACCGGCGCTGACTCTGCCGATCACGGGCGTTCTGGAATCGACGGGATGTCTGTCCTGACGTTTCCTGGGACCGGCGCTGACTCTGCCGATCACGGGAGTTTATCTTCTTCTTATTATTATACTGACGGCAACTAACATCCATTCTGATTGCATTTACTCGTCTCCCTACTTCGTAGTTCTTTCCAGAAAATCTCCCCATACAGCAGGGAGTCGTTTACATAATATGACTCCCTGCTATACATCTACATGACTGTATAAACGTTATAATTATCATGCTATCCGCCTACATGCGATTCCCGGGCTGGTCGACAGGCGGCCCTGCCAGCCTGCTAGTGGGATCTCGGCCTCGCACACAAATCCACACAAAATGTTACTGCACTGAATGCATTCCCCCGATACACTTCGCATATATACTCATTCAAGAGTTGGTACCGTACTGTTGATGGTACGGGACAGGTACGGGATAGCGCCAGGCATGTTGATGGCACAAACAAACAAAAATATTGTGGCCAGCTGTCTTTGCTGGCACGGTACAGTACGGGACAGATACGGGATAGCGCCAGGCGTGACACAAACAAACAAACACACAAATACCAAATTAAAGCTGTGTGGACCCTGGCTATAGCGCCAGACGTTACTGAAGTAACGTCTTCTGCATAGCTACGGGAATTAAATTTTCTTTAGTGTCAGAAGTCATTGCATTCAAACAGTTAATCTGCACGCTATAGGGGAGCAACAAAATATATCCCTTCAACCGCCACGCAAAGTGGTCATTGACTACCCCAGCTACGTAATACTTGGAATAGTTTGAGTCAGTTTGAGCACTCTGGCAAGGTACGTTCGGGCCTGATTGGAAATTTTTATTTCCATTGCTATCAGGTTCGGCCTCATTTCCTCTGTGCTGCGCTGATGAGTTCAAAAAGAACGAAACAGCATGCTGTCCGCAGATTGAGTATTTCGCTCCTGCTCTTGTAGCAGTTGAGCACTCTTGCGTGGGGTAGTGCCTTTGCTGTTTGCGTTATGCAGAGCTCACTGACTTGTCAGTTTGAGCACTCTGGCAAGGTACGTTCCGGCCTGATTGGAAATTTTTATTTCCATTGCTATCAGGTTCGGCCTCATTTCCTCTGTGCTGCGCTGATGAGTTCAAAAAGAACGAAACAGCATGCTGTCCGCAGATTGAGTATTTCGCTCCTGCTCTTGTAGCAGTTGAGCACTCTTACGTGGGGTAGTGCCTTTGCTGTTTGCGTTATGCAGAGCTCACTGACTTGTCAGTTTGAGCACTCTGGCAAGGTACGTTCGGGCCTGATTGGAAATTTTTATTTCCATTGCTATCAGGTTCGGCCTCATTTCCTCTGTGCTGCGCTGATGAGTTCGAAAAGAACGAAACAGCATGCTGTCCGCAGATTGAGTATTTCGCTCCTGCTCTTGTAGCAGTTGAGCACTCTTGCGTGGGGTAGTGCCTTTGCTGTTTGCGTTATGCAGAGCTCACTGACTTGTCAGTTTGAGCACTCTGGCAAGGTACGTTCGGGCCTGATTGGAAATTTTTATTTCCATTGCTATCAGGTTCGGCCTCATTTCCTCTGTGCTGCGCTGATGAGTTCAAAAAGAACGAAACAGCATGCTGTCCGCAGATTGAGTATTTCGCTCCTGCTCTTGTAGCAGTTGAGCACTCTTGCGTGGGGTAGTGCCTTTGCTGTTTGCGTTATGCAGAGCTCACTGACTTGTCAGTTTGAGCACTCTGGCAAGGTACGTTCGGGCCTGATTGGAAATTTTTATTTCCATTGCTATCAGGTTCGGCCTCATTTCCTCTGTGCTGCGCTGATGAGTTCGAAAAGAACGAAACAGCATGCTGTCCGCAGATTGAGTATTTCGCTCCTGCTCTTGTAGCAGTTGAGCACTCTTGCGTGGGGTAGTGCCTTTGCTGTTTGCGTTATGCAGAGCTCACTGACTTGTCAGTTTGAGCACTCTGGCAAGGTACGTTCGGGCCTGATTGGAAATTTTTATTTCCATTGCTATCAGGTTCGGCCTCATTTCCTCTGTGCTGCGCTGATGAGTTCAAAAAGAACGAAACAGCATGCTGTCCGCAGATTGAGTAATACTTGGAATATGTATTATAATATCACCTTAAGACAAGTGAATATGGGCGATTATTCACTAGTATACAAACCGAGGCGAATCCGAGGTTTATTCAACTAGTGAATATTCGCCCATATTCACGAGGCTGAAGGTAATATTAGACTTATACCTCTCCATATTCACCCTCTCGTCCCTAAAACCCAACAAACGAGTCCTGTTGGTCATACATGTACATGTACGCAGAACTAACGTAAGTCGTTGTTGCTTCACTGAGCCTTCAGACCGACTGGCGTGTTCTTGCCTGAATCGGAGGGCGGCGTGTCCAGAATCTTTTTCAATTGATCGTGTACACGTACTGGTGCATGTGGAATGGGAGGTGACGACCTTGGAGAACACACTCGTGCCAATCACCATGGAGAACACCCTCGTGCAGCTTTGTGGCGGGAGCCAATCATTAGAGAGGTTTCGTTTCACGCGAAGATTTGACCAATCAGAGAGAGGTTTCGTTTCACGCGAAAATTTGACCAATTCGCGATCATCGCGCCAATTCAGGAGTCGGTTTATAACAGTGAGCCAAGCTGTTCTACCCTCACTTCTTTTCGTTTTAGGCAGCGCTTCGGAGCTGTTGTGTGCCCTTGGAAAATTCTACGCTAACGTCCTTGAACAGGGCTGTTCTGAGTACAAACGAAATTCCTGGCTTGCAGCTTGATCCGCAATCATCCGGCCATTGACATGTTGAGCGTCCAAAACCTTGTTTGCTCGCTGGAACGCTCCGTCCGTGAAGATGCTCACTGTCAGCACCTGGTCACATGCGGATCCAGAGGCAATGGCAAGCAAGGAATTATTTCGTTTATACTCAGAAAAGCCATGTCTACGGAAGTTAGCGTAGAAATTTTCGATGGCACTCGACAGCTCTGGTGCGCTGGCTGAAGAGGAATCAAGCGCAGCACCGAGTATTGCTCTCTTGACAGTACAATCATGTAAGTATCGAGAAGTGGTGAATATGAGGTAAGTGGTGAATATATGCGGTGAATATTCAGCAATATTCACCACTTATGTACATGTAGATGGCGAATTGTATGTGGGTGAATATGGAGTGAGGTATAAAACTATAATTATTAGAAATCAATATGTATGGAGTCTTTGATATTCTCATCTACCGGAAGGGCTGTATTTCCATGTGAGGGCAAATGCTCTTCTGCTATCATACTTGTTTGCCAAGTTGAAAGGTTATTTATTTGTCTCTTCAAGTAGATCAAAACTGTCCAACCAGCTCCCTTTTGGGACCCTGTGTAGAATCCTTTACCGGTTCCTCGGAAACACAGGTAGCACACTTGTAAAAGCGAGCTTTCGGAAGTGTTTTGGGATGATTAGTACGAAACTAAATCTGGAAAGTACATGATGAATAAAGAACTCTACAAAAACGATTGAGTGGAAGAATTAGTTCACACACACACACACACACACACACACACACACACACACACACACACACACACACACACACACACACACACACACACACAGACACACACACACACACACAGAACATGATTTACAATAGATGTGTGCAGCGATGTAGTATGTACTGCTAATTGGACCGTGACAAGACGTGTGCTAAAAATCAAAGCTGTTCGTAATACGAAAACAAATTTTCCCACTTGTAGCACGACGGTAAAAAAAACGGGCTCTTGCTATAGAGAAAGGTGTGATGTTGTATGTCATAACAAACAAGCAGATATACACAAGCGGAGTAAAATAGTCAATGTCTGGTCGGGATTATTATGAATGTGTTTGTGTGGAGTCAATGATTCTAAGGGTAAGGTATTCACGGAAATATAGGACTGCTTGCAAGCACACCTGTATGTGTAAACACATGCTCATGAAATGAATGTTAGTACTAGATGTTTGAGCACAATACATGTATGGAGTTTGTCTTCTGTACGAGTTCGGGCATGAGGAAAAGACGTTGGGAGTTCCCGGAACGACCTTTTTCTTGTATATTCACGTTTTTGCTCAGGTCGATTACTTGGTCTGTTGCAATTCGATGTACGCGACTTGCTCCTCTATGAGCGATACAGTGTGTGCGTAGGTTGCAAGCTGACTTGAACGATGCGTCACATGTCTCGCATTTGTAAGGCCTTTTCCCTGAGTGTGTACTCTCGTTACGACGTAGAGTTGATGAATGCGTGAATGTTGCGTGACAAACCTTGCACGTGAATGGTTTCTCTCCCGTATGGATACGTAGGTGCGCTCGTAAATGTCCTGACTGAGAGAATAATTTGTTGCATACATTACACTTGAATGGTCGTTCTCCGGAATGAACCCGTTCATTCCCACGAAGTTTAGATGCTCTAGAAAACTCTTTCGGACAATGATGACACTTGTGCACCGTTTTATAGAGGTTATGCGAATGACGTCACGAGGAGCGCCAAGGCGGCTGCGAGTGGCAGGGGTGGCAAAATGAAGTCGTTTCTGCTTGAACTATTTTTTACTAGTCTTTGAGAGGAAAAGTAAAATTTGTTGTTGGTTGTCGACATATCGTTCCTCACTTTTATTTTGATTTCCGCTGGTGTCTCGCTTGCTGAAGTTTTTAGCCTTCAACATGCCGAAGAGTTGTGCAGCCGTCGGATGTAGCAATCGTGCCGATCCTGGAACGGCTGTGAAGTTTTACAAGTTTCCTGTAGCGGACGAGCGGCGCAAACTATGGGTTGCGGCTATGAGACGAGAGAATTGGAAGCCAACTTACAGTAGCAGGATCTGTTCAGACCATTTCGTAGGCGCAGAGAAGAGCAACGATCCACTATCTCCCGCTTACGTTCCGAAACTTTTTGAACATGTCAGGACTCCTGTAAAGCGTAAAGCGGAGAGGGATTTGGTGGCATATGAACGCCGAGCGAAGCGGAAGCTGACGTTCGAGGAGAGCAAGACGCAGACACCAGTGAAAGTGGACGCCTCCGGGAATGACTTCACAGAGGCAATGGCAGATTTGCCTGGTGCCTATGGTGCAGAGGTAGAGTCTGATCCTGTAGCAGTCTCCAGTGTCTCATCGCAGACTGACATGGATATGGAGCACTTGACGCGGCTGGAGGAGACAAACAACTGTTTGGTCCTGGAAAGCAAACGGATGCCACACGCTCCAGGACAAGGTGACACCTTGTCAATCGAGTCGTTTGAGAAAGACAACGCGAAGGTGCTCTTCTACACTGGTTTGCAGTCTTTTGGGACCATGATGGGCATATTTGAACACGTGAGGAAGAGAGTTCCACAGCACCACCGCCACACGCTCTCTC
Organism: Sycon ciliatum; assembly: GCF_964019385.1. Lineage (NCBI taxonomy): Eukaryota > Metazoa > Porifera > Calcarea > Leucosolenida > Sycettidae > Sycon > Sycon ciliatum. Next base: position 7,988,152 of record NC_088649.1, on the reverse strand, counting down.
TCTTCCAGCAGTTCTTGATTGTTCTCATGAAGCTTCGGCTGAATTGTCGGGACCAAGACTTGGCGTACAGATTCGGCATTCACCAGTCGACCGTGTGCCGGATTTTCCAGCGCTGGATCCGGGTGATGCATGTGATGCTGGGACCACTTGTCAAATGGCCGGAAAGAGACGAACTACGCAAAACTCTGCCACTTGAATTTCGTAAGCATTTCCCGGGCTGTGCTGTCATTATTGACTGCTTTGAAGTTTTTTGTGAACGACCTTCTGATCTGATGGCAAGAGCTCAAACGTACTCTCACTATAAAAGCCATAACACTGCAAAGTTTTTGATTGGCGTAGCGCCACAAGGTGTCATTACATTTATTTCGCATGCATGGGGCGGGAGAGCCTCAGACAAGTTCATCACAGAGCACTGCGGTCTGCTTAGTCACCTAAATCCGGGTGACCAGGTGCTGGCTGACCGTGGTTTCACTGTTGAAGACAGCGTTGGCATGTTCTGCGCAGAGTTGGTGATGCCCCCATTTACGAAGGGGAAGAAGCAACTCTCCAGGCTGAAATTGGACAGTGCTCGACAAGTGTCACGCGTCCGTATCCATGTGGAGCGAGTGATTGGAATGCTTCGCCAGAAATACACGATCCTCTCTGGCACTTTGCCCATTGCTTTCCTCATGCATGACGATAAAGCTACATCATGTGCATTCATTGACAAGGTTGTCACCGTCTGCTGTGCTCTGTGCAACTGTTGTGAGTCCGTCGTACCTTTCGAGTAAATTACATCATGCCGCTTTGTCAGCTGTAATGATTGCTATATTATTAACCCCTTGTGCTTTTTGGACTGTCTGGATATACCGGCAATTATATTTCTGTTTTACCTATTCTGCAGTTGCATGCGCATGTGTTCACCTCATTGACCTCGCTTGTTTCTAGTTTCTTTTGTCTGGCTAGCCAAGCTTGCTTGGTCATGGCAACACCAACAGACTTACAATAATAGTAATAATAATGGCTTCTATCATCACTCACGACATGCCTGCGTTTCTTGTTGCATCAATATAATGACTCGTGGTCCAAATAGGGACAACACAATATAATATGAATAGCCCTGAAACCCAACTTAGGGTGCTGGGTAGTGTGCGATGTACCATCAGATGTAGTATGCCCAGCACCAAAGAACAACTCAACTTATGCCAACATCACCCGGAAGAGACGTAAAGAGCGAAGTGTTTGATGTGTAATGATGGAGTTCCTCTGCTCACATGCATAAGCAGTGAGTGGTCTTCACGCATGTCCTGGGACCCACAAATACGAATCAGCATTATGGTCCTTCAGAGATACATGCAAGCAAAGAAATACAAGAAAGGTAACGGAAATCGTTGTGAAAGCCCAGCCACCGATTGTATGCACACACGTGGCAAGTGCAACAGCAAGTACCGTGGAAGGCACAGCAGAACAAGTTGAAAATGCAACTCTAGAAATACCAGAATAGCAGGCTCCATGAATATAATCACTTCTCAAATGCTTGAGACTTGGATTTACAAATGCTACGACAAAAATGACTATGTACATGGAAAGTTGGTTGCACCCCATACTAGAGGTCGAGCTTTCCTGCCGCCTTGACTGGACATTTGACTGACTCACGACTGCCATTTAGAAACTTGACAAACTCACGACTTCCATCCAGACACTTGACTGACTCACAACTGCCATCTAGAGCAGAGAAGAAGTCCCTCGAGCCCTCCTTCCGGCAAACCTGCAAGAAAGCACCACTCCCTGCTCAATACACAGTGTTTCGGGGAATTCACCCCTCATGCAGTTGAGCTTGAGTAGGCTGACGAACATTGTGCTTAGCGACCAACATTCCTATAAACTTGTCGCCGAAGTCGCTACCACTGTAATTGTACATGCATATCATTATTTAGTGGCAGATTTAATCTTGCGACACTCCGGGCAGGTCCAGTTCTTGCGCTTTGGCTTACTCTTCAGCTGCAAACAAGCCATGTGGAACAAACGAATACTGCAATCGTTGTTGGAACATCGCAGTACCTCGCCAGCCTTCACAGACTTGCAGTAGCAAAACTCCGGAGGGCGTTCTTGATCCGCAGTAGATGTTGTACTGGCAGCACCAAGTGGTTCCGAGGCTGATGTAGCCGCTGAAGACGCATCGGCAGGAAGAGTGGAGAACGTCTTAGTGAACCATTTCCCAACAAGCTCTGGGAGAACAGCACACTGGAAGAATTTCTTGGCACCTGCTACCGCTTCACGGATGAAATCTGTGTCTGCACAGATACGCTCCACAAACAGCTGACCTTCATTCCACACAACAAAGTCACAGTACTGCACCTTACACACCAGCATCTGTAGCTGTACTTGGTAGTAGTACATGTGGTCTTGCTTAAGATGGAGTGCTCCGCCGGACTTTACTAGACAGAACTTCCCTGAATCGGCAGCATCATGCAGGCTACTGTCTCGGCACCCGTACGGGCACTTCACTTCCACCACGCCGTTGCCACAGCAGGAGCACTGCACAAGGGAGTCGGGAGTAGCGCCAAGATATGGATAGTCCGGATGAATTACAAAGCCACTGGGCAGTACTTCAACCTTCTGATGTGTTGCACTGGCATGTTCACTATAGTTGTCAATTGCCTTCTGCTCGTGATCACATCCCCATTGTGTGGCTTTGCTACGAAACTTGTGTGCCTCAGGGTAACACACAGAGCGGACTAAGGACGCAGAGGGCTGGCTAATATCCGTGCGAACAGCAGACTTCAACTTTGAAGCTGTGATCCGGCCGGCGCGAAATTCAAACCAGGCCTTGGAATCTGCCTGGTTCCGCGTAGCCTGTTCCACAGCGCGTGCTTCCTCCTCTGAAACACAGACCGCTGGAAATACTGCCTCGCAACGAACGAGCAGGTCCCCAAAACTAGCATCCAGCATGTCTGGTTCGTACAATAAATCCAAAATGGGTGGATATCCCTCGGGCTTGGAAGGTACGTACCTATCGCAGAACCCGGGAACAAGGGAGAGTAATGACGGTTTACCGGCTTGACATAAATTTCCATATAGTTCACCCAGCTCAGCACTGGAGGGTTGCTTAATATCAGCAGGGACCTTCTCCTCCGACCTACGGCGCTTGCTCCCATGCTGTTTAGTGTCGGGTGCAGTGAAGTTTATGTCACGAATCCTGGCATACTCCACCTCCTTCATTGAAGGAGTTGACCATTGGCACGGCAATGAAGTGCTTCCTGTGTTCTGAATCAGCTGCGTTCTAGAATACAGGCTGAACAACAGTGCAGCAACGTGAGAACAAGACTCACCAAGACCAGCCATGCAGGTGCAGTGTGCACAAATCACGCTACCGTCGTTTTGCGCAGCAATCCAGGGTTGCAGATGGGTGCCGGAAACTGACTGGGAATGGCGGACTTTGGCGATGACAAACTTGCTGTCACATGTGTCAGATTCAGACGCTGGAAACGCACGAACATCGCCGACCCAGCCACTGACAAGGTATTTGTAGCCTTCCAAGCTCTTGTAGGCCTTGAGCTGCTCCTTGGTGTAGGGGCTGGGCGCGTTGACCAAGAAATTGTAAATATCGGGATAGTCCACAAGTGGAAATTTATCTTCCCCTAAAAAAATACTTCTGGGCAGGTAAGGATCACTCGAGTCTGGTGCAACGCGCTCGAGCTTTTCACGGTACCGGCATTTGCTGGAGTCATCTAACTCGTCATACACTTTTGAAAACTTGGGAGAAGTCATGGCCACTGATTCAGCGTTCGTACAATAGTCCTTTGTAAAGAACAGAAGAGGAACGTAACAGCGATACAGGAAATTTCCTTCGTGAAATTATTCCAGGCACATGTACTTCTTTTGAACTTTTCATCTCTTTTGCCACCCCTGCGGAGCGCGGCCGCTTTGGCCGCCTACACGCCGCCTGCACGTGATCCTTTCGCATAACCTCTATACATAAAACCCTTCTCTTGCTCAGAAACCGTAGTCGGAGCCGGAGATCCTGCGGATTGATGTCTGATATCATGCCCAGGTTCTACTTGACTCTCGTTTCCATCCCCTTCCTGACACGGATTTTTTCTTTGCCTCTCCGAAATTCCCACACGACCGAACGGAATGCCAGCGAAAGATGCAATCGCTGTCGATTTCAGCCGTTGTTGTCCAGGCGTCACTCGACAAAGGTTTCCACAACCCGTAGAAGATGACTCACCTCCGTCTCTTATCATACTAGATATTCCAGACGTTGCTTCCCTCGGCTCTTCTTGGTCAGAGTTTGTATGTATATATTTGATTGTTGATGATGTCACGGCTCCCTGGTGCGTTGTTGCAGCAGCAATCTTAGCATTGGAGATATCCCATTTGGCTATGTTAGTCGCAATCTCTGCGGAACGACTACGTGTTTCTTGGTCCTGGTTGGTACTAGATGATGCGGCCGGAGGGTCTTCGTTGAGGTAGATGCACAACTCTTCAATTTTTTCTTGGCTCCAACACATATCAACATCATTGGATACAAATTGGGTCCAATGTTCTTTCTGCTGATCGCTGATCTGAGTACCGCTGTAGAACAAAACAAGTGTACGCAACGGTACAGGTATTGGTACATTTCAAAGGACTCTGAGCGCACTGTTATGCATCTTGTATTCTTATGCACGTTGAAAGACCACGGGATACAACTGGCTAGAACTTAAAACAAATAGGTATTCCTAAATTACACGATTCACTGGACATTGACACGGCAGACAGACCCTCAACGACTTAACATCTAGCACCAAAGTGGAACTTAGCAGCATCAATGTCCTACAGCCGTTTCCAAAAAACGAACAAAAACATTCAACATATCAATATAATGTACAGTGTTGTCAATTAGAAAAATAATATTGACAGATCAATCATTTTGTTCCGACTTACACAGTTTCATGAGCAGGTTCTTTGGGGAAGAAGGTTTCCGAAGGAAGTCCTAAAGTTGGCAAACTTCCCACTGGGCGAACAGACGGCATTGGCGGTGCGGCTATACATGGCGAGGTATACACTCCTCCTATACCACCCAACTCTGGAATCTGTATTTGGACACAATATATACGTGTGTGTTTCATCACGATCATTGTTATTATCACACTACACATGTTAAATTCATTGATGTCGCTATGTGTAACTTCTTGGTTGTTTATTAAAAGTACATACCTGTTTCATTGACCATTTACCATTGGTACAACCATATTTCCTTTTGAGTGGCATACGAAATCTTGTTCGAATTGTTCTTGATTTTTACTTTTTGCATCCTCTCGGATACAGAGCCAAGGATAAATTTGTATAAGCGAAAAAAGAACCAAGAATGCACAAGTTACGCTCTAATGTCCACTAAAACCACCAGTTACTAAACAAGCAGCTCATGAGATAACATTGCACTAAAATTGCACGACACTGACCGACGGTACTGACGTTCTACAACTAACTGGCTAACAGCACTAGCATGTGTTGAATGCGCACTCCTAGTTATTATTTTATAGAAATTACATGAGAAGGGGAAGTACCTGGTTGTGTTAGTGGACATTATAGCGTAACGTTTGGTTTCTTGATCCTTTTTTCTTTACTTCTTTATAAAGTAGGTTGCTCCAACGAAGTTCTTGTAGGTTCTTAGCTTATTAGATTGCATATTCAGAGTTTTAATTTTGTAAAATTGTTGTTGCCTTTCAGTTTGTTCATTAACGCCGATATGTAGCAGATTAATACCCAGCCGGAAAGCGCGAGCTCCGATGTCAGGAGCAAACCTACACCTCTCGTTCATTTAACCTTTTCGTATGAAGAGGGTTTTCACACAACTGAATGAAATTGTATTTGTTTGCAACGTCATTATATAAAATACATACTGCCATCACATAGTGCCCACGTCGTCGGGGATCACAAAAGGGACCGAAAAGTAACAGACCATTCTCTGGACGGATACTATATAATTGCGTTCTATCTGTGTTTTTTAGTATAACCTAAGTCACTGATTAGGCTTCAACGATGTGGTCTAAATCAGTCAACTTCAATAATATACAAAGCTTTCGTCATGCAACTATACTGTAGTGGAGTAGAATGTAGTGGCCCGGGAGTCGTACCCAAACGAGTACGACTCCCTGATAGTTGCAAAGCACGTGACGGCTACACTTAATCGATCTAGGTTAACTTTCTCTGATAATCGCTTGGTTCTTCTATATTCTATTCTGCTTGACTTACCTGATAGGGTGTATTATATTGTCCCTGTAACATGCTGGTGGCCTGCACCGAATCGGTAATGTGTGGATTGGATTCCAGCGTGGGCCAGTCTGCGTCTTCCAGCTGTCGAGCGTTCCGCGCGAAATCGGTAGAGCTCATTTCAACGGCGACAGCAAAGAACTAGACATCCGTCGAATACTTCATCCAAAATATCGCACTGATAGTTACTACATGAATTATATGCAGCATGTGGGTCTTCGTTGAGGTAGATGCTCAACTCTCTGATTTTGCCTTCGCTCAACGGCATATCATCATCACTTGATACAACATCGGTCCAAAGATCCTTCTGCTGATCGCTGATCTGAGTACCGCTGTGAAACGAAACAAACGTAAACAATGTTACTCCGTTTGTTCCATTTCAACGAACTCTACGCACATAGATGGGATAAAGCCTTATGCTTGTGCACGTGGAAAAAAACATTGAATACGATTTGCTAGAACAAATAGGTGCTCCAATCTTACACAGTTGTACAAGAGTACGGCTACGGGTCATGATTAACATTCCACCTCTATTGTTCAGCAAGAAACTGCAATAATTAGACAGACCCTCAAATACCTATGAGTGATCACTTGAATACTTGTCACGAGTGACAATCCACCACATGCTTAGCCAAAAAGTTCAACAATTATGCACATCATTGACATGGAAAACAACCGTCACCGACCTAACATCTACCATAAAACGAAACTTAATTAGCACCCTTACTCCCAAAACCATGTCCATAGCAACATACAACAACATTCCAGATTTCAGTGGAGTGAGGGCAATTAGAACAATTGACAGATCAGCATTTTATTTCCGACTTACATCGCTTCCTGAGCACGTCCTTTTCGGAGTGAAGCTTCCGGAGGAACTCCTAAACCAGAGAAACTTCCAACTGTGCGAACAGATGGCATTGGCGTCGCGGGATAGCATGGCAAGGTATATACTCCGCCTATACCACCCAGCGTCGGGATCTGTTTTTGTACACAATGTGAAAGCTTGCGTTTTTTAATTACCATTTTTATTATCACATGTATCCTTCTCCACTGATGTCACTATGAGTCACATCTTGGTTGTTCAATAAATGCACATATATTATGTGTTTCATGGTCCATTGCGACAACGATGGATCCTGTTGAGTGGCAAACGAAAACTTGTTCGAATCGTTCTTCATTTTTCACTATTGCACATTCTTCTAACATTAATATTGCACAATATTTCCAACGTTTAATACAGTTTCCATAAAATATCCCCAGGTCCGTTCAGCTTGTTCCCTTCGCAGTTTGTTCATTGACGCCCATAGTGAATTGATGTATAACACCGCGGAATTCGCGAGGTGGGTGTGAGGAGCTAACCCTCTTCCTATATTAATAATACACACTCCAGTTCTTATGACTGCTGTGTGAACAGTGTCTCCCCCCCCCCCCCCCCTCAACTGAATTGAATATGCATGTGTTTGGAACCTCATTGTAAACAATACATACTGCCTTCACATAGTGTCCACGTCCTTGTCCAGAATCACAAAATGTCCGAATAGAAGCGGGCCTCGAAATGTGCATTGAGCAGTCGTAATCCGTCGCCGTGTATTCGTCACCAGCCGTCGTGTATTCGTCACCAGCCGTCGTGTATTCGTCACCATCCGTCGAGAATTCGTCACCAGACAGTCTCTGTGTATGTCTTTCTCGGGAAACTCCGGCACTTGTTTGGACACGTGACTGAGTCTGCGGAGGATTGAGGGTGGTAGTCTGCACTGTTTGTTCCATAGTAGCCGCGTCCCTCGCTTTCTGCTGGTTGACACTATACTCGTGTGGTCGTTCCTCGCCAAGGCAAATAGATATCGCTCGATCGACATTTTCTTGGCTCCAGTAATTATCCTCATCTTTGGCTATACTTTTTTGATCGCTGCGCTCGGAATCGCTGTTTTCCCGGTCATCCATAGCACTTTGCCGGTATAATTGAATCCCAAGAAGAAACTAAATCGGATTGCAGAATATGAAGAAAACCACACTTCTAAAGAACCTGACTGGCAGCTGAACACACCAAATTGAAACTACAAACTCCAAAACTCAACTCAGAATATCACACTCAGCACGGTTTATAATTCAGAGAGATATAACTAGGTCATTCAGACTATAATGGGGAAACCGTGAACGTTTCACCATCAATTAGTATTTTCTTCAACAAATGAGTTGCATCAATCTTAACCGTGTTTAAATCTTTATTGTACGTGACATATTGCGTTTCGTAGGGGTGACGAGTGTAGCACGCCATTGTTCAATGTGTAAAATCTCACGAGAAACAAGTCTAATTATGGAACTTTTGATAAGCAGTTCCTGTTGTTGTACATACTGATATAATGAGCAGACAACGGAATGTTTTGAACCAGACCACAAGAGTGCTAAAATATAAAGATAAGAAATTTATTTCCTAGATGAGGTGCCAGCCACACAAAATTCCCCAAGAAGAGATATTGTTCGCGAAGTAACGTGCTGATATTTTTGGAGTCTCGTGCTCGTCCTTTTTGCCATCTGAGTTGTTGGAGTTGGCAGCAGGTAGCGACGTGTGGGTTGGCCTCAGGTCCTGTGAGGAGCGAGTGAAAGTCCAGCCAAAAATTGTATCTAAAAGGTCAATACTCTAATCAGTGACAACGCAGGGCCGTTTGACCGCGCAGAGTGGGGTCAGCCCGACTCCCTCGACCTGGCAAGAAGTATATTTTGAAATTCAGCTCGTAATGAAAATTCTTTTCCTAGCACTCGGATGACAACGCCCCAATCCTCCTATAATGTGTTGAGATCATCACGTTATCTGGACGCAGCAAAACAGACTTTTGTCACAGCATGTGTTTATGTAATAGTGTGTGATATCAAACATGCATTGACCTGATCCATACAGTTCTCCATTATCACTTCAAGATAAGCCCTGCGCGTATATTGTAGACTGCGCTAGTATATCTTCGAAGTCCCCTTGGATTGCGCTTATAATAGTGACTGGATTTCTACCAAAGTCTGCGCTTGTAATATAAACGAGAGAGCTTGGAAGCTCAGGGCCCTACGCTATGCTTTTTTGTCTTGATGACCTAGACAAAATAAAAGCATAGGGATGTTATAAATTCTTTAAAAATTCCTTTTTATAAGAGATAACCTGGGATTCGAACCCGCACTATCGCGCCCCTGCATGCATCCCCCGATACACTTCGTATAAATACTAATTACTCCAAGTTGCTTCACGTTCTGATCTTGCATTTGAAAGCCCTATTTGAATATGCATTGTGGCCAGCCGTCTTTGATGGCACGGTACGGTACGGGATAGGTACGGGACAGGTACGATCCAGGGTAATACGACACCGTCTACCGCCTTCATGACGGCAAAAAAAGCATAGGGATGTTTCAAATTTTTCAATTCTCCTAATTTTTTTCAGGCATATCCTGAGATTCGAGCCCGCACTATCGCCCTACATTCATTCCCGCATACACTTCGCATTCATACCCATTCTTCCAAGTTGCTTCACGTTATGATCTTGCGTTTGAAAGCCCAATTTGAATATTGCGGCCAGCTGTATGTGGCCAGCTGTGTTTGATGGTACGGTACGTGACAGATACGGGATAGCGCCAGGCGTGACACAAACAAACAAACAAACAAACACACAAATCTAGCGCCAGACGTTACTGAGGCTGCGTTTACACGACAACGATTGAAAACGATTTGCGTTTACACGACAACGAAGTAGGACCGAAACGGAACGAAATCGTTGCGTTAACTACTATCGTTTACACGACAACGCCCGAAAACGATACCTTAACGGAACGAAATGGAAACGCACTTCAAAGTGTTTTGAAACGTTTTCAAAACGTTTTCAAACGTTTTCAAAACGTTTTCAAAACGTTTTCGTTCTCGTGTAAACGGTGAAAACAGTGAAAACGATTGGAAACGGAGCGCGGTCATGGAAACCATTCCGCGTGGGACTACATTTCGCGGGAAATACCTGACCTTTGCGACCACCAGCGCGTACCAACTCCAAGTAACGTGTTACTTCCCGCCTTTGCGCCAAGCCAGCACGTACTAACTCCAGCCTGCTCGCCCGTTTTCCGTTTTCGTGTGAACGGTTCAAAACGATTTGCCGTTCTCGTGTAAACGGTTTGGAAACGACTCGAGGCCGGCCCGTTTTCGTTTCGTTTCGTTCCGTTTCGTTTCGTTTCGTCTCCGTGTAAACGCAGCCTGAAGTAACGACTTCTGCATAGCTACGGGAATGATACGGTATAAATCAGATGGATATGGAGATGTTATGTATCATAGAAATCAACAAGATTCCCTTGGTCTATGTCGCCCCTGCAACACTATAATCTACATCCGTGACCGCAACATACAATTACAGCTGGCATCCTCAAATATGCACGAAACAAAAGACTAACTTACGAGATACATGAGATAGCCGTGAATGCTTTACCCAATGATTGGGTAAAGCATTCACGGCTATCTCATGTATAATGGAGAGGTTAAGATGCACGTTATTTCTGACGTGATAACTTACGAGATACATGAGATAGCCGTGAATGCTTTACCCAATGATTGGGTAAAGCATTCACGGCTATCTCATGTATAATGGAGAGGTTAAGATGCACGTTATTCCCGTAGCTATGCAGAAGACGTTACTTCAGTAACGTCTGGCGCTAGCCAGGGTCCACACAGCTTTAATTTGGTGTTTGTTTGTGTGTTTGTTTGTGTCACGCCTGGCGCTATCCGTATCTGACGGCAAAAAAGCATAGGATGTTATAAATTTTTCAATTCTCCTTTTTTTCAGGCATATCCTGGGATTCGAACCCGCACTATCGCCCTACATGCATTCCCCCATACACTTCGCATTCATACCCATTCTTCCAAGTTGCGTTACGTTATTATCTTGCGTTTGAAAGCCCTATTTGAATATTGCGGGAAGCTGTATGTGGCCAGCTGTGTTTGATGGTACGGTACGGTACGGGAGACGGTGTCGTATTACCCTCGATCGTACCTGTCCCGTCCCTATCCCCTACCGTACCGTGCCATCAAAGACGGCTGGCCACAATGCATATAACTCAAATAGGGCTTTCAAATGCAAGATCACAATGTGAAACAACTTGGAAGAATTAGTACGTATGCGAAGTGCATCGGGGGATGAATGCAGGGCGCGCGATAGTGCGGGTTCGAATCCCAGGTTATGTCTAAAAAAAAGGAATTTTTTAAAGAATTTATAACATCCCTATGCTTTTTTTTTGTCTAGGTCATCAAGGCAAAAAAGCATAGCGTAGGGCCCTGAGCTTCCAAGCTCTCTCGTTTCTGACGTGACGCGAAAGTTCAGGCGTTATTTGCTCACACGTCGAAAAATCAACTCGATTGACCTGCTGCTCACGTCGAAATTTGGAGTTTTACGCCAAATTTGACGTGAAATTGCGCGTCACGTCGGAAATACGTGCATCTTAACCTCTCTAATGGGTCCATCTCTCGTGATATCACATGAAAAGGACGTGCTCAAACCTGCGGCGACTAAATTGTCGAAATGGCAACTAAACTTTCTGGAACATAAGTTGCAGCTAGCCCCATATCGTGAAGTCTAGTGTATCATGCCTGATCATTGGTCACTCAGGCAACATAACATCATCAAAATAGTATATCATAGCATCGTGAAAATCATCATGCTAATCAACCTGATTTTCCAGATTGTGATTCCGTTTGTGATTGTTTATCAACTCGATAACATCTGTCGATCTGCATGTAACGCGGTGGTCGGCGCAAGGCCAGTTCCAGGGACGCAAACATATCGATCACACAAATTTTGTTGTTCTGCACTTGTGCAGAGCTACCTTGCTGCTCCTCTACGAATGGCCATCGTTTTCCTGAATGTAGCCATGACTCTATGTGGAGGTGATGTGAATACTATTCAGGTGAGGTAATGTTGGTATGGCGGTGGTTTGTTCTTAGCACCATTGTGTACTCTGTACCAGCACTCGTTTTTGGACACAAACATATCATTCGTATTTTGGGCCCATTTCGAGGTGGTCTTAAAGTAGCAAGGTGTTCGTCAGTTGTGCGACAAATCCTTTTGTATGGTTGTTGTGGACATCAAAAGAAACATACTTGCATATTTCGAGCGAAAGAGAGGAGGTGGCCCAGCCCAGCACTCCTGGCTTTCACATACCTGCTCTCTTGAAAACCGGGCTTTCGGAAGTGTTCTGGAATGATTTGTTTGATACTAGAATTGGAAACTACATGAATACAGAATTCTACAAAAACGTTTGCGTGGAAGAATTGATTCACAGAACATGATATAGGATAGATGTGTGCGGTGATGTATTATGTACTGCTACCTGGACACTGACGAAACGTAAGCTAGAAACAAAGGTGTTTGTAAAGTAAAATAGTTTTTCCTACTTACAGCTAAAAGGTCGTAGGATCGGCTGATTTTTATCATTATTTCACAATCACGATGACATAGTGCCAATAAGCATGTGATGCGGGCAATTTTAACCTGCCATGGTGATGCTATAAGCAAAGGTGTGATTTTATATCTCACAGCAAGTAAGTAGATGTACACAAGCCGAGTAAAACAGACAACGATTGGACGCCATTTTTATGAATGTTTACGTGTGCTGTAAATATATCACATCTTTATGTGTGAGCGCATGCTCGTGCCAGGAGTTAGAGGCTATTTCGTGCACACATAACAAATTTAAAGTTTGTTTTCTATGTAGGTTCGGGCTTGAGTCCACGCCTTTGAGTATTCCCCTGAATGACTTTTTCTTGTATATCCAGGTTCTGGTTAAGGTCGATTTTTCTCGATCTGTTGACATACTATCTACGCGACCTGCTACTCTTTGAACGATCCTATGAGTGCTTGTGTTCGTGAAAATGTAGAGTTGATGACTGCGGGAACAACGCGCCACATGTCTTGCATTTCTAAGGCATATCTCTAGTATAAAATCGTTCATAAACACGAAGATGTGACGACTGCTTGAACAATGATGCACATGTCTCGCACCTGTAAATGCTATCATGCAAGTGACAGGGCTGGCGTCTGCATTAGATGTTGTCAGTGTTTCTATACCCGCAACTGACGGACTGCACGGAGATGATCTACAACTAATGATACTGAACTAAAACAATAGAAAGATTCATCAAGAGGCAGCAGCGGACCGCCGGGACATTAGTGTTGCGCAATACAAATTTAGTCTGGATATACTAGAATTGAAAAGAAATCGATAACAGGCCTTTTTCACACTTGATTGATCTTCTATACATATTACAAAGAAATGAAGCACTAGTTCACCTATCAAGAATGTTCTTAGCGGACTTAACATGTACAGAGCAAAGTGATGGTAACATAGAGCAAGGCTGGCTATCGCCCCTCCGTCCATATTGGCCTATATACCCTGGCAACGCGAATGTGAAATTATTATTACTATTAACAGCCTTTTCACGTTTACATCGCCAAGCAAGCTTAGCCAGTCCTCGCTTAGGCTAACTCGAAAGAAGAATGCGGAAAGAGTGGGGTCAATGCAGTGCTAATAGTAATCCGCATGCGACTTCAGAACCGGAAAGAAAGACAAATATATAAAAACAGTGCAAAAGCACACGAACTGTCACCTTTTTACTTCAACGACACAGAAACCTTTACTTTGGAATGCTCTGCCCTTTGAAATGAAGTCTTGTAATACATATTCTGCATTTAACGCCCAGCTTGCCTGCCTTCTTATGACGGGCCACAATGTACCCGGTTAAAACAGCTCCTTTTTGAAAAAATTTTCAATGAGTCATGTTTCGCTTTACTTTCTATTTTATTCATTTATTTCACCTTCTCGTGGCAGAGAATATAGGCCAATATGGAGGGAGGGGGGGGGGGCGTAGCCAGCCATGGCAGTAAACAAAAACAAAGCAAAAATTAATAAATATTACACATTACTGGAGGCAAAGACAAAACAAATCTGGATGAAGAATAAGCAGCTATTAGAACACGAGCTTCATGTTGGCCTTGAAATCCTTTAGCGTACAAGACGATTTTACTGATAGAGGCAGGGCCAGCCAGAGAGAATAGGCAGCTAAAAACGGAGATCTGGTACATGTAAAAGCTGATGTTCGGGCTTTAAGTAAAGTGCAGGGATTGCGCATAGGACGAGTGGGAAGAAACCAGTTATATTTACGCAAGTGTGGCGGGGCTTTGTCAAGACGAATAGAATTAACAACAATACACGGTTTTCGATCCGCTTGACTAGAGATAGGGAAAGTGTTAAACATATCATACAGCTCGGCAGAAGGAAAGTATGATGGTTTGCGGAAGAGGACTTTGAGTATCCTCTTATTGTGGACTTCCAGGGTACTCATTAACGATTTACTTAGTAGGGATGACCAGGCGGTTGAGCAATAGAGAAAAATGGGGAGAATATAGCAATGATAAAAGGCGAATGCATTCAAGCGGTAGGTGGGAGCAGTGAGACACGAGGTAGCCAGAAGCTTTACTGACTTTGCTACAGACATAGTCGACATGTCTGCTAAACGATAAGTCTGAGTCAATGACCAAACCAAGATGCTTGTGTTGTTTTACCATTGTGAGGTCTGTGAGGGATCCGGGAAGAGTGAATGCATAGATTGGCTCTGAGTTCGGCTGGAATAATATCTCAGTCTTGGCGATATTAGGTCAGTCTCCAGGTAGTCATCCACTGATGGACTTAGTCTGTAATCCACTCCAGCGCTGAGCCACACACACCGAACTCTTTGGAAAGTTTACCAAGTAATGCACCCTGCCACACGGTGTCGAAAGCTTTCTCGAGGTCGACAAAGCACATGGCAACTTTCCGCCCCATATGACGATGGTCGGCAATGTTTTCGATCAGCTTGGTGAGCTGTAGAGCGATCGAGTCACCACGACGAAACCCAGATTGCGCGGGATTCAGAGCAGGAGAAATATGATTATAAAGTTGATTGAAGAAGAGCCATTCGCAAAGTTTTGAAATACAGGACAGGAGCGAAATTGGGCGATAGTTACTAGCTTGAGATTTGGTGCCTTTGCACTTGTAAATAGGCACAATTTTAGCCAGTTTCCAGTCAGTAGGGAACTTGCCTGTGGTAAAGGAGAGGTTAAATAGGCGGCTAAGTGGAAAATAAATCGCAGTAGCTTTGTTTTGCTTTAATTGATGCTTTTCTCCAATGTCATGCAGCAGTATTCATACAGCTTTTATTTCTTGTGTACTTGCATACTGGTATTAGTTTAGTCCCAAAACCTGCGATAAAATAATCAGCTGTAGCACCTACTCCACTTTTATGTTTATGTATCTATGTCATTCGGATCTTCCCAACTTCCCAAGTACATTATACTGTTGAGATACCGAATTCAAATAAATCAATATCAATTCCAAAACCAATACCAAAACCAAAACCAAAACCCGAAAACAACTGAGTACTATACTTTATCAGTCCCATAGTATTGACTCCCATTGATTTTCGCTATACCTAAGCAGTCAAATATTCCTGCATATTTCTCTCCTTTGGGCTATAGTGACTGCTTATATTGTGCAGTTGAACGGTGCCTAGTGCAGCATTGTCACTGGCCCTGCATGAGTAAGCGGTGGTGCAACGTTTGTGCAATCATTCAACCGGGATTCATGAGGTTATCGTTCTGGAATTTGAAACACGGACTATTTGTCGTGGTAGATCTAATATTGACTTCGTACTTGGTCAGTATAGGAAATAAAAACTTCGAAAAAGACCTCGGCTTCGCCTCGGTCTTTTACTCGGCTTTTTTTTCCTATAATCACCTCGTACTCAGTCAATATTAGATACGAATGATACATTTACAGATAATTGACGTACAGAGTTTCAATAGCCGCTGACATAACACACGGTACTGTAAAACCGGAAAGTCTAACGAGCACAAAGTTTAAAGTTTTTGTAATAGTGGCATGATAACTGCCAGAAAATTCACCAATGGCTACCTTGCCACCCAGAACATGCATCGATATATGCGCATCTTTACACACCGGGTTTTGGATAACGTTTCTTCAAATGGAGAATAAAAATCGGTCGTTAAAACGTTAGACTTTGTGACTCGTTAGGCTGTCCGGTTTTACATAACAAAAGTGCACTTTTACTGATAGACTAGTCAACAGTGTAGCTGAGAACTACGAAGTGGAAATCTACACAACAAGAGGAAGGTGAAATAAATAATGTGAAGTGTATTTTCTTTATTGTTAGAAGTCATTGTGTTCAAACAATTACTCTGCACTCTGCTAGAGGGAATCCACAAGGTGTACCCTGCAATCGCCACACAAAGTAGTCAATGGCTACCCCAGCCATGTATTACTTGGAATATGACTAAAATAAATGAAATCAATGTGTATGGAGTTTTTGATATTTTTATCCACTAGCAGGGCTGTATTTCCATGTAAGGGGACTCGATCTTCTGTTAGCTAAATATCCTACTGTTTTGCAGAGCTGAAAGTATATTTAGATCTCTCTTCTTGCAGATCAAACTGTCCAAACAGTTCCCTATTTGAACCCGGAGTAGGATCGTTAACCGGTTACTTGAAAAAAAAAGGTAGTACACTTGTAAAAGCGAGAATTAGAAAGTGTTTTCGAATGATTTGTACGAGACCAAATTTGGAGAGCACATGATGAATAAAGAACTCTTCAAAGCGATTGCGTGGAAGAATTGATTCACAAAACCTGAGTTATGATAGACGTGTGCAGCGATGTATTAAGTTCTGCTATTTGTACTGTGACGAGACGTAAGCTAGAAACAAAGGTGTTTGTAAGGTGAAAACAATTTGTCCTGTGGCAGGATTGTCGAAATATGGGATGTTGCTATAGGCAAAAGTGTGATTTGTATTAGATGGCAAACAAGGAGATGTACACAAGTCTAGTAAGATAAGCAATGATTGCTCATTTTTAGTATAAATGTGTTCTTGTGGTGTAAACGTTCAACAAGTAAACTATGAACCGAAATTGTGGCCTGACAGCTTTCACATCTGTATGTGTAAGCGCACGCTTATGGAGTGAATGTGTGAGCTGGATGTTTGAGCACAATATATGTGTGGAGCTTGTCTACCGTTTTCGTTGGGGCATGAGGACACGATATAGGGAGTTCCAGGGATGACCTTTTCTTGCTTATTCACGTTCTTGATCAAGTTAATGTATTGGTCTGTTGCAATACGATCCACGCGACTTGCTCCGCTATCAACGATCCAGTGTGTGAATGCGTTCATGAGAATGTAGAGTTTATAGCTGCGTGAACGACGCTCCACATGTCCTGCATCTGTAAGGCCCATCTCTAGTATGAATACGTTCATGAACTCGAAGATGTGACGACCGCATGAACGATGATTCACATGTTTCGCACTTTTAAGGCCTTTCACCTGTGTGAGTACGTTCATGTCGACGTTGATTTGAAGAACTTGTGAATGATACTTGACAAACTTTGCACGTGAATGGTTTCTCACCGGTATGAATACGTCGGTGTCTGAGTAAACTGCTTGATCGAGAAAAGTATTTGCTGCATACATCACACTTGAACGGTCGCTCACGGGTATGAACACGCTCGTGCTCACGTAGTCTGGATTCCCAACAAAACTCTTTCGGACAATACCGACACTTCAGTAACGTTTTAAACATAGAACGCGTCTCTCGATCTGGAACTGAAGTGGCAGCCGAAGACCCTACAGGATCCTGTCGGATATTACGGCCCCGTCCTACTTGCCTCCTGGTCTCATCCACTTCATTAGCCGTATCTATTTTTCGTGGTTCAGAAATTCCCACGCCATCAAATGGAATGCCGGCTAAAGATGCACTGGTTGGCGGTTTCAGCAGCAGTTGTCCAGGTGGTACTCGATGAGCATTGCCACAACACGTTGAAGATGAGTCTCTTCCCTCGCTAATCTTACTAGATATACCGGATGTTGCCTCTTTCTTCTCTTCTTCGTAGGCGTTATGATGAATAAACGTGTTTGTTGATGATGTCACATCACACGGGTTCACTGTTACAGCAGCAACCCTGGCAGTGGAGACATTCCATGCCGCCATATCAGCCACAACCTCTGCAGCAAGACTATGTTTATCTTGGTATTGGTACCTGCTACATGTATTACGTGCAACAGGTGGGTCTTCGTTGAGGTAGATGATCAACTCTCTGATTTTGTCTTCGCTCCACAGCATATCAACATCAGTGGATACAACATCGGTCCAAAGATCCTTCTGCTGATCGCTGATCTGCATACCGCTGTGAAAGGAAACAAACGTAAACAATAGTACTGCTGTTGTTCAATTTTAACGGACTCTACGCACGTAAATGGGGCAAAGCCATATGCTTATGAAATTGGAAAAACCATTCGATACGACTTTCTAGAACAAAATAATAAGTATTCCAACCTTGCACGTTTGGACAACAGTATGGCTACGGGTCATGATTAACATTCCACCCCTATTGTTTAGCCAGAAACTGCAATAATCAGACAGAACCTCAAATACCTGGGAGTGATCACTCGAATACTTGTCATGAGTGACAATCCTCCACATGCTTGGCCAAGAAGTGCAACAAATTCGCACATCATTGACATGGCAAAAGGACCCTCACCCACCTAATATCTACCATCAAAGCGAAGCTTAATAATATTAACACCTTTACTCCCAAAACCCTATCCATAGCAACATAATACATTCAAGATTTCAGAATACTGGTGAGTGTGGCCAATTAGAACAATTGACAGATCAGCAATTTAGTTCCGACTTACATCGCTTCCTGAGCAGGTCCTTTTTGGAATGAAGCTTCCGGAGAAATTATTAAAGGGAAACTTCCAACTGGGCGAACAGATGGCATTGGCGTTGCGGGAATGCATGGCGAGGTATATACTCCTCCTATACCACCCAAAGTCGGAATCTGTATTTGGATACAATGTGAAAGTGTGCGTTTTTCATGATCATATTTATTATCACATGTATACTTCACTGATGTCAATTTGAGTCACATCTTGGTTGTTCAATAAAAGCACCTACGTGTTTCATGGCCCATTGCTACAACGATGGATCCTGTTGATGGGCATACGAAAACTTGTTCGAATCGTTCTTCACTTTTCCCTATTGTACATTCTTTTCACATTGATATTGCAAAATATTTCCATCGATTATCACAGATTATCACAGGTTCAATAAAATAGCCCTATGTCTGTTCAGCTTGTTCTCTTCACAGTTTGTTCATTGACGCCCATAGTTAATTGATGTATAACCCCGGAGAATTCGCGAGGTGGGTGTGAGGATCAAACCCTCTTCCTATTATTTATAATACACACTCTAGGTGTTATGACTGCTGTGTGAAGAGTATCTCTCCCCCCCCCACCCCTCAACTGTATTGAGTTGCATTTGTTTGGAACCTCATTGTAAAGAATACATACTGCCTTCACATAGTGTCCACGTCCTTGTCCAGAATCACAAACTGTCCGAGTAGACGCGGGCCTTGAAATGTTCTTTGAGCAGTGTCCACGTCGATGTCCAAGGTCACTTAATGTCCGAGTAGAAGCCGGCCTTGAAATGTGCTTTGAGCAGTAGTCTTCTGGCGTCGTGTATTCGTCACCATCCGTCGAGAATTCGTCACCAGACAGTCTCTGTGTATGTCTTTCTCGGGGAACTCCGGCACTTGTTTGGACACGTGACTGGGTTTGCGGAGGGTTGAGGGTGGTAGTCTGCACTGTTTGTTCCATAGTAGCCGCGTCCCTCGCTTTCTGCTCGTTGATACTATACTCGTATGGTACGTCCTCGCCAAGGCAAATAGATATCGCTCGATCAATATTTTCTTGGCTCCAGCAATTATGCTCATCTTTGGCTACATTTCCTTGATCGCTGCGTTGGGAATCGCTGTTCTCCCGGTGATCCATAGCACTTTGCCCGTATAATTTAATCACGAGAGGAAACTTATTCGGATTGCCGAATATGAAGAGAACCACACTTCTAAAGAAACTGGCTGGCAGCCGAACACACAAACATGAAACTATAAACTCCAAAACTCAACTCAGGCCAGATTATCATAAGGAACACGGTTTATAATCCATAGACATATAACTATGTCATTCAGACTATAATGCGGAAACTTTGAACGTTTCACCATCAATTGGTATTTTCTTCAAAAAATGAGTTGCAGAAATCTTAACCTTGTTTAAATCATTATCTTACGTGACATAATTATTACGTTTCGTAGGGGTGACGAGTGTAGCACGCCATTGTTCAAAGTGTAAAATCTCACGAGAACCAAGTCTAATTATGGACCTTGATAAGCAGTTCCAGTTGTTGTACATACTGATATGAGCAGACAACGGAATGTTTTGAAGCAGACTACGAGAGTGCTAAAATATAAAGATAAGATTTTTATTTCCTAGATGAGGTGCTAGCCACACAAAATTCCCCAAGGAGAGATATTGTTCGCGAAGTAACGTGCTGATATTTTTGGGGTCTCGTGCTCGTACCTTTTGTGATCTGAGTTGCTGGAGTTCGCAGGAGGTAGCGAGGTGTGGATTGGCCTCAGGTCCTGTGAGGAGCGAGTGAAAGTCCAGCAAAAATTGTCTCTAAAAGGTCGATACTCTAATCAGTGGCAACGCAGGGCTGTTTGACCGCGCAGAGTGTGGCCTCAGCCCCACTATATTGTTTTGAGATCATCACTCTACCTGGACGCAGCAAAACAGACTTTTATCACAGCATGTGTTTATGTAATAGTGTGTGATATCAAACATGCATGGACCTGATCCATTCAGCTCTCCATTATCAATTCACGATAAGCCCTGCGCGTATTTTGTAGACTAAGATAGTATATCTTCGCAGCCCCCTTGGATTGCGCTTATAATAGTGACTGGACTTCTACCAAAGACTGCGCTTGTAATATAAATAGTACGGTATAGATCAGATGGATGTGAAGATGTTATGTATCATTGAAATCAACAATATTCCCTTGGTCTATGTTGCCCCTGCAACACAATAATCCACATCCGTGGCCGCAACATACAATCACAGTTGGCATCCTAAAATATGCACGAAACAAAAGACCAACTTACGAGATACTTGAGATAGCCGTCAATGTACTTCTTTACCCAACGGGTCCCTCTCTAGTGAGAGCACATGAAAAGCACGTCTATCCCCATATCGCGAAGTCTAGTGTATCATGCCGGATCATTGGTCACTCAGACAACATAACATCATCATCATAGCGTCGTTAAAATCCTGATGCTAATCAACCTGATTTTGCAGATTGTGATTCCGTTCGTGATTGTTTATCAACTCGATAACATGTGTGGATCTGCATGTAACGCGGTGGTCGGCGCAAGGCCAGTTCCAGGGACGCAAACATATCGATCACACACATGTTGTTGTTCTGCAATTGTGCAGAGCTACCTTGCTGCTCCTCTATGAATGGCCATCGTTTTCCTGGATATCGCCATGACTCTATGTGGAGGTGATGCGAATACTATTCAGGTGAGGTAATGTTGGCATGGCGGTCGTTTGTTCTTAGCACCATTGTGTACTCTGTACCAGCACTCGTTTTTGGACGCAAAAATATTATTACTTGTACGTATTTTGGGCCCATTTCGAGGTGGTCTAAAAGTCCCAAGGTGTTCGTCAGTTTTGCAACAAATCCTTTGTATGGTTGTTTTGGACATCAAAAGAACAAACTTGCATAATTCGAGCGAAAGAGAGGAGGTGGCCCAGCCCAGCACTCCCGGCGTTCACATACCTGCTCTCTTGAAAAGCGGGCTTTCGGAAGTGTTCTGGAATGATTTGTTAGATGCTAGAATTGGAAACTACATGAATACAGAATTCTACAAAAAAGTTTGCGTGAAAGAAATGATTCACAGAACATGATATGGGATAGATGTGTGCAGCGATGTAGTATGTACTGCTACGTGGACACTGACGAGACGTAAGCTAGAAACAAAGGTGTTTGTAAGGTAAAACAAACTGTCCTACTTGCAGCAAGACTCAGACTCGAATGAATGAGCCAGCTGCTCATTGCCGGCATTTACGCCAAATCTTCTTCACGCATCCTGGTGTTACCCTTCTGCAAGCTCACCTCCTGCTGCAGTGAAGAAGTACCATGACCGTCTGTTTGCTGCTTACAGCAATGTGCAGTTCTGCATAAAGGAGACCAATGAAGAGAACGAATAAAAAAACTACATAGAGTTCAGCATAAAGATGGTCAATTTGCAAGATTCGTACTTTCTCTTCATTGGTCTCCTCTATGCAGAACTGCACTTTGCTGTAAGTAGCACACAGACTGTCATGGTACTTCTTCACTGAAGCAGGAAGTGAGCTTGCTCTGCCCCTATGCTGCATATCCACAGTAGGAAAAACAGTAGCCAAACTAGGTGAGGCAACAGGTACCACTTCAAGTAGTAGCGCAAGCTAGAGATATCAGCTCCATGTAGTTGCAGTCCCACTGCGTGATCAGTAAATTAGACAACAGATAGTGTGTGAAGACTTCCATTGTACTAGTGTAGTTTATTCAACGCAAGGAGCTGCACAGGTTCTCCGTACAAACACTTCACTGCGTAGGCACTGGCAAGAGCAGCAGTTACTATTCAACTGTATGATTGTGTGTTAGCAGTTTACGTTTACTTTGCTGATGTACCTGCATTTTCCATCCTGCCACACTCTACTGCACTGTGTGTGCGAGTGTGTGCGCGTGTGTGAGTGTGTGTCTTGTCTTGGGCCATTGACAGTCCCTGGCGTCACAATAGCGTCTCTCTTGTCACTTTCACAATTCACCTGTCAGTATTGCAGACATCAGACAGCCAACTCAAACTCCTCTCCATGAGTTTATGTGTCAATCATTTCTAGTCATTAGCAGGCGATCTGCACTGAGCAACATCAGTAGAAATGCAGAGTGTGAGCCCGCCTCTCAGCCCCTTGAGTACAGCTCACTCCAAGGCTGACTAGCAGGAGTGCTGCATTGTGTAACATCAGTAGACATGCAGAGGTGTGAGTCCGCCTCTCTGCACCGGGAGTACACCTCGCTCTGACTAGCAAGAGATCAGCACTATAAGCAACATTAGCACGCAAGCACCACACCACCCGACGACAAAACCTGCATAGATTACTAATAGTACTCTTGTTTGGTGCTGTCAGCCATGGCCGCGGCGTGAGCCAAAAGCACTTTCTAGCACTTCTTGTCCCCTGGTCATCTGTCCAAACTGGCTGCTACCCATCATGAGCGAGCACGTGATTCCAGCTCCCACTGGCTAAGGTAAGGGTTGCTCAGCTGTGGAACACTCTGCATACAGTACTGACGGCCGTCGAAGAATGAATAGACGGGATTTTTATCAGGTGCGGAGAACTCTTATGTACGTGGTGATTCAACTGTATATACAGTTCCGCATCCAAAAAATCGAATGGCGAAAGCCACACGAACCCTGAACCTGCAGTCCTTCAACACCTGACAGAACTGTATCAAGTATGATCCGTGCCATTCGTCTGCTCTGCCGGTTGAAAAATCATATGAGATATCGCATACTAGTCCAGTATATAAGTGAAACGTCACTGTATATTGCAGTAGCATTTTTAGCAATCTAGTAGCAGCACACTGCATGTGCTTACCACGTCAGACCAGATTACTATGTGCTATAACAGATTAATGTGTGCTATAACAGTACCTGGTGGCATGTTTCCTGTCTGACACGTAGCTCGCCTAGTTGCAGTAGTAGTAGAATCTATTCTCGAAGCTATACAAAATTGTGTGTGGGTGTATGTGTGTGTTTGCATGGGTATGTGCATGGGTGTACGTGGGTGTCATTGAGAAAACACGTCGGGCTTTGCGTGAATTGAGCACCACATTGTCTTCTTTGAATAATTGTTGTGGTATCATTATCTTTATGAATCTAGCACGTCACGGTGGGTGCGATGTAGCACATCATAGCATCACAAATTGCATATAACTGTTCCTTTGCAAACTTGCACACTTTTGCATACCTGATGAGGGCACTTTTCAAAACTTCATGAATGGGTCTGCTCCCACACTGGAGCTCGCGCTATTCCGCCGACTTGACTTGACACTCGACTGACTCACGACTACCATCCAGAGAACACGAGAAGTCCATGGAACCTTCGACTCGGCAAACCTGCAAGCAAGCACTATTCCCTGTTCAATACACAGTGTTTCGGGGAATTTTCCCTCATCAGATGAGCTTGAGCCGGCTGAGGAATATTGTGCTTGAAGAGCACCAATTTATTATAACTACCGTATATTATAGTACTCCCCAGGCACCAACATCACCAAGTGTACAAACTGACAGAGACGCTCCATTTCCAGCGCGACAAACACCTCGTGAATACCAGGTAGCATCGTGCGTCAGTGTCGCTCAGTGTTGCAATAATTGATTCAGAATTCAGTTCGAGTTGGCAGAGGGAATGGGAAGATAGCGAGTCTGCTCTGAGACCTTTTTTTCTATGAATGAAGCTGCAGGAAGTCTCACCACTGCTACTATGCTAAAGACGGTACGCAATTAGCGTCTGGCTGTAGCCAGGGCCCACCAAGCTGTACTTCACATGCGAGTGTGTGTGTGTGTGTGGGAGGGGGGGGGGGGGGTTACGTAGGGCCGTATTAAAACTCATCGTGAGACGCGCAATTCCTGGTGCCCTACCCCGTTCAGTGTGTTTGGTGGGGCCTTTCACGTGACGCGTTCGGCTGAGATCCAGGGCCTCGTCACCACATGCTCTCATTCGTCGCGCAACACAAACCGGCGATGGAACCTCTCTGTTATACTTGAAGTACATGTGAGCGACATTGAAATATTGGTTTCAACGGCAGGAATATGACATAAGGCAACTTGATAGAATTTGTATGTTACCGAAGGATATCTACAGGGAATGCATGGAGAGCGGTAGTGTGGGCTCGACTCCCATAATTATGGGTGGAAAGTAAAAAAGAAGTAAAGAAAAAAGGTACGCCCATAGAATACTGTAAAACCGGAAAGTCTAACGAGTCACAACGTCTAACGTTTTAACGTCCAATTATTTTTCATTATTTTAAAAAAACCGTTATCGCTAGATTTCTGTGCAAAGATGCTCATACAGATGGGTGGCCAGGTAGCCATCGTTAACCTTTCTGCACGCTATCATGCCAAAATTACAAAAACGTTAAACTTTTTGGTCGTTACACTTTCCGGTTTTACAGTATAGAAACTCGGGCTTTGATCCAATAGTAAAAGAGAAATAGACCGATAAGTTACTAATCCGGTGCCGTTCGACATTCTTTGTTGCCGAGATACATAGCTCATGCACACCTTCGTGGCGCATCCATTGGAACTTTCCGCATCTGAGCCTTCCAAGTTGGAAGGTTGTTGGTTGGAGCTTTGTAGATGTAATGAGGTTGAAGACACCACTGCAGCTGTAGTTATGGTTTATAAATATGGTGGTAAAGACACACCTGGCATTATGGCGGGTGTGTCTTTGCCACCATATTTATCAATCTTTGCAGATGTGGTAGAACTAGGTGTAAGGTCGTCGATCAGGTCGTAGAATGTCTCAATATCCTGGTCAATTGTGTGCCTTGTCTCACTGTCTGACTGTATATTATCTGATTACCTTGGTGGACTGTTAGTCAGAACTAGTTCCCGTAGCTATGCAGAATACGTTACTTCAGTAACGTCTGGCGCTAGCCAGGGTCCACACAGCTTTAATTTGGTGTTTATTTTATTTTATTTTTTTGTGGTATCGGTATGCCTGGCGCTATCCCGTACCTGTCCCGTATCATCGTGAGTACAGTACCATCACGAGAATGAGTTTGTATGCAGGGAATGCATGCAGGCCGATAGTGCAGTGCATCGAGCATTCAAGAGTTGCGCAGTGTAGACACGATACTGGTCAAACGAGCTAAGACAGAGATCCTTGTCGTCAAGTCTGTCGAACCAGGCCTCAGGCAAACTGGCTGTTTACGAGTGTCCAGATAGCGAGCAGGGAAGTAAGCGTGCACCGGTATGCTGTGAAGTATGGCTGCCCTTTCCAGGCCTCAGTCAAACTGTTATCAAATTGGCTGTTTACTACTGCCGAGATAGCGCGCCGCGTGTCAAGCGTCGCGTCCTGAGAGAAATCTGCATGCACCGGTAAGCTGTGAAGTATCGCTGCCCTTTCATGTCCAGGGTTCTACCGCATCTGATCTGTCTCGATAAGCGGTATGGCTTGGAATGTGACAATACCACAACGCCCGAAAACGATGCCTAAACGGAACGAAATGGAAACGCACTTCAAAATGTTTTGAACCGTTTTCGTTCTCGCGTAAACGGTGAAAAAGGTGAAAACGATTGGAAACAGAGCGCGGACATGGAAACCATTCCGCGCAGGACTATATTTCGTGGGAAATACCCAACCCTTGCGACCATCAGCACTTGCCCACTCCAGCTAACGTGTTACTTCCCGCCCTTGCGCCAAGCCAGCACGTGATAACTCCACTCTCCGGGCCGCTGATCGCCCGTTTTTCGTTTTCGTGCAAACGGTTCAAAATAATTTGCCATTCTCGTATAAACGGTTTGAAAACGATTCGAGGACAGCCGGTTTAAGTGAGAGAAAAAACCAATCCGGAATAAATTCTGCAAATACTTTGGCCTAACTCATATTCAAACTGATTGAAACGTTTTTGCAATACAATGATATAGCCAATCAAAGGAAAAAACATCTCCATCAGTTCTAATAAAATTCACGATGAGGTAGGCAAAAAAACATAGCGTAGGACTCTTAGCTTCCAAACTCTCTCGTAAATTTAATGTCTTTTTCTGTTTACATAGAATATAGAGTAATATGTCTTTAGCAGTGAGCATTGGTTAATAATTGCCTGGTCCATATTTCCCTCAGACCTGTGAAGAGTGCATTTTTACAAAGATAAAAGTAGTAAGAAGCCTTAAGGCAAATCACGTTGAAAAAAACATTAAAACAACTCTTATCCAGTTTCATGAAAAAAAATGATTAGCAAATATGAATATTTTAAGCAGAGGAACCTACTTTACTTGCTTAGATCAATAATTCACAGCAGCATTATGGCGGTCAGCTGACCCATGTGAGCCCATGTGAGCCATGCATCACTAACCATAAGCCTCTGTCTGTCACACTGCAGCAGCCAGCAGGCACTTATGCAGCACATTCACGCTCTTCTCCTTGGCTGTACGTGATCAGGTAGAATGGATACGCCTGACAGTTGTTGTAGACCATGTAGACACGTGTTCCCTTGGTAACGCCGTTCACTGTGTCGTAGCGTATGTCACCTGATTAGAAAGAGAACAGCGCAAAGAGAAGTTATGTATGGATGATGTAGGAAACTGAGATGGCAGGCGTGCACGTGTGTGTGTGTGTGTGTCTGTGTGTGTTTGTGTGTGTGATTACGTATGTGCGTGTGTGTGTGTGTGTGCGCGTGTGAGCTTGAATGTGTGTATTTGAGTGTGATAAATTCAGAGGTCAGATAGAGATAGTAAAAGAGAAAAGGGAAATTAACAGTAGCAGCGACTGAGAACAAAAGACATACATATGGACAAAGGACAACATACATGGATAATGATATTGATAGATAACTTAGAAAGAGATCTGAACTGGAAAGACGTTTTGGTATGAGTAGTAAACTGATAAACGAAGTGCTTACCAAAGGAAGCTGAGTACTCTGCTGGTTTGAGAGGGGGTACACGGAGAGTCCTGTCTTTTTTCAACTGAACACTGTCGCCGATAAGGACCTGGGCGGGCAGAGACAAAAAGGGGGAAAATATAACAAAACATACCTGAAGGATGGCTAATTGTAGCTGGTAAAATGTTAAGCGTTTTCTGAATCAGAACCAGTTTGTGATGAAAGATTTTAGGTTTAAAAATGCTGACTTATACTTAACTCTACTTCACTACTTGCAAAATTTCGATTGCCGCGGCAAAACAGTGGCGAAACCACTCCTTTCATTAAAATCGCTACAATATCGCCAGCGCTGAAATGTTGTATTTCTCGCAGCGGCCAACTACCCTTCACTTCGTGTGTTGACGCTATTGCTGTCTATGTGTATGTGTATGCCGGTATATGTGGAGCGAAAATAGCCGTTTACAGTAATTAATTAAGACTGGTTACTGTGCTACACATCGAAGATAGAGAGAAGAGACAATCGGTGAATGATGGCAAGAGCTTCACAAACTTGAGAAACTGAACTGCTGGTGTGTGCACGTGATTTCTCTCCACTCAAGGGCGGTGCAGTCGCTCTGCCTCAATTAAAACAGATCGTTGTTGTGCTCCTCCTAGCTAGACAAAACCTACTACAGACAGTGAAGCTAATTTGTTGATCATCATGTGATTACACCTAGGGCTTCTTGATGCCATAGATATATGTCTACTGTACGGAGATGTTGAACCAGCTTGCCATGCGGACAGATCAAAAGGAACGCAATGTACAACACATACCCAAACGCATATGCACATGAAGGCATACGCACATACAAACACACATACGCAGACACACAATAACACACGCATATAAACGCACAATCAAATCCCTTACCTGAGCAAGAAATACTTGCTTCTTGCCAT
Source organism: Sycon ciliatum (assembly GCF_964019385.1). Lineage (NCBI taxonomy): Eukaryota > Metazoa > Porifera > Calcarea > Leucosolenida > Sycettidae > Sycon > Sycon ciliatum. The sequence continues at coordinate 7,959,380 of NC_088649.1, read as the reverse complement.
CAGGCAGATTATGGGCGAAGGCGTTAGAATAATTGGCCTCAGTAGCAAAATAGTTCGCTTCTCCCCAAATTCCCTTGGCCGAGAATCGCATGTCAAATCCGACTTCACTCTTGAATATCTGCAGTACAAAAAGAGTGAATGATAATTAGTCTGTAGAAATCTGGACATTGAGTGATTGGTAATGAATGGAGAAGTAAATGGAACTCGGGCAGGCAAAGTATTACAGGCATATTCCAGCCTAGTCTCAGGCGAACCGTGAAAACCACTCGGTAAGAGTATTCAGTTTTAAGCTCAGATATTATTTTCTGATAATTTGGTTTCGATGTAAAATGGTTTCAGATCTGTTCTGGAACCTTTTTCCCAAATGAAGCTGGAAGAAGCCTCACTCCTGCCACTAATTTTGTTTCAAGCTGTAAAAGAAAAAGAAAAGCTGGGCCATCTCTCCGATTTCGCTCAAAGTTTTTAAGTAAGTCTCCTTTGTGGTCTTCAACAACCATGGAAAAGGACTCGTTGCATAACTGACGGACACCTTGAAACTGGAGACCACCTCGAAATGGGCCCAAAATACGACTGAATATTGGGTCCAAAACGAGCGCTCGTACAGCGTACACGATTGAGCTGAGAACAAACAACCACCATGCCAACATTACCTCACCTGAGTAGTCTTCACATCACCACCACATAGAGCCATGGCTACATCCAGGAAACCAATGACTATCATCTCCAAATATCACTAAATTGCATCGCTAAAATAGCCCAATTTCAAGGGCCATAGCGGGAACAATTTACGACGTCTATTATTGTGAACCATGCACTGCAGGACTCGAATCTCCACCACCACCCAGAACATGTATCGTGAAAGGTGTTCAACGTTTTCTGGGAATAAACAAATTTGAATATTTTCACTTCGCCACATTGCAACACTGCCAATTTCGTACCCCACGACTGAAAGCGCCTCCTCAAGCTCCAACACCAGGCACCGCTCCAGACGCGAGCACGCCAAACACTGCAGCGTGGTTACCTCTGCCGAGTCTGACAAGAAATTTGAACTGACAACCCTTGTCACTCCAAACAGCAACCATTTCCTTCCCTGAACGACTCGAATTTCACTAGCAGCAAAGCTCTGCAGAAGTGCAAAAATTATTGAAAAATCTCGATTTTTGCAATCGAAGCACGATATTTTTTGCGTCTTGAAACTGGCCGTGCGCCAACCACCACGTGACATTGCAGATGGACGGATTTGATCGAGTTGATCGACAATCAAGATTAGAATCAAAACCATGCGTGTAGGTGTGTGTGTGCGTGTTCGTGTGTGTGTGTGAATGTGTGTGTATGTGTGCGTGTAAGCTTGCATGTGTGTAGTTGTGTGCACGAGAGTCAGAGATCAGATAGAGACAGTAACATAGAAAGGGAAAGACCTACTTGCAAATTTGAGCGAAATCGGAGAGATTCCCCAACATAGCGTTTCTGGTTTTCTCAGACATGCTCTCTTAAGTTACTTTCCTTCATTTAGATCATTTAGTTGATTGTTCATCACGATTCCTAGAAAATCCAGTAACTTTCATTGAGGCAGCTAAAGTTGAGCTTTAAAGGTGAAGTGAATGACAGTGAAAAATTGTTAGTGTTGCTTGGCTTTCAGGTGATGCATCTCAGCTCACCAGCCAAAGGCTGCTATAAACTGTAAGAAGCACTTACGCTGAAAGAGCAGTGCAAATTCCCCTACAAACTTTTCGGTCCGCATACTACACTAGGGTAAAATGCACATGTAAAGATAAACCATAGTCAATTTTGATCTTAGGAACAAACAGTGTTAGAGGCCTCCCGTTTCACAAAGCTCCACAGTGCCGGAGATGCTTATATCCTCACCCAGGTCGTCTTTTCCTCCCTATCCAGAGTTACTTATCAAATCCGAGATTGGTCTCCTGAAATCTTCACTCAAGTTGAGAAGTGAACTCACAACCTCAAGTTTGGAAGGCCTGTGGTCTAGCTACTTTGCCACCCACGCACCTACATACTACACTAATAGGATATCCAGTAACTTGATATCGGATATACAGTGCCTCACCTACACAAGTTCACAATGTTACTGAAAGCGATGCTCCGTTTGACAAAAATGTCCCGTCATTGTGAACTTGTGATGTAGGCTACTCTTCACGAGTTAAGCAATTTCCGATCATACCAACAACTTTGCTTTGCAGTACCTTGGCTATACACGTAGTTATACTTCCGTCCTTTCTCGAAGGTACAGTGCGCTGAAAATTCATTGTTTAAGTTTCAGTTGCTGGAAGTGAACACAAAATCAAGGCAGCTGCGGTGTACGAGGTCCAGTTTACTGTGACGTATGTAGAGAATCAGTTGCTTAAAATAATGCTTAGGCAAACCATGTTAAATACCCCCTACCTTTTCTGGAGCTGTGGTTCGTGTGCCGTGAAACAGAGGCTTGTCTTCTACAGCCTTTCCGTTCTTCTGTCTCAGCATCTCCCTTGTTTGGCAATATCGCGTCCACAGGAACTTGTTCTGAATACGCTCCACATGATGAATGCGAGCTGATGGTAGGGATTGGTGCAGAAGTGTTTGGACTAGATGATATTCATCTCCACTTGAATTCACCTGTATTAAGGCAAGAATAAATTATTTGTGTGCTGAAAAATTAATTTAGAGGAAAAACATATCCGAATATAATATTGCGCATTGGTTACTAACATGAAACTCGTTACTAGTAATCCCTTTGCGTGCCATGCATGTAGTGTATGAGCAAAGGGCACTCATCATCAGTTTGGCACCAATACTGGTAATAGCATGATGATGACCCTACACGTACAGTATGGGCAAAAGAAATCCTACCAACGAGTCAAAAGCAACACTGTCTTTCTACTTCAATTACATCATGCATGTTCCGAAAATCTCTAATCTTAATAGAGTGGTTTCATATCCTATCGCATGACCATACTAGGCAGCCATATTGGTTCCAATCCCACTCACACCTTGCGTCAACAGGTCACATGATGTCGGCCATGTTAGTTCAACTGTTCACTTGACGATATCACTTTCCGTGCAAATTGAGGCATGTGATAAAAATACGTGAAACCACTCTATATTTCCGTTTAACCCGTCACCCTGAGCACGTCAGATTCCCTACTCACCTCTTTCAGTTCCAGCTGTGTATCCTGTGGTTCCCACTCTGCAGGCACTGCATAGTCACTGGAAAGCACGGCTTTCTTCCCTGAAGCCGCTGCAGCCGCCTTGTACAACTATTGCACAACGATACAAACAAAAGGAATTACAGGTCACCCAAGGAAATATTGCATTTCCCAGATCATAAGCGGTACTAGAGTATAAGCCACCCTGTCACGAAATACAGACATCTATCCCATTTACCACCTTTGCTGTCACCAGTGTGGCATAAACCGTACCGCGAAAAACCTATGTTTACTGTGCGGGGTTTAGAGAGGAAAAACGAGACTACTGGTATATCGTCTGAAACAATTTTCGCAGAAATATACCCATATTCGTCTGTTATTTAAATTCTGCGATGACATAGCCTTCACGTTTGTCTTTGAGGTCAGCATGCTGTCCTAATTTCAGGACACGGATTGCATTTTCACTTAACACATTATAAAGTTGGAACTACTAAATTGTATGCGTCTACACAAGAACGGACCACCAACCTATTAGGACAAGTCTATTAGTTATCTCCATCATTCCGTGTAGTATTTTGAGAGGAAGGGAACGAAAAATGTTTAAGTACTTGAGACTTGTCCTAACTGGCTGGTGGTGCGTTCTTCCTTAAATGCCTTCGCAGACAATACATTTAAGTTATATTTTCTACCTCCTACCTAGTTTCAAGTTAGCACTATTTTGGATTTATATCCGTGCAGGGAAAGGATCATACAGTGTTTTCGTAACAGGTGTAGTTGAAAAAAGACTCTGAACTCACTATTCGTATTTCACGCTCCTTCACCTTAGCAATGAGAGTCCATAAAGTGTAGAAGAACGCAATGCTCCAGTGGTTCTCTAGTCTCTAGTCTTCGTTCTTGTCTACTCTCTTGTCTCAATACTTCTTCCATATACTTGTTCAATACTACAAAACCTTATGCTCTGCAAGTGGGAGGGGACTACGTTTAGCCGGTATGAACCTACTTTCAAAGAATCGACAGTTCGTAGCATTTCAAACACCATTGTTAGAAGTTCATCCTGCATCATATGGAATGGGATTGTGCGTTGCTGTGTCTCCGCGCAAAGCTGTTCAAGGCCTTCTCGCACCTGAACAACGTCATCGAACTGCCCAGTCAGCGAGAGAGATGGACCGTTGGACTTATCCCCCCGCCCTTGTGTCGCCGCTGATGGCTGCAATATCTGGACACGCACGTTGTGACGCATGGCCATGGCATTGATTCTGGTCATCTCGTTGCACGTTATGAGGTAGCCAAGAAACTTGGACGGGAAATTAAACGTGACGTGACATGGAACATCGGCCTTGGGAAGTGCCTAGAAAGAAAACAAAAAAACATACTTTACGAAGCAGCGCATCATGCCATTGCAAAAACTGTACAGTCACCTACGTGTACTCGTGTGTGTGTGTGTCCATGTATGCGTGTAAGTGTGCCTGCATTCAAGCGTGTGTATATGTGCCAGTGAGGCCATGCACTCTATATTATTTCTTGTTCTTTCTAATCTGCATGTGCCCCTACCGGTAAAGGACCTGAGTATTGACCCTGCTGCCTTGCAGGCGGTGACGTCACTGTGTTTGACCGGCCTCTGTGACGCATGGAGCGAGGCATAGTGCAATGTACAGTTTCGGAATCGTCGACTGCACTTTTAGACGAAATCTGCGAGCCTGGCTTAACGTAGCATGCCTGTGGCCTGTCATGGCGACGAGAGTCTTGCACACCGGATGAACTGCGTTCTGCTGCAAGCAAAGGAATATCACCAAAAAACATGCAGACACAAATTCACACAAAACCACACATAAACGTACATACACACATACACACACACATACACAAGCACATATCAGGTTCGGCCTCATTTCCTCTGCTGCGCTGATGAGTTCAAAAAGAACGAAACAGCATGCTGTCCGCAGATTGAGTATTTCGCTCCTGCTCTTGTAGCAGTTGAGCACTCTTGCGTGGGGTAGTGCCTTTGCTGTTTGCGTTATGCAGAGCTCACTGACTTGTCAGTTTGAGCACTCTGGCAAGGTACGTTCGGGCCTGATTGGAAATTTTTATTTCCATTGCTATCAGGTTCAGCCCCATTTCCTCTGTGCTGCGCTGATGAGTTCAAAAAGAACGAAACAGCATGCTGTCCGCAGATTGAGTATTTCGCTCCTGCTCTTGTAGCAGTTGAGCACTCTTGCGTGGGGAAGTGCCTTTGCTGTTTGCGTTAGGCAGAGCTCACTGACTTGTCAGTTTAAGCACTCTGGCAAGGTACGTTCGGGCCTGATTGGAAATTTTTATTTCCATTGCTATCAGGTTCAGCCTCATTTCCTCTGTGCTGCGCTGATGAGTTCAAAAAGAACGAAACAGCATGCTGTCCGCAGATTGAGAACACAAGCACATATTATACACCCATACACATGCACATACACACACATATTCACACACACACATACCCACACACAAACGCATTGAAACACAACTCCCTGAAGGATCTGGGCATGAATATTCGGAACAACGGAGGATTTTGAGAAGAGTTTGTCGATGCATAGTCAGGACATACATTCGTCACAACCGTGGGTTGCCGAAGGGCTGGTGTTGGGTCAGTCTCCTTTCCTCGAGTATTCCTATATCTATGTACTACATTCCATGCACAGTTGATTCACTGTGTCTACTTTGTTATGCTGGGCTTGGTGAATTTATATCCTGGCTGCTTTTCGGCACTTCATTCTACGGGTCCCGTCAGTACTGTCGTCAGTATAATTATATATACAAGTACCGGTATGATGTCAATATATGGTCAGTCAGTCAATATTATTATGGTCAGTCAGTCAGTCAATATGTATCTAATATTGACTGAGTACGAGGTCAATATAGGAAATAAAAGCCGAGTAAAAGACCGAGGCGAAGCAGAGGTCTTTTACGAGGTCTTTTATTTCCTATACTGACCAAGTACGAAGTCAATATTAGATTTATCACGACGAACAGTCCGTATTTCAAATTCCAGAACGATAACCTCATGAATCCCGGTTTTATGATTGCACAATCGTTGCACCACCACCTACTCATGCAGTGAAAATGCTGCACTAGGCACCGTTCAACTGCGCAACCCCTAAGCAGTCAAATATAAGCAGTCAATATAGCCCTAAGGATGAAATATGCAGGAATATTTGACTGCTTAGGTATGGCAAAAATATATGCGAGTCAATACTAAGGGAGTGATAAATATTATTATGGTCAGTCAGTAAGTCAATATCATGGTCAGTACCTGGTCAGCACATGTTCACCTGGTCCGTGTATAGTCAGTTTATAGTCAGCACCTGGTCAGTGCAGAGTCAGCACCTGGTCAGTACCTGGTCAGTGTATAGTCAGTGCATAGTCTAGACCGGTACATAATCAGTAATATCAGTTCCGTCAGGTTCCGAAAAACTGGGGGGGGGGTGTGGGGGGGGGGAGGGGTTAGCTTGCCAATCGAGGCCATTACTATTTTCATGAACTGCAGTCCATGCACGGTTTAGTCGAAGTATATTATACATTGATATGCTGTGCTTGATAACATCTTACCCTGGCCCTTCTTCTGCGCTACGTTCTTCTGCGCTACGTTCTTCTGCGCTTCTTAACCTGGCCCTTCTTCGGCGCTACGTTCTTCAGCGCCCGAGAGTACTGTAGTTAGTGCATATTCGGGACATTCTCTGCTATTTGCACTTATATTCACAAGGTGCTGGAAACTGCCAAGCAAAACATATACCAACTCTATGCTGTTGACATTGCCTTCTTCATCATCGGACTGGACGTTTCTGCTATGTTAGAGGACCTCCAGGACAATCGTGCTGCCCTGGAGCCCCTTTTAAATCAGAAGAGACTCATCATGAAACCCGACTAAACCCAGTTTCTCATTCTGCAGCGGTGGCGCAGTCTGCCAGGAGTGCAGGTACCAAGGCGCTTGACCTGTAAAGTACAGGCTCTTACCACTACTAGCACTGTCAAATACCTTGGCTTGGTGATAGATGACAACCCGACCTTCTAGCCACAGGTTCAGAAAATGTGGAACTCAGTGTTTGCTAAATTTGCTGCTTTCCAATACGCCGTAGAAAGGTAACCAATGAATCGATTCAAAGATAACATTCCACTTGTCTATTATTCAGTCATCTTTAGACTCTGACAGTGATGCTTACCTACATTGTGAATGCTCAACTCTGCACAAAAGGGTTGTGACTGTTAGTCACATAGCAATGAAGAGC